>NC_054061.1:1500480-1800576 GCF_017639655.2 Falco naumanni
ACTAGATTAATATAATGGAGGTGCAATGTAAGGGAATTTGTAGGGATGTTTTTAATACAAGTAAATTACTTTGGTTTTCTTATCATCATGAAAGATTAGGATGACTCCCGATCATCATGGAGTACATACTAAAATACATCATCATAAACATTCCTGGTGACAGTCTTGGTTCAAGAGGGGAAAATACTGCTTTGTATAGCTTTGCTCCTGGTAGTATATGATTTACTGCTTATCCTTGTTCTGTTTTATTAGGTGCTGACATGATCTGGAAGAACTTTTATGGCACTTGATGCCTTCTCTTCCCAGGTTGCATAGTGGCATTTGGTCAGATGACTGTTAATGGTTAAGTTAATAGTGATTTAAACTATTCCTGTGTCTCCTCTGAAAGATATCCCTTCATCTGCTGGAAGTTGGCAGTTGAACATACATTCTCCTCTTGTCCTAACTCAAAGTAAAACAGGTTAGCTTAAATCACCATGGTGTTTCAGTGGACTAGAAATGTGTAGCCATTTGAAGGATACTTGTGTTTTAAAATTACTCTAACTTCCTTGAACTAATCTTCCCATACTGCTATTACACTGTCAGGGTAAATATGTAAGAAGACCGTATATTCAAAGGCAAAGAGGAGGTTTTTCATGCTCCCTGAACCAATGCTTTCTGCCTAATTGAGAACTGAAGCTAAATCATGTGCATGTATTGCTCCTTAGTAAGCTGGATTTTTTCCTAGTAGTTTCACATCAAGGCATGTTGGTGTCCTGTCCTCCTTCAACCTCTCGGCTGCTCTGAATAAGTGAGCTAAAAGAGGTCTGTTGGTACCTAGCTTGTATAATTAATTCAGTTTTACAGACATATCAAATTAATAACTAGCAAAGAAGGACCCAAAGAGGACTGATTCTAAGAGTCAAGCTCTCTGTGAGTGACAGGTAAAATAAGCAGGGATGATTGGACTGAATCCAGTTGGTTTATAAATGGAGAAGTCAGCACTGGAAGCATGTCACAAGAGTGTAAGCACAAGATTTATTCAAGGAACATTTAATTAAACTGGAAGGTAATGGAAGATACAGTGTGTAGCTCTTCCATTATAGAAAGTACTACATTGCTTAGATGATTTATTACTGGGGAGAAATAATGGCTTCATGTTTTTCCAGGACACGGTATGAAAGTGCTTATAACATTTGAAAGCTACAGATTACATTGATATAACCTTCAGAATTTTTATTATGCTGCGTTGGTTTCTGGACTGTATATCCAAAAGAAATTCTGGTGGCCCGTGTGAAGAGTTTGGGGTACTGTTATTTAAAGAGCATGTTTGACAAATAATACAAGAGTCAGTAGTGGAGTAATAGGTCATAATCTGATTCCCTTTGTGTTTTGTGAATTGATAGCAAGCCAGTTCTCAATAGTCGTGATACTTCCCTGATATACTCTGTTGTGTCATAGTATGTTGTATGTTAAAATACTTTTGTGGTTCCCGAGAAAGACTTGTCATTCTTTTTTGTCTTTTTATTTTTGCCTTTGTGGTTTGGGTTTTTTTTGATGGAAAAAAACTTGGGTGAATGTGCTGCTTGTCCGCGGGAGATTGACAGTGTTGCATATTTATGTTGTTGAGCAGTTATGCACTTGGCATTCTGTGGAAGTTGCATAAAGGGGAAGCTGATCTTTGCAATGCATTTTTCAGGGGTATGATTTTTTAGAACAGTAGTAACTGGGGGTTAATTGAGCAATACTTTCAAGTATTGCTGTGCAGTGGGTGAATGTCAGGTTTTTTTCCTAGACAAAGCTGTAATTTTTTCCAGCTGAAAGCCCCCTTTTCCTGACAGTTACATTTACAGTGAGCACTGCTCATCCTTTACTTCAGGAACATTTTTCTTATTTAAAGAGATGCTGTTCTATGCATTGACTTCAAAAAGTCCAATACAAAACAGGTCTTTCTATTTTACGTTACATAGTAATTCATATATTTTTTCCAGATCTTGAATGACCCTTCATATTATGTGTTTTCCAGTATGTGGGCTTTCCTCATGAAACCTTTCTGCTGCTTTTTGAGCATGAAGTCACTCTTTTTATTTGTTATGTTAACTCACACATAAAATTAAGGCTGGTGAAAGATGGTACTTTGTGAAAAAGGATGTATTTTGACATTGTTGTCTTTTAGAAATAAAGTTGTTAAGAATTGGATAGGGGTGGGACAGTAGGACAGATTTTGGTAAAGTTTGGCTAGACTGCAGCATCCAAAAACTCTGAGTGTGGTATATTAAAGCAACTGAAAGTATGCAATTGTAATCCAATGTAAGAACTTTTACCATGTGCAGGTACTTACTGGTGCTGTAGTGTGAATACTCTTGCACAAGCAGTTACCAGTTTCAAGAACGCTTTTGGTTGGTAAACCCCAGAGACAAATTTTGTGTCCTGTTTTAAGCATGAAAGAATGGAGACTTAGTATGAGAAAAGGGAGGAGTTGAATTTCTTGCAGATGCATCCATTGATGTCAATTATGATCCTCCTTTTTATGTTTAAGTGAAATGTGAGAAAATAAACCATATAATAAGGTCCTGCAATAAACTCCTGGGAATGAAGGGGTTTATAGGAGAAGTAAAGAGAGGTGTATATTTTAAAATATAGGTCTTAAAACAACCTTTAAACAATAGAGTTAACTAAAGCTTTAAAGTTTAGAGAGTTCTTAGAAGGAGGGTGTTTTGAGGAGGAGGCTATGAAGACTTTTCATTAATTCCAGCTGTCGTCTTTTAAATACTGAGACATGCAGTATTTATAGTAAAGACATCATGTTCAAGTCATTCGCCACGTTCGTTTACTCAAGTCCTTTCCAGGACTGCCTACTGTGAAGAATCAGTTTCCTTTGTGACACTTGAGCATCTCAAGGTGCATAAAATAGAGCAAAGAAACTTTGATTTGGACAAAAGGAAAACTTCAGTCAGGGGGACAGATTATTACTTAGGTTGAGAACATCAGAAGGTTTTTTGATCAGTTCTTTTGACAAAGCTGCCCTGGTGGAATCTCTTATAAGTAGACGTGCAGTATCCACATCGCTGAGACAAAGCACCATACTCTGAGCTGTCCTGTGTGCAGTGTCATGGACGGAAGGGAGATAGGACACCAGAACTGTGTTCCTGCCTTTGTCTCTGCCAGAACTTTTAGAATTGGGTTGTAGAAGCCACACTGTCAAAACTGGTTTACCCTCTATAGTGAAAGGGGTGCCTCTCAGGACTCTTTTCTGACAGGATCTCCGCTTCTGAGGCGATCAGAACTTCTGCTTCAAGTGCACTTCCTATTTCTCCTGTGTAGTTAAAACTCCCGAGTTCACTTTTCTTTCTGATTTTTGTATTCTGTAATAGCTCTGATAATGTGTTTCTCAGTCTGCTATGGTGTTCCATGCTGTCATGCTTGCCCATCTAAACAGGAATAATGAAAACGGCACGTTACTGCTGTTTTCTGCCTTACAGACACTAGTCTCCCTTAGCACGTTGTGGATGTTGTAACCCCTCTTGTCAGATTATAGTGCCACTCAATACTAGCTGCAGTACTGCCTGTTGCTAGTTGGTTATGGAATCTAAATTTCTGTCAGAAAATATTTAAGCTAAATATTCTGCGGCATTTTAGATATAGTTAATGTTTGCTTCTATTCAATTTGAAATATCAAAGCCTTGGGTTGTACACATCTGTGTAATGTGAACAGGATCTTATTTTCTTTAGTACTGTCCTCTTACAGACCTATTTGTTTCTTGTCTTTTTTAGAGAAGGCATTTCAGAGGAAGGATTTGGCTTTGTTTTGTAGCATCCATTCTGTAGAGCAGGAAATCTGTAATGTAGCTGCTGTGTGCTCCCTTTAAAACAAAGGTAAAGTTCCTTACAGTAAAAAACTTCCTTGTTAGGTGATGAGATGTTATTGGTGTTTTACTTAGGGAATATACACAATGGAAAATGTGTTACATTTTTGTCATGAAAAGTGTATGCTGCTATGTGTTAATATTGCTGTGTCAAATTTCATACCAGTCAGGGGAGTTGTCAATTGAGTGTTTTACACTTGCTGATTTCAATGTCGATTTGTATTCTCTGCAGAGGTGATAAATTCAGGGTAAAAACTGTCAGTCTAGTGTGACCGAGAGGTTCTTGATTAATGAAGCCTGGGACTGAAATTGCAAAAAGGGGTGGATCTGCTGTTGCTGGGGTGGAGATGGCTGACTTGCACAAGCTGCTGGGGCTGGATGGATTCACCTGAGGGCACTGAGGGAGCTGGTGGATGAGCTTGCCAAGCCGTTTTCCATCATTTTACTGGCAGCCCTAGCTAACTGGGGAGGTCCCAGCTGACTGGACATTAGCCAATGTGATGCCCACCTACAGGCAGGGCAGGAAGGAGAGTCCAGGGCACTACAGGCTGCCAGCCTGACCTTGGTGCTGGGGGAGGCCGTGGAGCAGATCACCCAAGTGCCATCACATGGCATGTGCGGGACAGCTGGGGGATCAGGCCCAGCCCGCGTGGGGTTATGAAAGGCAGGTCCTGCTTGGTTAACCTGATGTCCTTCCAGGACAAGCGAGCCACTTAGTGGATGAGGGAAAGGCTGTGGATGGTGTCTGCCTAGACTTCAGAAAAGCCTCTGACGCCGCCTCCCACAGCATCTCCTGGAGATGCTGGCTGCCGGTGGCTTGGAGAGGTATATGCTTTTTTGGCTAAAATATGGTTGGAGGGCTGGGACCAAGCATGGCGGGGGATGGAGTCACATCCCGCCGGCACCAGGTACGTGGGTGTTCCCCGGGCTCAGCTGGGGCCAGCCCTGTCCGGTGTCTCTGTCAGTGCCCTGGGTGAGGTGAGCCAGTGCCCCTCGGTGCGGCTGTTGGGTGGTACTGGGCTGGGGGCAGCGCCGGGGGGCAGGGGGCTCTGCAGGGGGGCTGGGCAGGCCTGGCGAGGGGCTGAGCCCAGCTGTGTGAGGGGCACCCCGCACTGGGCCCTGCCCGTGGGGCACAGCGGCTGGGAAGCTGCCCGGAGGGAAAGGGCCTGGGGGGCTGGCTGACGGCCGGCTGGGCATGGGCCCCTGGGGTGGCGGAGGAGGCCAACAGCATCCTGGCTGGTACCTGAAACGGTGTGGCCAGCCGGCCCAGGGCAGTGACCGTCCCCTGTGCTGGGCACTGGGGGGGCTGCACCATGAACCCTGGGTTTGGGTTTGGGCCCCCCACTGCAGGGGGGACGCTGGGGGGCTGGAGCGTGTCCAGGGACGGGCAGGGGGCTGGGGAAGGGGCTGGGGCTCCGGTCTGATGGGGGGCGGCTGGGGGAGCTCGGCCTGGGGAGGGGGCGGCTCAGGGGGGCCTGGTGGCTCCCTACGGCCACCTGACAGGGGGGTTGGGCAGGGGGGTCGGTCTCTTCTCCCAGGTAACCAGCGACAGGACAAGAGGAAACGGCCTCAAGTGGCGCCAGGGGAGGTTCAGATGGGGGAGCAGGAAGAATTTCTTCACGGAAAGGGTTGTCAGTGCTGGACCCGGCTGCCCGGGAGGTGGTGGGGTCACCGTCCCTGGAGGGACTTAAAAAAATGTGTTGATGCGGCACTGAGGGACATGTTTCAGTGATAGCCTTGGCAGTGCTGGTTGGACTTGATGATCTCAAAGGTCTTTTCCAACCTAAATGATTCTATGATTCCATGACACTTTCAGGGTGGAGCATCTGTACGTAAAGATGCTTTTCAGTCACTTTTTTTTAAGGTAACTTTGAAAATAGTACTATTAATATGTGTTGGAAAGCCAGTGAGGTTTTAATAAAAGTAAATGTGGCTTCTCCAGACTGCGGACTGCCAGTCCCATTTGGGAAGGCTTCGATGTTAATCTGACATCTTGTTTAGCACTGATAACACTAGAGAGTCCAATTAAAGTACTTCAAGACGACATCGCCATACAAGACTACATTGATTGTTCGCTAATGTGTATTGAATTTTAGCTAAATACAGCCCCCAGTGCTGTGCTGGAAAGCAGGGGAGCTTGCTGTCCAAGCTCTTAATTCCTTTTATATCGATTTGGCTGCTAATGATATAACCTTCTACTCTAATTAACTGACATCTGCATTAGGCTGAATAAGAGCCCCCTGCTTGAAGCTGTCCACTTGTTTGTGTTATGAAATGTGTCCCCCTTTTACGTTAGATTTTGTCCAGATTAGGTCAGTCTGTGCAAAATAGATCCTCTACAGGATTGACTTTTCTTTTAAATATCTTGTAAAGCAAGTTTGTCTTTCTGCTGTCTACATTCCTGCTGATGCATTCAGGGCTTATGTTGCTGGTGAGCCTGGCCAGAGCTGGTTCACTGGCTGGATGACTTTCTAATCCTTCTCAATTGATTATTTGCTTCTTTGACCGATTTGGGGCTGCCAGGAAAGGTGTAAATTTAGATAAAGATGGGGAATGAAGACCTGAGGATAAATGGGTCTTCTGTATGTCTTAAGTCATGAAGCAACCTTCAGATGTAAATGACTAAATCAGGCTAAAAGCATTGCTAGGTCAGAAGGGGTAATCTACTTATGAAACCATACTGCCAAATCTACAAACTGCAGTTCTCAGAGTGGGAGATTTTAATTTCAGCATCTGAAAAATAAAATGCATGGGTTTAATGCAAAATTGTTTTTACAACACTTAATAAGTTTAAGCCACTAGTTTGCAGAAGTTCATTGCAAGCAGTTCTTTGGGTTTGTTATGCATTCTGTTGCCATGTATGTGTTTACACATTTGCTTTGTGAGAAGGTTGTGAGTCTCGTTAATAAAGATTATGTGAAGTGAGGATTCTGTTATGGCTTTACCTCTGTAAAGGCTCATATTCAGTGATAAGCACTGCAGGAAGCTGGTTTCTCTTGCTCTGTGTGTAAAATGGTGGTTTTTTTCTTTGAATACTATTTGAACTGCTTGATTTTTGATGTTGTTTGTGGGGTTTGACCATGTCCTAAGAAACAGAACTATGTATGATTGCATTTCCAGGGTTCGTTTGGTGGCTGTTCAGCCACGCTTCACAGCTACTGACTGGTTCAGGATTTCTGTGTCTGTGCACTTCTGAAGCAAGTAGCTATGAGGAGATGAAAATGAGTGTTGAGAGGGAAAACTCAGACAGAACTCACCCAGCAGCTACCAGCTTCTCCAGTCAGCGCGTGGTTATGTCACTTCATGGTCAGCACGTGCAGAATGCTGAATGGCTTTACAGCATCTTCCATTGCTTGCCTGATGGGGATATTGTTAGGCATACAGGCTTAGCGTGTGTGTGTGTATATACTGTTACTTCAAAGGTGACAGCAGGTCCGTGAAAGCAGGTTTCATTAGTTCCTTTACTTAGGGAGCAAGTTGTTGCCCATGTTATTCTAGTCATACGATAACTGTAAAAACCTTTTCTTACTCTAATCTGTGTGTAACAAAACAATTCTACTTCTGGTTTAGTTATATGAAAATTATGTTCCCATTCCAGTTTCTGCTAAGAAAATGTACAGCTTTCAGAAATGTAAGTATGTATTCACAACAACAGAATTTATTTTTTCCTTATTGTACCTTATTTGATAAGAACTAACAAAATTTTTATATTATTTTCCTAGTGCATATCTCAGGACATAGAGGGGTAACTGGATGATTAAAATAGTAATTTTTCTCACTCTCAGTACTCTACAGATTGCAAGCTTTTCCCCTCCTTTCTTTCTACTACTTCTTTACTAAACTCTCTTACGGCATATTTGCATACCCTTTCACAAAAGTTACTAGAGTAAAAAATATAATCAGTACCTGAAGTTCAGTACACTGATAATATAAAACCAAGAAAATTCAGGTTAAGTAGGATGCAATGCATCAGTCTTGCTATTGTATTTTCACTTTACACAGACTGAGAATTACTGGATGTAACAAGATTGTGTTCCAAGTTCAGTGCTGTAAGGTTTCTTTGTCTTCCGGAAAAATCTCAGCGGAAGCTTGTACTTCATGAGTATCTGAGGATCTGAAGGTCACCATCTTGTCTGAGAGCTGGAATTCTTTGATTAGGAAACAGGCATTTTTCTTCCCAAGAGGAGGCTTGGTGGTTTTTTTTCCCCCTTGAGGCATTAATGGAACAGTGCTACAGTGCTTTGGTGCTGACAAACAAATAGCAACCAGAAATTTCATTGTGTATTTGGTGTGGATGGGTCAACTAGACGGCTTTTGAATTATAGTAATAACGAAATATGTGCCTACGTCATGGTGAAAGAAGCAGAAGTGAATTTCCTAGACTGCTGGTTCTATTTCACTGGCAAGCAGAGCGCAGGAAACTGTGCTTAACACCTGGCCTACCCCTCTTTATTTTTCAAGTCTTATTGATTCCTTGTTATGCTTTTGGGCATATATTGAGTAACTGATTTGACTTGAAGCAATGCAGCTAGTCCTGATTTAATTCTTGATCCATCACTTTTGATTTGCCAGACTTGCATGTGCAGTAAGTGCTGTCACCTGCTGTTAATATAAAGTCTGTACATCTCGTAGGAGCAATAGTGATATATTCTGCTAGGTCATGGCATTGCTTTTGCATAGTCTGGTTTCTTTCCATCCAGTAGCTGTGAGCAGCAAACAGAGGAATGAGGAAATAGCACAATCCAGAAATCGGAGGAATAGTAAACAATTTTTAGGCGTGGCAAAAGGTTAGCGTGAGTGAGTCCCAAAAGGTGGGATTATCAGCAATTTTCAAAAAAAAGGTTATTGGCAAGGAGATGAGCGATACCCAAAATTAGATAGGGTGCTTGAGATCCATGGTCATCAAAGGGATCTAATGTGGCTGAAAGAGTAGGCATCATGATTACAGATGAAATTTGTATATATAAAACTTGCATTTGTATGTGCAGTTCCACATTGGTTCCATTTGCACTGTGACTTGTATTTGTGTATTAAGAGTGTTCAGTGCACTAAAAGCGTGCTTCTGATGTGACACCACTGCAGCTCCAAGTTGGATGTAGAATAGCAATAATATTTGAAGACCTGGATGACTCGTGCATTAAAGATTTTGCACAAGTGCATTGAAATTGAAGGAAAAAAAAGATGGGAAATCTCTTAATTTCTGCTAGAACTGTCATAAAAGACGCACATGCTCCGATTTGGAATGATGGGAGTGAAATCCAAAGAGCTTGAGGTTGGAAGAATTAGTCGCTAGTCTCACATTTCTACAAAAAGACTGAGCAATTCCTGGTTTATAGCACTAAAAACATAATGCAGCCCTGGGGACCACTGACACAACAAGCTCTGAGAGCCACTAGCACTTAGCAAAATTGACTTCAGTTAATCAAAAGATTCTTCAGGGGGTAAAAAAAAATAGTTGCTGGTTTGGAAAGCTGCAGAGTAAGTAACTGTGTGTAGATGGTTAAAGAAATTTCAGTTCCTTGCAGTGGGGCTCAGGGATTTTTAATGACAGTTATCTAATGGGCAAACTTAACTAGAAAGAAAAGTAATTAAAGTTCTAGATGGGTGGGGAAACAAGTGAGAGGGAGGAGAGCACAGTTGCATTTTGCTCACCCTTTATTAAAATGTTTCTTGAGCAAGTTGTGTATGAATCTGCAAGCACATGAGAGGCGACATCAATGACAGGTGTTTAGAGAACAGGATTATCCAGCATGCATGATCTGGGATATTAACATGCCCCATTATGAAGAAACATTTACCGTTATTCTGACTTGTGCCCTTTTCCGGTAGTCTTAGGTAAAAGGAAGCACTGAGTTGTAACTAATACCCACAGCTTTTGAAAGTCAGTTGTATCTTTTTGAAGAGCCCACGATGAAATCTCTGATGGAGGATTTAAACCTGGTGTGTAGGTTTGAAGTCACCTTGGTTTTAGTAGTGTCCTTTTCTTAGGAGAAAACACATTTTAGTATGTTCTGCTTGTAACTGTGGAGTGCTGGATGCTGTAAAATAAATCTGGGTTGGGGTGCTGGGTGGGTGGGGAATCACCTTTTCTATAGTCCATTGGAATGCCCAATATTATAAGAGCAAAGCTAGAATAACTGAAATAGAATAAATATTGTGGAAAACAGTTTTGAAAAGTTTCCATTTGCTTTGTTTAGGGACCTAAGACTGCAAGAACCTCCTGTGTCATCAGGTCCCATCTTCTATTATCAGTCACATATATATGTGACTGTTCATACATATAATCTGTCACGTAATACTTATTTTTTATGAGAGCAAACGTGTTATGGTTTATGTCTCACAGTAATGGAATAAATGTTTTTATTTCAGTGGAATTTAGATTAGTCACTTGTGGATGCCAGGGGAATTTATCTGCAACAGCAATTCCGGCATTATAAAACAGCTAGAAGCTTTTTCTTGCTGAATATGTCACTGTAAAACAAAATTTTAATTTTGGCTGTTTGAACGTGTTGCAATGCAGATATTTCCATGTAATGTCTCTCCCTGACCAAATGCCAAAAAGTCAGGAGTAGGAATGGACACAGTTTACAAAAGAAGCATCATTATGGGAAAACGCTTCTGCTTTCCTTACCCGAGGAGTACACTGAAAGGAGAAAGATACGAAGATAAAGACAAAAATCTTTAATTTGGTTTTGGATATGAATGTGGAATCCTAGATGGCTGTGGCAGGAGACAGAAAACTGAAGTCTCATGCAACTCTGTTCTTCTTGCACTGTCTTCAAGGGGATGATGATATATGCAGCAGGGTATATGCGTGTCTGTTGTGTAATGAAAGTAGAGTAAGAACTGTTAAATAGTTCCAGTTGCTCTGGTTCTGTTTAGTGGTTTTCTATAATTTTGCTCTTTATTTTGATCAGAGGTTGCTGAGATACAATTCAGTTGAAGGCTAACTTACTAACTAATTTTAATTCAGTCAGATAATCAGTAGAACATTTCTCAGTCTCTTTACCTACACACAGGGATAACTGTAATCCTCCCCTGTGTTCTCAATTTCACTAGCAATTCTTGCAAAGTGGTTCTCAAGGCTTCAGTCTTATCTCCTTACTCAGGCTATCTCTTTGCTCTTCAAGCATCTGGTGGTGTGAACTCTGATTCGGGCCACACAACAAAACAAAGGCAAAGATGATTTTCTCTCCATTGGGATAAGCTATTTGAATGTTGCTTAATAAATTTTGTCATCTGACAGGGAGGCAGTTAGGGGGGAGAGGAGAAGACCAGCTGAATCTTATAGCCTTACAGGAAAACAGGTGGGACCGATAAGAAGAAAGATGAGCCAAAAATCACACAATTATTTTGTGGTAGCTTAATGGCTGCCTTGTTCCGCCCAAAGGTAAAGACATAGTTATCAGTGCCATTTATCAGGTACACCATTTTAGTTTAAACTTGTTTAAAACAGGGTAGAGCCCCTTTTTCATCTTAATTAGACAGTAACCCATTGATTCCAAGTGGGCCTTCATTTTCTAATTATTTAGTACATAATATAATGTCATTAAACATCTTTGAGTGGACAGGATTGCTCTAAAAGCTTTAGCTCCAGAGCTCTAATATTAGGCTTTTGGCATTCATCCCTGTGTGTGAAAAGCAGTTGGTTTGTTTACCAGGAATTTAGATTCACATTACTGGGGGAATTAGCAGCCAGCTATTAGTCTGATTCAAGCACTTAACAATTGCTGATCATCTCCTCCTAGCCTGGGGATAATGGAGGAGATCAGCTGTAAATGGACCGTATGTGGGGTTATTTTCATGAAGGCACTTGGAGAAAGTGCTGCATCCCCTGACCTCTGCTAACCCTGGGGTTTGCAAGAAACCCAGACACCCATGGCTTCCTGGAGGAGCGCTAATCACCCATCAGAAGAGCTTCCATTAAAGACTAAACCAAGCTCAGCCTCAACCAACCCTTCCTCGTCTGAAAAGAGGTTCAGCCACAAAATCCCTGTGGTAGAAGTGATTAGCTTCTGATGGTGTTTACCAGTATCTGCTTTGCTGGGGGAAGCAAGCGCAGGACAGTGGCTGGTTTTGATTCCATAGCAGCGCTGAACGAGCCTGTTGGGCTCACTGGTGCTGGTTGGCCACCTTCTTGTCTGCTCCTCTGCCCCAAAGCTTTGTCTGGTTCATGGACACCTCAAAGATTACTTTGAATATTTTCCTCCTCCTTCTTGCGTAAAGTTGCCTGCCATTTTATCAGAGTGACTTGTGATTTTTAGGATGTATTGGAAAAAAATACTTTCATTCTTTATAGGTGCTGAACCTGTAGCGTTGCCTTGTCAACCTGAGTTACCTTTTATTTTAAGAGGCATGCCAGGGATCCGTAGGCAGCAATTACTGTTTGAAGTAAAGTTTAGCTTTTCCTTGTCTGCGATACGTATTGTGCCTCCCTTTAAAAGGAAAACTGCAGTTGCTGGATCCTTACTGAAACATAGGCACTTGTTGGAGGCAGTGGGAATGATTTTAATAAGGCAAGGACACAATAATTCTGGACTTCAAATTCAAAGCTTCTCTCTGGCATCACCTTATGACCTCGCACAAGAAGTGTGTATTGCTTCTCCTGATGGTCCACGCATCTAAGGCAGCGACTGAGCTCGCTGCTGGAGGACTATATGACTGCCCTTTGTAAATGCTACATTAGACCATGTTAAGGATCTAAAGCTACATCAAAGTTCTAGAACCCACCTCTGAAGTACCTGACAGTGAGTGATGTCTGTAAAAATTGTTAATATCGCCTTCTAAGACATATTCTGTCAAACTCTGTTCTTTAATGTTCTTTCCTGTAACGCTTCCACCAGTGGAGAAAAGGAGTGTAGCTGCTTCTGCTAAATGCGAAGGAAGACAGGAGACTTCTAGAGTTGCAAGATAAATTTTATTAGTGAGATTTGGCATTATTTTACACTTTTAAAAATAATCTACATTACAACAGTTAGAAGGTTTGCTCCTTGTATATGCTTGCCGAGAGCTCGATGTTAGTGCTGTTGGGATACAGAATTTTTGTTATAATATTTTTGTATTTAGACCAAAGGTACTCACAGGATGATGTATTCCAGTTTCGGGGAACAGAAGCTGAGGGTTTTTTTTTTGTAAATTGCCCTGTAGCATGGTTAGTAAGAACTGTTCTGAATGGGTTTAGGTAACTGTGCCTGTCCTTGAACAACCGTGGCGCTAGCAGAACTGAACTGATACTGGCATGACATCTCTAGTAGTAGTTGTACTTATGCATGCACGTATGCTGTGTAGTTGAGTAACTGTGGTATTTGGAGGTCAGGTGTTAGAAAAGCCTAAGTGAAAATAGGTTGGTACTCATGGCAGTGTGAGTACCTGTGAATGCAGGTGCATTTAGAGATTAATTTTGTTTGCAGTTATTAATGAACAAGCCTAAAAGGCAGCCATGTATATAAAGGAGCATATGTACATGCGAAAGGGGCATAGGAAACTTGGATAAATACCCAAAATGACATCTTTTGCTTTAATTTCAGTCCAGAGCAGGATTTGTCTGAGTCAGGCATTTCCCTACATAATCCAGGATATGACAGGAGGCTGCAAGTGCAATCAATAACCTTCTTAGCAGGTGTAAGGGAGTAAAGGTCCACAGTGTGCCGAGTATGAACAACAAAATGCTAAATTTTTTTTCCATATCAGCCTGTCTCAGAGCACTAAAATGTGGAAAAGGAAGGATCACAGTGCAGATGAGTGGAAGATGAATGCAGTACACAGTGTGTATGGTACATAGAGATCAGGGCAATCTGCTCCATTATTCTCACAAATACCCTCACAGATCTGTGTAATGTTGGGAAGAACAATGTTTTCTTCTTCCCTGTCACTCATCACTAAATTCTGGAGATGACTGATGCTATTACACTACATCAAGAGTCTTGACACATTTCTAGTCCCACCATGTAGAGGATGGTCTAATGTAGATACTAGAATATGGTAATGTGGGCTCTGTTTTTATTAAAGAATGGTAAAAAACATGTGGAAGCAGTGCTGCCTCTTGATCCAAACAGACGTATTTCAGTAGGTAATTGGAAATACCAGTATTTGTACTTCTCTTTATCAAGAAGACATGATGTTTGTTCTTACTGTGTGGAAAAAAAAATGTTGCTTCTCTGTGCAACCAAGGAGATGGTTCAGCTCCATGCAGTGATTTCCTTGCCCTGCCTGCCCAGGACATAAACAGAAGGCTGGAATTTGGAATGAGAGTATTACCAGTGCAGAAGGACAATTACTCTGATACACGCGACAGTGCGGGAATCTGCAATAAGAAGGTGTCTGACAGTGACTGGGAACCACAGCATATTACTTGGCTGGTGCTACCCTGGCAACAGGGAATAAAGCACAGGGTAAAAAGAAATACCTACCTGTTCTGCGTCTATTCCGGACTATAATATTGTTTGGCTGTGTACAATATTGTTCAGATCTGTCATATCTCATAGGATGAGCAAGGGGCACTGTATGTGTGCATGGAGGAGCTGCTCTGAGCCGAGTTTCGAGCTATCCTGGAAGTGCAGGCTGGCTGATGAGGCAACTCTTGCACACAATTGATTGTGGACTATTAACCTATGCTCAGAAATCAATATTCACTTAACACCACACTTTAACAGGCAAATGCAGTAAAAAATAACAGCAGTTATACAGTGCACACATCTACACTCAGAATAAACAGGTCATGGAATAGAACTTGGCAGAGGAGGAGGAGTTTGGGTGGGTGGTCTGGAAGGGGCAATCGCAACTGGAATATACGGAGAGGTACAAGGTAGCTGCAGCTCCCAGAGATTTTTGCAACTGATGCCTAGGGCTTTTGTGGTCAATACAGCTTTGATGAGCTACGTGTATTCTCTAAGCATGACTTAGAAGGTTGGTCCTGAGGCCAGGCAAGGTTGTCCTTTGCTAGATAAGATTAAATTTACTGGGTTTGAGCACAGAAATCCATCTTAACCCACAAAACCTGAGTCTGTTGCTAGCTCTGATAATGTATGAGATAGGTATGTTGCAAGGAGCAAAACAGAAAGGAGCAAGATTATAAACTGTAGTTTAGTGTCCTTGATCTGGGATGGTATTTTTCATATACTTAAAAGAATGGATTTGAAAAGAGGACTGAAAGTAATCCAGAATTTATGTTTACCAGGAACTTTACATGTGTTTATTGAGCTTTACTTGCAACCCACCCTGGAGTGCAAATTTGTAGTCTTTAGGATGGTACGCTGTGCTCTTCACAGGCTGGAGGAGTGGGCCCACTGAACCGCACCAAGTTCAGCAAGGCCTGGGTTGGGACAGTCCCTGACACCAACACAGGCGGAGGGATGCACGGACCGAGAGCAGCCCTGCAGAAAAGGACTTAGGGATACCAGCAGATAAAAAACGGGCCGTGAGCCGGTACCGCGCGCTCGCAGCCCGGAAGGCCATATCACATCCTGGGCTGCACAAAAGGAAGCGTGGGCAGCAGGTGGGGGGAGGCGATTCTCCCCCTCTGCTCTGCTCCACCCCTCCTGGAGCCCTGCATCCCGCTCTGGGGTGCCCAGTACGGGACAGACACGGACCTGCTCGAGCGGGTCCCCAGGAGGGACACGACAACGATGAGGGGGCTGGAACACCGCTCCTGTGCGGAAAGGCTGAGACAGCTGGTGTGGGTCAGCCTGGAGAAGGGGCAGCCCCAGGGAGACCTGGCGGTGGCCTTTCAATATATAAGGGGGGACCATTAAGAAAGATGGAGAGAGACTTACTGCCAGGGCCTGTAATGACAGCACAAGGTGCAACAGCTTTAAACTGAGAGAGGGGAGATTTAGACTGGACACAAGGAATCTTTTACAATGAGAGTGGTGAGGCACTGGCACGGGTTGCCCAGAGCAGCTGTGGATGCCCCTTGCTGGAAGTGTTCAAGGTCAGGTTGGATGGAGCCTTGAGCAACCTGACCTAGTGAAGGATGTCCCTCTGCTGGTGGCAGGGGGCTGGACTAGCTGACCTTTAAAGGTCCCTTCCAACCCAAACCATTCTATGACTGTCACCTGAAGAAGAACTCTGGAAGGGGGGGCGGTAGGACATGCTGAGTCAGGCCCCTCCCTGCACTCAGAAACAGAACCCTGCCCAAGTTCTGACAGAACTCAGACCTTCGTTTTAAAATATTGTGCTGGAATATTAATGTGATATTACTCAAAATGTGCACATGGCAGCAGCAATGGTGGGCGTAGTATCTGCCGAGCTCAGTGCGGACTGGCTGGGGGAAGTGGGGTGCAGGCTGGGGGGAGGTTTTCAGTGACTGCCGTTCTGGGTGAAGGCTGTTCCTTTCCTCTTTTCTGGAAGCCTTCTGTTTCCTAAAGGTAAATCAGTAGTGGGACGTGCCTGGATATAGAATAAGATTAATCATATGGGAAGGAAAGATGCCATTTATGCTAAGTTAACGTGAGCTGAGCAAGAGGGGCAGGAACAGAGCCAGAGGCGGCCAAGAAATAGCAGCTCCAGAATACACAGAGGAGGCCATAGGCATACTGCTGTGTTCAGAGATGTCTCGCTGTGTCTTCCCTTCAGCCACCTAGGAAATGAAAAGGAGGAATGAATCCCAGTTAGACACGTTCATGCTCAAACGTCTGGCTGCAGAGCCGCCCATTCTGAGCACTAATGTGAGACTATAGGGAGCTCCTGTGGCCAGGCAGGACAGCATATTTCTGCTTGTCTCTGGAAAGAAATAACTGGAGGTCAAGTGGTCCAGGGTTCTGCATGCATGTGGCATCCCTTGCTTTGATGTCCAAAATCACACATTTCCAGTTCCAAGGTTTTTCAGCTACTGTCTCTAGGCTGCTTCAGTGCTTTGTGAAGGCAGCAAAGCAATGCATACCTGGGACATTTCTGAAGCAAGAGATGTGCTGGTACTGTCTCCTTGGAAGCTTAGGGAAGATGAATAAAATAAGTCTTCCTGTCTTTCTAGAGCTGTCTGCTTCAGGTGCATTTGAGACCAAATCGTATTTTCTGCAAACAGAAGTAAAGCAAGAGTCTTACTGTGCTTTTCTTGTGCACACCTTGGAGCCTAGTGAACAGAAGTCTAGGGAACCTATCTTAGGAAACACGCTCAAAGGCTGTGTGGCTTTGATTTAGAAAATACATATTCTCTGTTCAGTGAACGGCCCGTTAGTTTCTGGGTTTACTTGCGAGGTTGAGCAGACGGCAAAGCCAATTTGCACTGTACTGGAGGACCTCTGGGACTTTCCCAGCTGTCTATTTTGTGAGGGGCAGGTATGTAGTATCTTGGGTGGGATGTTCAGGTTATAGGTGTATCTATAGTGCTGGGTGTAAGGCTTTTCTATACAGCAGGAGGTAGGTTTAAATATTAATCATTTATCTAATGATGATGGTTTCTTTGATGTCCTTTGGAAGCTTTTACAAACATAAAATATTTAAATCTTATTAAGGTCTGTTGCTAAAATGCTAGAGAGATAAAAGAAATACAGACTTAAGATTGCACGTCCGCATTTAACAGGATTTTTCTAACCGCTGTGCTGCCAAATCTAGTAACAGGGGCTGTGCCAGGAGCTACTGATCTTGAGCAAGGAAGTGAGGGCCAAAGGCGAGCAAAGGAGGGGGACCCAAACCCCATAATCCTGGGTGATTATGATCTGATGTGGTTACTCAGCAACCTATGGATACAGCATGTCTGACCTCCTCTTGTGATTTTTCGCAACCCCTCCATTTGAATGCTGTTGGGAAATAGCTTCATGGAACAAAAGTGTTGCCAAAAGATACAGAAACACTTCTGAGAGCAGATCCAGGCTGGTCCCATAGGTTGGGTCATGGAGACACTGCAGAAGACAACAGAACTATACGCAAGAGCAATGCAACATAGGATCTGGAAATCAGCAGGATCTGAGTGTCCCTGTGCTGAGCTGATTGTGTGATGTAATTCATGCTTACCAAGGCATTTGTTGCTCTCAAACATGCCAAGTATCTGGTCACACTTCTCCTTCTGGTTGCCGCTGCTCTCACATGTGCACCACAGGGAGACCTCCACACTGGAGTTACTGACATAGTTGGGTGTCATGGGTGTGCCTGTCCCAAACCCCCAGAAACCGGAATCAGGATTTACTTCACCAGAGGAAAGAAGCATCACAAGTCCTGTTACACTAAAGGGAATGCTGCACTGGAAGCAGAAGCCTTCCCTCGTGGTACACGCATTACCCAGGAGAGGTCAGGAGCCCCTGCAAGATGACCCAGGCCTGCTGAATCTACTCAAAGTCTGCTGGGCTGTGAAGTGTGGAGATTACTACCCCTGACGCAGGCACTCTGATGGTGAGGTACACCGATAGCTGAAGCTGGTGCAAGTACTAAATTGAAGGATGTGAAGCATCGGCAGGGACTGAACTGCGGTACTGGCACATGGTAGCACAAGGCGCTCTTACTTCTTGTGACATTGGCAACACTGTGGCCAAACACGTTTTGCCAAACAAATGCAGCACACCTGTAGCGTGCTGTTCAGCCAAGAGTTCATTTAGACCAAAACAGCGAAGACATCTGGAAAACCAGAAGGTATAGCCTAGATTTACAGCTCTTCTTTCGAGCTACTCTGAAAAAGCATTAGCAGGCTGGCAGTGAAATGGCTAAAACCCCAAGACGACCTTCTCTCTAAGAGCTGGTAGCGCCACATCCTGCCTGGCTCTGAGAAGGTAGTGTGTACAACACTAACAAAGCATCAGGAGTCTAAGTCAGGCAGTGAGGGAGTGTCACACTTAACCACTGCTGTGATGGGAGGTAACTCCTGCAGCAGGGAGGACCTGGTTGTAGGTGCCCCCAGAGCCCTGCTCTTTGGGCACTTGGAGAGCTTTGCACCAGCTGATGATGCAAATGGGCGTGCAGAAATCTCAGGTAAGTGCTGCTGATTTGCTGCAGAGGGTGGGACAAAGTAGAGTGATAAATGCCACGGAAGAGCACTCCCTGGGCTGCATCTACCGCAGAAGCAAGAGGGAGCACTAGCATCAGTGAGGCTAAGGCATATTCACTGGTATACTGGGCACTGCCTCCTGCGGGAGATAACAAGGTCCTTCCCAGCATCAGGGCGTGCCTGCAAGTTTGTGGCCTGAAAGCGTCCACCCTGCATGTTCCTGTGCGTATCACTTACCAATCATCCCCATGTACGCCTGCAGGCATGCAGCATGGTTGTGCTGAGAGCAACCATCTGGGGACATGTCTGCAGGTTGACAGTTTTGTTGGAAGTCAGCCAGTCGGGATCTGTGGGAAGGAAAATGAGACTGTCAGTGTCTGTGCTGTTCTCCTGGCTAACGTCCGCTGCCACTGGACCTACTTGCAGATATGGTCTTCTAAGCAGGAGTCCAGAAGCCAGAGGCAGTTGGGTTTGGTGTTATACTGGAAGGAACAGTCAGGAACAATAGTTTTCCGGCGTCGTTCTCCACAAAGTTCATCCTGACATGGACAGAATAGGATCCTTTTGGTGAAATCCTCAGGGACTTTCTCAAAGAAATTCCTTAGCCCTCTGTGGCACTTGCGGCGGTCGCACATGTCTTCGCTTCCTGCTCCCTTGGTGCAGATGGAGGCGTAGTCTGTGCGCAGACGGACGCACTTCTTGCTCAGATTACAGACATGAGTTGCCTTCAGGCATGGATTTGTTGCATCTCCTGCTAACTGTGAGCCTAAAGAGCCAAAAGAAACCCAGAAACAATGAAGCGAGTCTCCAATGTGTGGAAGTAGGAGTAGCCTTTACATGACAGTCAGATTGGGAACATCAAAAAGAATGAAGCCTATTAGTCCTGTCTGCCCGCAGTACGACATTGCAGTTATACTGGTTACAAAATTGTATTTTTTTGTTGGTTTGTGTTAGGGTGTTTGTTTCAGAAAATGCTTGTTGTGGGTTATTTGCTCTTTCGTAGGCCTGGATCTGTGGCTACATTTACACTTGGTAGGGTGAACCAATTTAGCCAAGTATCCAGAGCAGGCGCTCCGCTGATTAAAGCAGCCATTACCCCAAATTGTTAATAACTGTCAGCCCCCGCAAAGATAAGACAGGGCAGCATTATATCATTTAACCTTTACAGTCCTTACCTGATAACAGAGCTGCCAGTTTATTATAATCAGTCTTCCACTGTTCTTCATTTGCTGGATTCTCATAGGGAGAGGTCTCCAAATTGAAATAACCTAGGAAAGACACAAGATATTTTATGCAGTGAGAGAAACGCTTTGTGACCATTTTTAATTTTTTTTAATTGATTTTTTTTTTTCTCTTATTTGTGCTTGGCTGTTTTTTCAGGCTGGAATTCAGAGATGCTCTGTCTTGCTCAAAGCCAAACGCTAAGAATGGTTCTGCTGGAGATGCAGAGGCAATACTGTGTAAAAACAGCATTACATGTTGTCATCAGATTTCATCTGGGAAGAATCTGGTCTATGTTGTCACTTGGTTTTTTTTCAGCCTCAGGGCTAGTGAGGAGATGTGCAGCACAGGCAGTCTTGAGCGGGAGGCCAAGCAGAAGCATCCCACTAAAGCTGGAAAGCAGCAGCATGCTCAAGGATGCCAGTACAACGTGTGTCGTAATCACGTGTGTTTTCAGAGATGGACAGATATGACTATTTTGAGGTGACTTTCACAGCAGTCCCTCCCCCCAGCACTACATCTAACTGCCTTGGAGTAGCTGGCTTTGTCTCTTGGGGTCCCTGGTGTAGCTGAAGAGCCAGTCCCAGGCCAGATCAGTTTTCTCTGCTTATCAAGCAGAGAAGTAATGAATTCTCTTCACTCGGAGATGTGGTTCCAAAGTGATACCTGCAGTGTTGGGAAGTGGCCTTTTGCAGCTGTTTTCAGATGGGGGGCAGGACTGAGCCTTACTGGTACCTTGCACATTCATATTACTTCATCTCACCATCTGTCATGCTGGAGTGAACGGTCCAGAAAACGCGTAAGCAGTGCTCCTGTCTCTTCATGCGCCGGTGACACTTGCAGTGCAGCAGAGAGCTGTTTCCGAGGTCTAGCTCTGCATTCAGACATTGGACCCTGCTGTCGTGATCCAGCGGGAGGAAGCGAGTCTTGGCCAGGGCACAGTTCTCCAGGATCCTGTAGGTAGCATTGCAGACAGAGTCCGAGAGGCACAGCTGTTCTGCTGCGATGCAGTTGCTCCGTGGCAGAGCCAGGAGGTCTCCTGGTCAAGCAGGCAAAAGACTGTTAGGATCATGATCACAACGCAAGTCAGGCAAGCACCTTGTCACTGTTCCATAGGCATCCTACGTTCCAGAAGGACTCCTCTCAGGAGATAGAACTGGTTGGGGCCTTTCATACAGAATGGTAAGGAACAAGAGCTGTCTCCATTTAGAAAAAAAACTATGAGCATCAATGTATGAAAGAGGGAACAAAAGGTTAAAGAAAAGTCTCAAAAATAATTCCGTTTAATAAAACTTTTTTTTAATCACCCTTAACTCTTTCAAATTGGCCAAGATCAGGGATGACTCTGTATTTTATGTGGTAAATCCCTGTGGAAACCTTGGGGTTGCTGAGGCCTGCTTTGAAGAAGCTCTTCGATCTGGGTAATGAAAACCGCAGTGCAATAAGCACATAGTAACAGCGTACCACGTGCTGTGAGTCCATGCTGCTGCAACTGCTGAAGTATTTACTGGTCTTTAAGAGCTGTACTGAAAAAGCCATTTGCAGAGTGTAAAAAACAACTGCTTTACTGAGCTTGGAAATTTAAGAATATGAATGCCTATTTTTTGCATAATAGAATAAATCCTTAACATAAGATTGCAAGTAGCTTCATGTAGAAGTGCTGATATGCAATCAGATATATAGAACCCACTCCATGAAATCCCTGCCAAAAATGCTGGGATGCAGGCTTGGCCTGCCATCTTTCATCTGTTGGTTGATTGGACTATATTTCTGTGTGGATGTATATTTGCATAATGGATGCACTGACTGTGTGCGTATATATACACACACACACATATATGTACCGCCGCATGCAGAAGTATTGAATAATCTCAATTTAAAAATATAATCTTTAAAACTAGATTTTTATTTCAGCTTTTTTTTTTTTATATGGACTGTTGTTTCCTAAGGGTAATACTGGGGTGATACCTAGCATTATGTTGTCACAGGTAGGTGAATTCAGTCTGTAATCTTTCATTTCTATAGCATATGAATCTGTGTTTACAGTACAAGTATAATGAAGACCTGGAACTAGACTGTTTGCTAATAAAACATATACAGGCTGGTATGTTGCTTCCCTTCAGACAATATTGCTTGGCTGGTTTTAGGAAAGGACTGTGCTGAGCCTTCCAACTACCTTTAATGTTCTTTGGTACGTGATCTTACCTGTCATTCTCTTGCAGGTGCAGCAGTACTATTTCAGCCTGCCTTCACTACAGATTAGGAAAAATTGTGGTACATCTCCTGTTACCTGGTGTACCATCCTCAGCATCTAATTTGTTCTCTTGCTTCCTTCACTTTTGCTGGTTTCATCAGTTTATCTGCTGCAAGCAGTAGGCTGCCCAAGTCTGTGCCAGTCTGCTGCTCAGACTTTCTGCTTGTCCTACAGCCCAGTAATACTGTCTGTGTGTCTCTGTCTCACCTGTACAAATCTCTTTGCTTTTCTAGCAACTTGTACTTTGTTGTTAATCTTGCTGTTCTGTAAAGACTGTATGACTTTGTAAGCTCCCTGAAAAACATCTCTCATGAGAAATGCTCTGTACCCGGCACAGTGGGCTTTGGTTAGCAGTTACACCTAGCCATAGCCTTAGTGAACACACTGAGTGCGATTATATCCTGTAAGGTTGCAATCAGTGCAAATTCCCAATAGCAAAACAGTCTGTTCTCTGCAGTAGCTTTTGGAATCCTAAACTGAGTGAACTGGTCTACACCGCCAGGCCAGATCCCTGTATCCCACCTTCAACAGTGGCTTGCAGCAGCTGTTGTAGCAAGTTCATAAAAGGACAGGATGCACCCTCCTAGCCTTAGGATCCTGCCCAGCAAGCACCTGACCCCGAAGTGACATTTTAAAAACTTTAAAGTGATACGTAAAATGCCAAAGCGGAGGAGAACTGGGTGGATGGACTGTTTCTACCACAAGCCTGCACCAGATGCTTCAGGTGAAACTGCTGTAAACCTCAAATTTACAACAGTCCTCCTCCACAGATGTCATTTAGTAGCTGTGCATTGTCTTAAGCCCTAATACCTGACACGTTGTTTCATTTTTTTAAACCTTGTCTTAGTATTCCAGATAATAACATGAAAGAATGAGAAAGCCTAATTCTTCCCTAGAGCCGTGGTCTAGGTTGCAGAACGTGTTAAAGATGCGTGTGGGGGGGAGCCGCTTCTGTAGTTAAAAAGTTAAAAGGTAAAAATCAATTCAGAGAGACTGTTTGTTTATACCTTAGAAAAAAGAGGTAGATGGTCCGACATCCCTTTATTCTCCCTTGTCCCTCCATGTCCTGCTATACATGTGTATCTCTGCGTTATTTTGCTGCCCCCGGTGCACGTGCTGTCGGAGGGTGGCCGCAGGGGAACCCGTCCGCTCACCGGGCACGGTTATCAACGCCGCGCTAGCGCGTGCACGCGGAGCTCGGGGGCAGCCGGTGCCGCTGCGGCCGCAGGTCCCGCCGCGGGCCCGGTGGGCGCGGGGACGAACCGGGCGGAACGGCGGCGGTGCCCGGCGCGGCAGGAGCGGGCAGCAGCGCGGACCCCGCAGCAGCGCCCCGCCGAGCCCCCCGGGCCGCTCGCCGCGCACCGAGCGCTGCCCGGCAAGCTG
Organism: Falco naumanni; assembly: GCF_017639655.2. Taxonomy (NCBI): domain Eukaryota; kingdom Metazoa; phylum Chordata; class Aves; order Falconiformes; family Falconidae; genus Falco; species Falco naumanni. The sequence continues at coordinate 1,524,098 of NC_054061.1, forward strand.
CCGCCCCAAGTGCGGGGACGCGGCGGCAGCGCCGAGCGGGCGCCGGGCGAAGCCCGGAGGGCGACCGGGCCGGGACCCGCGGGGCAGCGCCAGCCCGAGCGCACCGGGCTTTGTGCCCTGGCGGCCCCGGCCCACCCCGTGCCCGTGCGGGGAGCGGGGGCCCCCGCGGCGCCCCCAGCCGTGCCCCGGGACACGCGTGTCCCCCCCGTTTGCTCGCGGCCGCAATTCACGTTTGGGCCGAAGCAGCCGCCGCCCGCTCCCAACCGCGGCTGCCGCCCGCCAGGACGCGTACAGGACACGCGGGGGGACACGCGGGGGGACGCGCCGCCCTGCACCGCCACACGCCCCCCACCCTCCCCGTCCGGCGCCCACCGCCCCGGCGCTGTTACCGGCTCGGGAGAGGAGCAGCCCCAGGAGCAGCGCCGGGAGCAGCGCCAGCCCCATGCTGCAGCCCGGCCCCGGCCGCCGCTGGCTCCCGCTGTGGGACCGCGGCTCACGCTGCGCCCAGCCCGCCGGCCGGCAGCGCCCCCGGCCCGCCCCGGCCCGCCCCGGCCAGCAGCGGGCGGCGAGCGCCGCCCCGTGGCCCGGCCTGGCCCGGCCCGCAGCGCACGGGGCCGGGGGCGCTGCCGGCCGGCGCTGCGCGGGGCCGGGGCGGGCGGCGGGGCGGGCCGGGCGGGGAGCGCTCCCCAGGCAGGATCCGCCGGGGCGGTTCAGGAGGGGCGCTCCGACGGGCTGTGGCAGGCGCTGCCTGCGCGGGTTCGGGAGCCCCCGGCCCCAAGCGCAGCGCTGTGAGGGCCCAGCGGGGGGCACCCACTGGGGCGCACTGTGCTAACAGAGTCAGACTAAAACAGAGGGAGCGTCCTCCGGGGGGACAGATGCCGACCGCCCTTTGAATAAATTCCCTTGGTGCTTCCTTGGTCTGCAGGAGGGGTGGGTGACCTAGCTGCTTCCTACCGGCCTTGCTGTGAAGGGTCTTCAGTACCTTACTTGTTGCTGGTTCTGCCCTGATGGAGGGACTTGGCTGTGCCCACTCCAAGGTTGGCATTTCTGAGAGCCGACCCAGCATTTAGGCAGCTCTGCTTCTTTTTGAATAGATCCTTCTTTTCAGTTTGCATCCTAAGGCCAAGTTAACCAATGCAGAAAAGTAGCAGGCCAGCGTGTGCATGTCAAACGTGAGTATATGAAAAAGAGGCAAACCTTTTGCAGGGTGAACGTTTGCACAAGTAGAGAGACCTACCCCGTCTGCCCAAAAAGCCCAACAGAAAGAGTTATGATTGTGCAAACATGAAGTATCCGCAGGCCAAGTCAGCAGTGCCCTCCTGAGCTTTTTGGAAGAGCTTAGTCCTTCCGCTTACTGCAGGGAGCTGCTGTGAAGCATTTCTGAATGTGAACAAGTTGCCCACAAACACTGGAAGCTCTTCATGTTTAAGGAGGAGAGAAAAATCATTCTCACCGTGGCTCAAAGTCTAATCAAAGCCTAATGGTTGGAGGAGCCTAAAGAGAGTGGTGTGTGGGACGGAGCCTTTTTAACTTGGTAGTGAATTGTTTGCAGCTGTGGTTCAGGAGGAGGAAGCAGAGTAGTTAGGCTGAAGAAAAACTAGGAGCGAAGAGGCTTACTTGTAATGATGACGTGAAAAAACAAAAAGTGGCCTGGTCCTGTGAACTTCTCTATGTTTTTGTGAGAAATGGTAAGAATAAACAAGTGGATCTGAAAGTCTTTAATCATAATCCAAATTATAACTGTGACACAGAAGAGACCTGGTTGGATTATTACTATGGCTGCAATATTAATGCAGTAGTGTGTAACTTGTGAGGAATGACAGGCAGCAGCAGCAGCAGAGATGTTGCCTTCTATGCCATGCACCTGTGTACTTGCTTTGTTACTGCAGGAGGATCTTCTCAATGCAATTTGAGGGATTGTTAAAAGGGAAGAAAACCAGGCACTACTGTTTGTGTTCTGGGCTGCCTGGTGGTAAACCCAAGCAGAACCGTCCAGTGCACGGCAGTGGGAGGTTGTACCTGCCCAGGCATCCCTTGCTACAGGGGTACCGGTGGTACGGGATGTTTGTGGAATGTGTTACTGACTTTCTTGGTACAGAAGAGGATGACAGCCACGGGAGAGGAAGCTTTGTTAGACCTGATTGCCGCTGACAGGTATAACTTTTTAAAAATACTAATGTAGAGGGCAATTTGGATGGTGGTGGTTGTCAGTTTGTGATCCTTAGGCTGTTGTTTCTATTTTGCTGTTTTCACACTCCTTCTAAGCAAAGACAGATTTCAGTAAACTCAGTGAATTGATAGCCAGCATGTCACAGAAGGAAAGCCTGGAGAAAAGAGCGTGTGTGCCTTGAGAAAGGAAAGGATATAAATCAATCTTAACTTCAAGCTCTAGGAAAAGTCTGGAATGCATAAACAATCTGTTAGCGTGTGGAAAATAACAGGGTTGCCTTTTGTCTCCCAGGTGGATTTGTCAAGGACCAATACAATTTCTTCTACAACAGGATAACAACTTCTGCGAAGAGGGAAGAAAAAGAAGAGATCTTCAAGAACAGCTCTAAAAGGTCAGTCCAGCTCAGTGTGAGAAAATAGTTTAGAGGATCTTTCAAGTTCGTTTCCAGGCTGTTTTCCTGATTCTGCAATTATAAATCTTCCCCCAAAGCCCACTGAAATGACCCATTAACTCAGCGCTGAATTATGCCCTGCAGCAGATAAGCAAGGAAAGGGAAAATTCTTCCTTCTGTGTGAAAGCTGAACGCTGTGGCAGCGTTTTCAGGTTGCCTTGGCAGGTGGCCAAGTGGAGGAACTTGAACCTTATGTCCAGCGAAGGGCTGGCCAATTTGCTACACTTCTCTAGTCAGCACAGCCTGTGAGTGCGGTGGAATGGTCCCTTTCTGGATTTTTGCATATTTATATGTATCTTGGCCTGGGACCCGTAGCTTTCAAGTTTATTTGGTTTTTTCCTCCCTCCCCACACACATGCAGAGCTGCACCGTAACCTCATTACAGGTCTCAGAGAGTTGAATAATTGCCAGTCTCTCATGACCAAAGCTTTCATCGCTCTCTCCATCTGAAATTGTGAGGCCAGCTCTGACCTAAGGGGTCATCTACCAGCGCAGTGTACAATGTCTCAGGAATCGCCTTCTCTAATGCTGTGCAAGGTCCAGGCCTCTGACCTTCTCAAGCAGCTGCAGAAACAGCGATCAACTCTGATCAGATTTCCGCAGCTTTTAGTACCAGTTCCATGGGGTTTGTTATCTTTGCTGCTCCTCACAGGTTCGTACAGGTCCTGGCTGATTTATAGTTGGTGGTGTTAGCAGGTTCTGTGGTGACAGGTGACAGCCAAGTTGGTGGCAGCGCCGATGTGCCGGGGGGCAGGGGGCTCTGCAGGGGGCTGGGCAGGCCTGGCGAGGGGCTGAGCCCAGCTGTGTGAGGGGCACCCCGCACTGGGCCCTGCCCGTGGGGCACAGCGGCTGGGAAGCTGCCCGGAGGGAAAGGGCCTGGGGGGCTGGCTGACGGCCGGCTGGGCATGGGCCCCCGGGGTGGCGGAGGAGGCCAACAGCATCCTGGCTGGTACCTGAAACGGTGTGGCCAGCCGGCCCAGGGCAGTGACCGTCCCCTGTGCTGGGCACTGGGGGGGCCGCGCTGTTGTTTTATCATTTATGAGTCTGGATCCTCTGGTCCTTGCAGTGCAGATTACAGGCCAGCTGCCCCTGATGGAAAACATTAACACCAAACCTCATGTTCTTGAAATTCATTGGAGCCGTTGCAGTTCTTCTTCATATTGCTTTCAGGCTACGAAGGACTTGATACAGTACATGAAGAGATTTTCCTCTAGCACATTAAGAACTCATTCTGCAGTTTTGGACGCATGGCAGGCTGCATCTATGTTATGTCTTATCATAGGCTGATAATGAGGTGCACACGGGATCCCCCGCAAAACAGGAAATCCATTCCCCGTGCTGGTGCTGTTTCCTCTCTGTGGTGACGGCAGGAAGATCCCCATAGTAGCTGTAGGAGGATAGTTTTCATTTCCTCTTCTGTTCAAACCCACAGCGATGGACAGTCCTTTCCATTGCTGGGGAGCCCTTCTGAACAAACAAACGGAGAGCACACATCATTTGCTTCCCTCTGAAATGACTGTGTATCACTGTATTAAAGTGAGTAGCAGTCCCAGTGATGTGCTAGGCATCTCTACATCTGCGACTGCCACAGCCAGCGAAGACTGGGCTTGAGCAAGCAAGTATTTTGTTACCAGTATGTGCTGAGTTACTTAGTTGTACCTTATTTTGCCTAGTACTAATCTTAAGATTATAGCACATGGGTGCTTCTGCCATTTTTTTCGGGACTTGATCGCTACAACCCTTCTTGAGTCAAAACCAGAGCATGTTACTGCACAGTGCAGAAGGTGCTGAGGCTCTGATGGCTGAGCCTGGGCCACCTGTAGGGAGTACTGTTGGAGTACTACCCCAGAAGGTAGCACAGAGGAGGGCTGTGCAAACACTTCTGTGCCTGGGCTAATATTTACAGCGCCACACTGCTCTTTGCAGGGCTAGAGACAGACAGCAGACACTCACAGCTCATATTAACACCTGTACACTCCAGAAATATTAACCTAATGCAAACAGCCCAGCAGGAGTTAATGTCTATATTCATAGAAAACCAAATAAAAACTCTTTCATTTCCTAGCATGAGTGCTAGTGCCCTGAACAGCTCTGGCTGCTCATTGCTAAAGGAGGTTCAGGGCTCTGACATCCACAGCAGCTACCCATAACTTTCTGCTTCAGTGCCTGTGGCATTTGGCCACTTCTGGCTCGGTTTTTATTTTTTTGTTCCTACAAATAAAGCACTCAGAGCTGCTCTTGTATTGTTAGCTTCAGTGTGGTTCGCAGCAGGAAGATCAGACATTTAGGTGTCTGTCTGGATAGGTAGAGTCATGTAGCTTAATGGATAGACTGTCTCTTTGGTGAAGTAAGTCATCCTACAGGAAAAAGGAACTGGTAAATTTAAGATGATAATTTAGGGTGAGCAGTTGACATGCTGAACAACAGAAGGACAGTGAGGAATGAGCAGGCTGGGTCAACAGGCACCTTGCGAAGTTTAGGGAGGACAGTGGAGTTCTGTAACAGAGCAGAGTGACCCTGTGCACCTGGTCTGGCTGGGGACTGACTGGCTGAGGGGCAGCCCCACTGGAAGGACTGGGAAGCTGCCATGGATACCAGTAAATGCTGATCCTGAGTAAGACAACCCACACACCACACTGTATTAGGATGATTGTGGCCAGAGACTGAAGGAAGTTATTCCCATCTACTTAGCAGTGGTGTGGCCACACCTGGACTCCTGTGCACAGGTCCCATCCCCTGAAGTTCCAGAGGGGTGTGAAGGAACTAGAGACGGTCCCGTGGAGGGACACCAAGATGGCAGCATGTGACCTGCAATGAGGTTAACGGAGTGGGCTCATTTGCTTGGCAAAGCCAGTTACGGGGGCGATCTGTTATCAGCTTACAGCTACCTGAAGGTTGCAAAGGTGACAAACCCAAATTCATGCTAACAACATCAGGTGATGTGAGAAGTGATGATGGCCACAGTTTCCAGCTTGGGCTGTTCAGGCTGGATACTATGAAAAACATTTTTGCTTGGATGCTGGCGCAGTGCTAGAACAGGTTACCCAGAGATGTGTTAGATTCTGTATTCAAACTTGTAGAAAAAGCCACAGCTGACTCGCTCTTGTGTTGGCTGAAGTACTGCCTAGCACATGGGTTTTGGGTTAGAGACTAAGTCCCTTCCCATCAGCTAGTCAAGGCAATGGTTAACACGTGCATGCTTCGGTGGCAGGTTCAAAAGCCATCCAGGTAGTAAGCAGCTCAGAAGAAAAATTATTTGTAAAAGGAAAGCCACAGTATTTCCTCAAGGGAAGAAAGGAGCTCCTTAGAACAGCACTGCTCTACTACCTTAAGTCTAAATTTTTTCAGAGACAGGAACACAGGAAAATTAAGTAGCTTTAATAATGCATTATAGTACTAGATTTGATTCAAAGACATTTCAGTGATGCACTGTGAGCCCATTGTTCTGATCCTGGTGTTCGGATCCATGATGCATCTTGTCCGATCTGCTACTTGCTCTCTCCTTGTCTCAAGTGAAGCTGAATCAGCATACAGGACAGTGGGTCTGGCAGTGGCAAGACAGACCCAGGCCTCAGGGGTAGCAGCTGTTCAGAGCCATGTACTATACTGAACATGGTAACAGACAGAAAAATAATGGAACCAAAACCAAGATTTTACTGTTCCTGTAGGTTGGCAAGGTACTTAAACAGGTATGAGAGCAATCAAGTTACAGAATATGTATTAGATTACTTCCCCTTGATTTAGGAGCATCCCTACAGCTGCTTTCTGCAGTGAAATGGACGGGGTTTCCATTCATTCAAGCCATGAGACAGGGGACTCCAAGGCACATCGGGCAGCAAAGATCAGTGGTCCCACCCTGCTGCCACCTTTGCTACCTTTCAGTGCTGTGGAAGACAGAAATGGAGGCAGCAGGGTCCAGCTGCTTGCAGTAGGTTTTTGTTTTAATCACTCATGTACATTTTCTCCTCTTGGCTTGTAGAAGAGATGGGCACATGGCAGGGCAGCAGCACAGGGGCTGTTTACTTTACACCTTATCAGCAGCATTAAGTGCTTTAGAGACTACCAGGAAAGACTCAGGTACCAGCCGCTCCCACATGGCAGGACTTTGGACCATGGCACAGAGCTGCTATGTCCAGATGGATGAGGCTTTCTTTACTAGTTCTGCCCCTAGCAACAAGGTTGCCAGGATTTCCAATTTCTTTGTCTGTCCTCAGAAGAACCCTCTCTTCCCTCCTGTCCCTCTTGTTCTTTTTAAGCATCCAACCAAGTACTTGCCATAAGGGCTGTCCACAGCATCCTGCAGGCAGTCCAGGAGGATGCCTCACGGTGTCACTCAGCGCCGCAGCGGTGCTGCAGACCACCAAACAGGCAAGGTCGCCTCCCCCATTCCGTGTGCAAGCCAAGCGGGTAGAGCTGTCCGGGTTTTTCGCAGCAGTATGCGGACACTGCCGTGGTGGTGGGATTTTTGATTTGTAAGTAACTGATGCTGCAGGGAAGCTGTGCCAATAGCTGAGGCACCATTGCAGCTGTGCTCACACGCCATATCCCCGCGGTCCAGATGGTGTGTGACGGAGTGGAGGGGGTTCTAGCGGGACCCCCGGGCCCTGCGCGGCAGCGGGCGGCACGGCGGGGCAGGCCGGACTGCTGCGGGGACACCAAGGCGCCCAGCACCGGCCCTGCCCGCTGAGCACCACGCACGGAGCTCCCGCGGGAGAGCAGAGCCCCAGGCCGGCCCGGCCCTGCCGCCTCGGGGGAGGGGTCGGTCCTCATCCCAGCCCCGGGGGCCAGGCCGGCCGTAAGGTGCCCGCTCCCGCCGGTGCCCGTACCGGTGCCCGCTCCCGCCGCGGTGCAGCAGCGCCGCCTGCCGGGCCACGCAGGCACGGCAGCCTGAGCCGGCCTCCGCCGCCCTCCTCCCGGGTGTGCCCCCACCGCAACGCTGCGGCCGGGCCTGCCGCCATGCCGAGCTGCTCACCGGGGCAGCTCTCACACGTTGCGAAGCGGCGGCTCGGGCCGGCCGGGCCCCCCGCTCTTACGGGGCGCATGGTGCTGAGGTGCCCCCGGCCCCGCGCCAACGATGACAGCGGCAGCTCCGCCAAGGCGCCGCTAGGGGGCGGTAGTGGCAGCCGAGGGGCACGGCGGGAGAGGAGCGTTCCCATTGGGTTGCGAGCACGTCACTCCAGGCCAGCCCCTCAGGGGCCGGCAGCCTCGTGGGCGGGGTGTTGCGGACCTGGGCGGTAAGCGAGCCAATCAGTGTCCTAGCCGACGGGGGGCGTGTCCCGGGCCAGGCGAAGGCGGGGCGAAGGCGAGCGGGAGCACGGGGAGAGCTTCGGTCTGTGTCACCCTTGTCCGGGGCTGCAGCTCGCTCGTATTTCCTCATTTGAGGGTTTGGTGACATTGGTAGGCAACCAAGATCACCAGCTTTTCAGCACGTTGCCAAAACAGGTTTCTTTAGGAAGTGACGGTGCAGCAGCAGGGCCCTGTGATTTCTGGGCGCTGGGCGGTGACTGTGGCACCTGCTGCGCTTCAGCTTGGTGCGCTCAGGCTTGTGTGCACACTTACTCAGTAAAGTCCTTTGTGCTCAGTTTCTCCTCTTTCAGCTCCAAACTCTAACTGATGTGTATTAATGCTTTGTTAAGGGAAAAAACAGTAAGTTTTGTATATCCAGAACGTAAGCTGGAGTGAGGAAGGCTTGTCTGGTCTGTGTCCTCACGCTGTCCCACCTCCCAAGGCTTGCCCCGTTTGTGTAATGTCCTTTGGTAGCCCACCTATCTCAGGGATTGCATCCTTTCTTGCTTGGTCAGAAGGAAACTTTCTGTTTAAGGCAATCTGTGCAAAGAAGACAGATTCTGGGACCCATGTCTAGAAATAACCAGTAACAGCTCTTTGTGGGCACTGGGTAACAGTAGAAACAGATACTGCTGTGGGGATAGCTGGTGAGCTAGAACATGAGCCTACTTTGTGGTATTGTGCGGCTCATTCCGGCATGAAGCGTGAGCAGCTGTGGCTAGCTAAGGGAGCTGCGCTGTGACGTCAGTCAGCACACACTTGGGGTCAAACCTTCCGCCAGGAGAGGCACTCAGCATGACGCACTTGGTGACAAGGTAGGTGCAGGATATCAAGAGATGGGATGCAGAGATGCTGGAAAGGGTATTGTAGTTACTGTAGTGCTGATCTACTCCCAGGACCACGGGACAAGTGTGGGAGATACGGCTGCAACGGTGGCAAAACAGAAGCTGTTTTCATGGCTCCCTGTTTTGTCTCACAGACAGTTTCCCAGGAAGGCCTGAAGCTATATCCCAGGATCCACCTTCCAGGCAAGGCAGGCTTTTGTAACATCCTTCCTGGCTGACTCCTTGCAGCCAAGACACAACTCTCTGAATAGCAAGTTTGCATCTCAAACGTCTGCGGAGTACTCTTTTACTTCGGAGAATTTAGTTCCCTATGAACAGTTCCCCCTTCTTCAGCCTCTGCCTAGGCTGGGAATTCCCTGTTGTCAAGTTTCTGAGAATTGGAGACGTCTCAGATCTTTACAGACTGCACTGCTGCTTTTGATTCTTGCCCTTCTAAGATGCGCCTCCATGCCAGAAGTGCTGAGATACAGCGACATCAAGGCGCACGCAGGGACACACTCAACTAATACCAGACGATCCAGATGAGGTGGTGGTGGATGACTAAAGGGGCAGGAGCACCAGGTAAGTCTGCCTGTGCTTTCTGTCTTCGCGTGTGGAGGGCTCAGGCTCCTGCCTCAGAGCACAGCGAGGGCAGAGGCAAGGATGCCCCCGACACGACATGGCCGGGTGCCGCGCGTCCCACGCCTGCCAGCCCGGTCGCTGCCGAATCCGCGGCCTGGAGGGAGGCACGAGGCCACGGAGCTTCTCCCGCCGCTGTGCGGGCCTGCGGGGTGGCCGTGACCGTGACCGCCCCCCGCCCCAGCAGCGGGGCTCCCAGCGGCATCTCCCCGCGGCGGCAGGCCGCTCCCTGCCCCGCCCCGGCGCTCCTGCAGTCCACGGGCAGCGGAGAGCGCCCACCCGCCCGCAGGGCCTCGCCGCCCGGCGGCCCTCGGGGGGCAGCTCTCCGGCCGGCGGCGGCGCTGCTTTCCCGGGCCCAGGCGCACACGCCGCTCCCGCGGGAGCCGCCCCGCCCCGAGCCGGCTGCGCCCAGGGAGAGCTGCCGCCCCGCCGCGAAGGCCTGTGGGGCGGGGCGAGGCCCGGAAGCGGAAGCGGAAGCGAGCGGCGCCCCAAGTTGCGGCGCCTCTGTGGCGGCTGGGCCGCTCGGCACGGGGCTGCGGCCCGGCCCTTCCGCTTCCTCCCGGGAGCCGGCGGCGGGCGCGGCTGCGCGGGCGGCGGGAGCCGGTGGCGGCGAGTGACGGGGTGTCCCTCGGCAGCGCTGAGGGGCGGCGCGGCACGGTGCGGCCCATGGACCGGCACAAAGTCAAGCGGCAGCGGCTGGACCGGATCTGCGAAGGTGAGTGAGGCGGGGCGGGCGCCGCGTGGGGCCACGCCCGGTGGCGGCCCGGGGCCCGGCGGCGGCGGGACCGGGTGCGGCGGGGAGCCTGGCCCGGCCGCCGCTCCCCCGGCCGGGCTGCAGCGCTCCCGCTGCCGGCGGTGGGCTTCCACCCGCGCCTCTACGGCAGGGCCCCGCAGGCCTGCCGCCTGCCGGGGGCTCGGTGCCGCCCGCCGCCGGAGAGGGGCGGCTGCCCGTGACTGTCGGGGCCGTGGACGTACCCGCTGCGGTGCTGCCTGGGGAGGAAACGGAGCTGGTGCCCCGGGGTGCTGGGCTGGGGGGGGCGGGCTGGGGGCGGCGGGCCCGAAGGGCTCTGTGTCTAGTTTCGGCAGCCCAGGGTAAGGTGGCACGCTTCTGCGTGGGCCGCCTCTACTAGCTCGTTGCTGATAAACCATGTTTTATTTTTCCTTTTATAGTGGTGGCAGAGTTTGGGTATTTTTTCACTAGCTTCGTTTCCCTTCATTAGTTTCCTGTTTATTTCTTTTGTTTTGACTAATCTCTTCCAAAATACTACAGTATTTATATAAATACACATATATGTAGCAGAACTAGTGACGTGTCGGACAGGCAAACAAGGGTTCCAGCATTCTTGTCTTTCACATAATCATTCTTGCTGACTTTCTTAATAGGCATACGGCCTCCTATTGTGAATGGCCCGATGCCAGCACGGCCACTGGTTGCGCTCCTGGATGGACGAGATTGCACGGTGGAGATGCCCATCTTGAAGGATGTTGCTACAGTGGCATTTTGCGATGCTCAGTCAACTCAGGAAATCCATGAAAAGGTGGGGTAGAAAATTTCCGAACATTCAGATATAGAGCTCTGCCTGTTGGAGTAAGCAGAGCAGACTGATTTGGACTGGTTTTTGTTGTAGGTGCTGAATGAAGCAGTAGGAGCTCTGATGTATCACACCATTACCCTCTCTCGTCAGGATCTGGAGAAATTCAAAGCCCTCAGGGTCATTGTGCGTATTGGCAGTGGCTATGACAATGTTGACATCAAATCTGCTGCAGAACTAGGTATGATGACAACATTAGGGTTCTGTTGCGATCAGAACTGAATGTGACATGGAACACTGCTCATGTTTTTCTGTTTTATAGCTGACTGCATTTAAAACCTTTTATGTAAAAAGATTTGGAGCTGCTTAATATCAGGCATCTTTAGGAAGCTGACCAATATCGGAACTGGTAGGTGACTTGAAAGAAAGATTCTCAGTTCTCAGATTTCTCTGCCATAGATGTCAGTGTCTTTGCTGTTTGGGATTCAGAAACCTGAATATGGTTTCAGTAAATTTTGGTGAGGTGGTTTTGGGTTGTTTGTGGGGAAAGAATTGAGCAAACTGATGTCTGAAAGCAGCCTGCAAGTGCTGATGCAGGATACTCGCTGTAAATGCTTGATTAGTAAGTTTTCCTGTTAATTTTTTATATGCAGGTAGGTTCTGATTCAGCACTTTTATTATTGATCCCTTTAGAGCCCTAGGCCTGTGAAAAATCTCTGGATCAGGTGACAAAAGGCTGCTGTTCATTAAACATGGCAGTGAGACCCTTGGACCTTGTAGTCTCCTAGGTGAAGTGGATCATCTAAGTGCCCTGCCCCTTTTTTAGGTTTGTGTCAGAGATTTGAAACATTTCTTAGTGTAATGCAGATTAGATTAAGCTTAATCAAATGCAGGTATTTATATATAAAAATTGAAATAGGCATTATAATTTCCAGATCTGTAAGAACAGATGAATTGCAAATAAATGAAGAGTGCATGTTTGTCTAGTGCTTGAGTTAGGTATAAAGAGTCTTCTCACATGAACGCTTCAGCTGAATAGTCCCAAGAGTGCCTGGCAACGTCCTTGGCTCTCATGTCCTTGGCAGCTGTTACATTTTTGGGCTGAGTTTGGAACCTAATCTGCTTCTAGTGTTCTCCTCTTAAAGTCGCCATCCCTATCATTGATTCATTCGGTTTCAGAGTTTTCCCATTCCCCCTACTCCACACTCATTAACCCAAGGAGAAAGGGGTCAGAGTTCTTTTCCCATCGTACTGCTGCTTGCCACTTTTGCTTTGGAGCGATAGTATGATGACTCTCATGCATGGCCGGGTTTGCTTTTTCATGGACAATTAATGATTATTTTGATGCTTAGCTAGGCCATTCAGTTCATTCTGAGGTAAGATACTGTTGCTTATGCATTCTGAATCTTCAAATCAGACCAAAGGGCCATTGGGTGTTTGCATTTTCTTATCCTTTGGCATAATACTGCATGTAAACACAAATTTGTGTCTAGCAGTGTAAGAGATGAATGCATGTGGCTTGTCTGAATGAGATGGTAACCAGTGAGATTAAAAGAAGTTAGGTTTCCCTGTCTTCCCACCTCACGTCTTCTGAGTCGTCTGTGGCATTATGGCACAATTGTGACGGATTTGATAGAGAAAAGGAGTCGAATGTCTGGAACTGTGTGTGGCCATCGCTCTCCTCGTTCTCTTTGGAGAGCATGGTCTGAGTTTAGTTGAATGTCTCCTCTGTAACTGGCTTCCAAAAGAGTGATGCGTTGCTGAATTTTATGCACCCTCAACTACTGCCTATAGATTTTATTCCTAGTTTTTAGATAGGTGGTGATTTTTTGAATTAAGGATAGCAGCAGCAAAGTGGTATTTTGTCAGTTATCCACCCCCGTTGACTTTTTTTTGTTGTTGTTTAATGACCAGATTTTGTTATAGTGTTCCATCTTTCCCTTTCCTGACAGTAATTTGTGCTTCCAGGACTTTAACTCCATTTGCATTAGTAATTTGCTTGATAGTTGTAGCTATGGGTTTTATGGTCCCTTGTGGTTCTATGTTATTGTAGAGCAGGAGTGTTATGTGTTGTTATTTTTAAATGTAACTTCAAATGGGTTTAGAGAGGCTCCTGTGGCTTCTCTCAGCGTTTAATGAGTGAGTTACTTATTGTTGCTCCTGGGGAAGCTGATGCTTGCAGTGAGCATCTGGACTGTGAGGCCTGAAAGAGCTCAACCATCTGTCTTAATTCTTTTACAGTCTGCCAGTTAATCTGTCAGGAGTATCTCTGGAATGAGTGCATCTTTTTGGATGCAGCTCTTCTAAAACAGTCAGTTTCTTGCATCACTTGTATGACCCAGTTTTCTCATTTCAGCCTGGTTTTTTGTTTTTGGTTTTGGGGTGTTTTTTCTCTCCTGGTGAGTGTGTTCTTCAAATAAATATTTGTAAGGAAGGAATGGTATTTCCTTGGGGTTAAAAAGCTGACTGGTCACATCTATGTTGCTGTAGAATGAGCTTTTGGAATGAATCCTGTGTTTCTTGGCAGTAGTTCTGGAGCACTGAATTGTCTTTCAGCACTTATGCCTGAAGAGCTCTATGTTGGTTTAGCGTTGTGATGCTAAAAATCTTATATGACCTCTGTGGCTTTGTAGGCATTGCAGTTTGCAACATCCCTTCCTCCTCAGTAGAGGAGACTGCTGACTCCACCCTCTGCCACATCTTGAACCTATATCGCCGTGTTACTTGGCTACATCAGGCTATGCGTGAAGGGAATCGAGCCTCGAGTGTAGAACAGATTCGAGAGGTGGCTGGAGGCGCTGTGCGTATCCGTGGGGAGACTTTGGGCATCATTGGACTAGGTAAGTGATGGGAACTGTTGAATTGAAAAGTGAACTGTGAAAGTTTTTGGGAACCTAAGAGTCACAGACTGAAAAAAGTGGTAACTTTACGGCTGTTCATTGTGAAACACACATAAGGAATGCTAGTGCCCTATTCTGTGATGCTGGATATCTTCAAGAGTTGGGTGTATGCCATGGGATTGGGGATTTTTTTTTTTAATTCAAATGACTAGAAGAATTGGAACATTCAGACAGCTCTTCTCGGTGACTGTTTCCCAGTGTGCTAGGTTCTGTATCAGTAACAAAGCCACCTGAAAGCTACCAATTCCTTCTCCCAAGTTCTTGTAATCAGATTATTACTGCCTCTGACTCAGAGTCCAGGTCTGGTTTGAAAAACAGAGCTCCTTCTAGGCTAAGCTCTGGCTATTGCATGGGGAAGGACTAGAATTGGCCACATGGGATCAGCACTGAATAACCTCCTCTGGATCCCTATGGCAATCCTACGGGTTTCCAGGGCTGCAGTACCTTGGGCCCTGGCAGTAAACTCCAGTGTAGGCTCCCAGTCTATCCCAGTATCTTGTCTTTAAAGTTTGTTTTACCTTTCCTTGATGATTGTGGGTTTTCTTTTGTGAAGGCCGAGTTGGACAGGCAGTGGCTCTGCGAGCCAAGTCCTTTGGCTTCAACGTGATTTTCTATGATCCCTATCTGCCGGATGGAGTGGAGCGATCCTTGGGTTTACAACGAGTAGGAACCCTGCAGGATCTACTAATGCACAGCGATTGCATCACATTGCACTGCAGCCTGAATGAACATAACCATCACCTCATCAATGACTTCACTATTAAACAGGTGCAGCAGGAGCTTGATTTCCCCCACAGAGCACTGTGGAAATGAATGCAAACAGAAACTGCTGCTTTCACAGAGGCTGAGAGCGTGTGAATCCTGCTGCCTCTGTCGTGTGCCTCCTGCTGCCTTTGGAGGCTGGGAGCGTGTGGATCCGGGTGCCTGTGCTTTGTGCTGTATAGAATTCCGTGTTAAGAGGAGAATAGGATTGGCTTTTTTTGCCATTTATAAAGAATGTCTTAGGTGATTCAATAATTTCAAATTACCTTTAAAATGTATAATTGACTCTGCTGGTTAGAGCCAGATGTGGTGTGGCTGGGACTGCATAAGTTTCTTTACACAGCTCTGCCAAAGTCTCTCTGCCCAAGCCCACTGCAAAGTCAGTCTCGGGCTCTACTCCACTAGACTATGAATGCTTTTCAGTGCTTTGATGAGAGACACCTGGACGTTGTAGTCCAGTTTTGTATAGCTGGATACTTGATTCATGTCCTCTTTCTTTTTTAATGTAGTAGGATGAATATGGAGTGCAGAACTTGAGAGTTCCACTTTTGCCCTTGTTGTCTTGTGGTTTTGTTTGTTCATTTTTAAAGCAAATTTCTCAAGAATTGCTTGCAGGCATTTCCCCTGTCGTTAGCTTTGCAGTGAGAGCACTCCTAGTTCGTCCAGGCCTCATCTAATCACTGCAGGCTCCTGCTCATTTCCAGTAGACTTCCCAAGATTCACTTAGCTTCCATGAAAAATCTCATTCTCAACCCACTTAATATCTTTCTTCTTCCAGATGCGCCAAGGCTGCTTCTTAGTGAACACAGCCCGGGGAGGGCTGGTAGATGAGAAAGCCTTAGCACAAGCCTTGAAAGAGGGGAGAATCAGAGGAACAGCATTGGATGTGCATGAGTCTGAGCCTTTCAGGTAATGTTGCGCCTGCATGCCAGCTGCTATCCTGTGACTCGTCTACACTGGATGATTCTTTTGGGTTTTTGTTATTTGAGTTACAGTGATACCTGAGAGGACAGATGGGGTTATCACATCTGTAGAGAAACTTTTTTTTTTTCCCCCTAACAGCTTTGCTCAGGGGCCCTTAAAAGACGCACCCAATGTGATCTGCACCCCTCACACTGCCTGGTACAGTGAGCAGGCTTCCATTGAATCCAGAGAAGATGCAGCTAAAGAGATCCGCAGAGCTATTACAGGTAATGAGGAAGACTCTGCTCTGCAGCTGCTGCTGAATTAGTATTCTTTTGTTAGTTCACTGCAAGGATTATGCTGATTGTTCTGAAAACTTGGACTCAGTAACTGGTTTCGGTTTCTGGAACTGGAGCTTAAGTTGGTGATTGTCTCTTTGCCTTCTGAGAATCTTTTGAGTGGCACTTTCCCTCTCTAGGAAAGGGAAAGTACCTTGTAAAGCCTTGTACCTAGTACATCTTCCAAATCATTTGCTATCGTTCCTTTGATGGTTCTACTGCACACTTTTTTTTCTGGAGTAGTACATACTGTCTCTTGGGAGGTGAGGCTTGGCAATTGCAGTTTGTGGCCAATAATGCCCACAAGATCACCAAAGTGGGAAGGAAGGGACTGTTTCTTGTCTTCTCCAGACACCAGTTGCTCAGAGGCAAGTCTCCCCTGCCCAGTGTTACCCTGTGGAGGTAGACTGAAAAGGTCTTGCACGTTTCCTTTCTACTTTCCTTTGTAAATGTTTCAGGGAATGAGCCCATCCTACTTGTCCTGGATTTTTTGTCATTCTTGGCATTCTTGCAGGTCACATACCTGATGCTTTGAGGAACTGTGTTAATAAGGAGTACTTGCTGTTAGCAGCTCAGTGGTCCAGTATTGATCCTGCAACTGTCTACCCAGAACTCAATGGAGCTGCAGCTTACAGGTGAGACATGCAAGTTACTGCTTCCAAGCGTATGTTCCTACTGAAGTAGGCCAACTTCCCTCTCTGGGTTTGAGAACTGCTTGTACTTGTAAGCAGGTATGTTTCTGTTCCTATGTACTCTCTATATGAGCTCTTTCCAGAAACTTAAGAGCAGCAGTTCTGAAGCTGTACTAGGATTTAACCTTTACTTGGTCATATTCAGTTCTAGCTGCATACTGGTTAATTTTTCCAAGTCATTGCAAGACCTGCCCGAGACATATCTTAATGTAAGAAAGCCTGCTGGGTGCCTGAAAAGAGGTCTGGATCTTAACATTTAGAAGTTGTGCATGTCATTAGAACTGCATTAAAAAAAGCACAGTTCTTACCTGTAGCCCAAATGCAGACTGTTAAAGAGACGTTGTCCATCATATTTGGGCAGTGGCCTAATAGGGCATGTTTCAGTATTTCTGTTACAGACCTGCCAAGTAATTGTGGGTGGGTTGCTTCCCTTCTGTTTTTTCTCCTATCTGTAAAGTAGGAAATATATTATCTACCCTTCTTGGAAAGATCTACAGAGGTTCAGATGTATTTATGGAGAAGGCATAGGGAGGCAAAATGGAAGTAATGGAAGAGTAGTTCACTAGCAATTCATGAGTTTCACTCTCCTATTTTTCATCTTATCTCTAGCTGTTTTATTAGTTCAGCTCCTTTTTCTATCTTAGAGCCCAGTGAAGGATAACTGGCAGCTTGCACTCCTGCTGATGGGGAGGGAGTTTCCAGCCCTTCAGAGTACCATCATATAGTGCTTCACACTGTTTTTCACCAGAGACAAATTTTGTACCTGTCTTCCAAATGCTTAGTATGTGACCCGAGATTTATCTCTGCCTGTCTGAGAACAGGTGTCATTTGGTGTTAGGATATAACTGCTACTTTTCAGCTCTGGAGACTTTTCCTCTGTTCTGTCTCCAAGCGTTTTTGTTAGAAAGAGGGATTTACGTTCAGCAGTTGCGTGAGGGCACGGCTCCTTTCCCCTTGTGCAACTGTGTTGGACAAGCTTGTAACTTCTACGTTTCTGTTGGTTTTAGGTTTCCTCCAGTAGTGGGAGTAGCCACTCCTGGTCTACCAGAACCACCAGTAGTGGAAGGGATTGTAGCTCATGGGATCCCTCCTGTTTCTCACTCTGCACCGCGTACCCCTTCCCCAGGAGAGACGAGCAAACTGGATGCAGACAGAGAGATTCCTGCTGACCAGTAGCAGCATCTTTCTCTCCTCTCCACTGGCAGCAGAAAAAAGTAGGAGGGTATCTCCTCCTCGGACCTTCTTTAACACCCTACAGAGACTTTCCTGTTCATACAGGACGGGAGAATGCATTTCAGTACTGGCAAACTTTAGCTCTTGCCTTTATTTTGTAACCCTTTAGTTTTAATCTTTCAATGAATCTTTTTCCTTCTCTGGGGCAGGGCAGCAGTGACCTTGCCTCCCTTTGGAAATACTTGGTTTAATGAATGAGTTTTCCCATGTATCTGCCTCGGTTGTCTGTGCCAGGGAACTGTCCTTGTGCACTTGAAAATAGAAGTGGAGCTGTCTGACCAGGGATGGCCCTCAGTGTTCCTAACCCCAGACTTAAGTGCACACTTTTCAGTTGTGACTTGTAGCTTAAATTTAATTTGGCTGAACCTCTCCAAGTGTAGCCATGGGGAATACTAGAAAAATATTAGTGAATTGGAGAGGTTGTGACTATTGTCTTTATTATGCCCTTGGTAGAATGCAGCCTAGGCTCAGCTCTATGTATTACTTCGCTTGTTTTAATGAAGGTTTCCTGTGAGAACAGACATAGCACAGGCATTGCTAATTCTTGGCCATACAAAGATTTGTCTATGCAGTACTAGGCCTGAAGTTAAAAGTAACAGTCTTCAAAGCCAGCCTTGTAAATAATTTGGAAGGGATTAAAATGTCATCAAATGTGTTCTGGTGGCCACTGTGTTTGTGAGGCTTCAGAATAGTTCACCCTGGAGTCTGTGTAACTTGAAGAAAGCAAGGGAATGCAGAAATGGGAAAAACTTGCACTGGGAGACAGCAAGTAGCAATACCTTGCAGCTGCAGTTGCTGGTCCCTCACACACCTCACATACCTCACAGTCTAATGGCATGTTTATCCACAAGGTATCTATCATGTTAGAATTATAATGGTGGGGGTTTTTTTGTTGGGTTTTTTTGGGGGGAGGGGGGTGTGTTGGCATAACTGCATCAACTAGAAGTAACATACCACTTGTCTTTGTGCTGATGAAGAAGGCAGCTTTTAACAGTTGACCAAATTACTTTCACTCTTCTAGCATGTACTGCATCTGCAGTAGTGGGTAGGGGAAGACAGTGGGGGTTTTTTTACAGGAATGAGCTTTGTGATAACTAAAGGAGAAGGAACTCTCTTAGCTTGTCACCTGAAGCCAAGGCAGGACTGTTGCTCTCAATTCTCTCCCCGTTTCCCAGATGATTGAATATGAATTGCTTCTTTGAGGGGTATGGAATCTTCAGCAAAACAGGTTCCACAGATTTTCCTTAATTCCTAATCCTCCTTTAATTTCATCTTGTTACACTTTAGTCATAGCCTTTCCATGCACAAGATGTAACAATTCTTGATTGTTCACATTGTGTGGGTGTATTAAAGTAGGTGCTATGTGGGAGACATACCCTATCTGCGAGTTTGTCTGCCTCCCTCGATTTTTCCCTCTTTTGTGTGTCTGTGATGGGAAGCTGAACAGCTGGGAGCAGACTGGAAATACACCTTGAGCTGTGGACAAAATCCTCTGTTTAGGCTGTTTACAGTTTGGGAAGCTGATGAAAGCTTTTGGAGTCAGTAAGCTTTCAGATTTTTTTCTTCAATGCTGCCTTCATATAATGGCTTACTACTGATACATTGAAGTGATTCATTCCTTTCTTCTCCAGGCCCCCCAGCAGTTCAAGAAAGGAAAATAGGAAGTAAGTAAACTTCAGGTGTCTTCTTACAGATTTTACACTTTAACTGTTTAGCATTAGTGAGATGATACTAGTTCTCTAGTGCTGAGTATCTTTTTGATAAGCTATTTGTCTTGGTGAAGGTTCTTGGCTTCTGTGTTTTCATGAATGATGCTGATTCTACTTAAAATTCATATACCTCCTTGGCTGCTCAGGTTTAGCAGATCAGGCTGGGACTGGTGGTAGGCATAAGTTACAGGAGAGCTTTTTCTGACCAGGAGCCTAAAGCTCAGAAGCATGTTGATTGTAGCTATACCTAAAACAACCAGCAGCACTTTCCTGCGTTCTCTAATCTCTAGGAAATCTAAATTTTACAAGCTACTAGCTCAGAAAGCTGTTCTTCTGACGGGCAGATGGGGAAAAGTTTTCAGGGACTGAGAGCTCATCTTCTGCCCATTGCCACATTGGGGAAGTAGTCTGTCAATACCTACTCTTTCCTTATTTGCTGCTGAAAATTCCTGCCTACTTAGAGGTTCAGGTTTGAGATTATTTTGTGGTAAGGGGCGGCCTCTAGTTATGAGCTTTGTGAATACAGCGGATCAGAGTACATTGACCTTGTCTCTTCTAGAGCACAATGCAAGATAGATTTATTTTTTTTAAGAGGCAACATTCTTTTTTTTTCTTCTGAACTGCAAGTATCTGTATAGATTAGTCAAACAACTGAATATAGGAAGAGTGGAAAGATCTCATTTGGGGGACACTTGAGTTTCTCAATTCTTATTTTTGGTACCTAGATATACCGGTGACTAGTAAGCATAGGAATGAAAAAATTGGTATCATAAGAAATGTTTCCAGTTACGGGTACTAAGGAGTTGAAGCTGATAGCATTGTTAGTGGCTCTGTTCTATCCAACACTCTGCAGGCTTGTGATTGGATATGAAGGCAATTTTCCCTTTGATTAAAGCCACAGCAGAAAATGTTGAGGGAAAAATGAACAGAACCCTTATCATGACCTCAAAGAAGGACTCTTTGTGCTTACAGGATTACTCTGCTTGTATGCCTTTTGTACCTCTGCTTATAGACTGAACCTATTATCACCAGACAAAGGCTGTTCTGAACAGATAGCTCAAGGAAAAATTTACCAGTACTAAAGTACCGTGTGGTCTTCTCCATCCACTGAGTGCCAAGTCCTTTGTTAGCACTGTCTCCTGTGTGATACACTGACTTGCAGTTCCCCCTCCCAAACTTAGGGCAGTATACAGAAGTGGAAGGATTTTAGTTTTTTTTTAAATGCCTTCCTTCAGAACTAGTGCAGAGCTTTAATCCCAAAGAACAGAAGTCTCCCAAGGTGAGGCAGGAGTGCCCTAGCTGCACTAATCTGCTTACAGGAGGTGCTCCCACTGTCCCAAGGTACATTCTGTTTGTCAGGGTCACTGCTGCTGACCAGCTTTTTTATAGAGGACTCAGAGTTTCAGAAATATATTTTTGTAGACAATGACTAAACTGTGAAACATTGAAATAAAGCATGTAAACAAAAACTTACAGCACTGTCCTCTGTACAGATGTTTTTCTCACTTCAGTTCTCTCCTGACTCATTAGAAATGTTTGATTACTTCTTGGATATATTTTAATAAAGTTCTCCAAAGAACATGGCTGCTGTCTATGGAAGGGGTGGCCTTAAATATAGTATTGAAGGGGAGGGTTGAAAACCTGTACAGGTGAGTGTGCATCGGTCCTGCTTTTCTCATATTAGGTAGGTTGGATCTTCCGCACAGTCACTCCCTGGATCAGCCACTCTGGCAAATCACTTTCATTGGATTCTGGAGCACTGACTGTTAGTCAAACCTGTGACGGTGGCAGGCTGGAGAAGAAGCCATCTTCAGTGGTTAAGGGACAACCGGATGTAGCCTGTTGGTTACTTATGTGACTTCTCACAAGTTGAAATTGTGGTAATTGGATTTGCAGCAGCTTCTTAAGTGTGTAGTGTAAATACACATGTTTAAACAGCAGTAGCTGCCTTCACCCTTTTACAGTAAAATAGCATTTGAAACTAATACACAAAATTAGCCCATGAAACTAATTTTTCCAACATATAAGAATAGCTGGTGCAACAGAATTAGCATAGAAAAGTGTTGGTTATTTCATAAATTCAAGTTCACATTTATGGCCTATGCTTCCTGTGTTGATCATTATTGAAAGTTAGGAACCCCCTTCCTATTCTTGTTGGATTATACCACTATTTGTCTAGCTGGTGCTGTGTGCCTTTGGAATATCCAGCATCACTCAGGAGATGGGATACAGGAAACGCTGCCCTGCTTTATCATAGCAATTTCAGTCTTGGAGCTGGGGGAAGGGGACACAGGACCACTTGGAATCTTTCACATGGTTGTCCTGTTTCTAATACCTAGTTGATGATACTGTTTGAGTAAAGAAACTTAACAGAGCAAAGCCTGCTCTTCAAAGAATATAGTACTGATCCTGGATATACACCATGGCAATCACTTAGATACAAAATACAGTGGTTCTGCTACCCTTCAGTAATGTTTCACGTAGGTATTGGCTCTTGTACTTTAAAAAAAATATAGGGCAGGAGGAGTTAGTAAAGCTAGTGGCATGTAGTAAATCAAAACTCAGATGCTACACAGCAAAGGGGGATAGAACAGAGTTCTGATGCCACTAATGATTGTTCTGACGTTCTGTGTAGTTGCTCAGAATACCAAAGGCAGAGTCTGCTTCCAAAAAAGTCTTTTGAACTGTCTCTTTGTGCTACAATTTGTCTTCAAAGGTGTTCAGTATTTTATCTGTGTGCCATGTCAGGCCTAAAATCACACCATAAAGAGTACAGCTAACGAGATGAAACAATGACGTACACTTCTGAGGACAGGCACATTGTCCAAACTGCTATCAGGCATCACCTCACCCATTTCCCAGTACAGCGAACTGCATCCCGCTAACTGGAAAGTAACAAAGATGAAATGTTGTCATCTACTGAAAACATCCTGGCGCAACCATTTCGAATATGGGAATGTGAAAGCAAGCAACTTGCCTTTACTGCTGCTAATTCAGTGTTAAATGTGACTCTTTCACGGTGAGGAAACAGCACACGCACAAGAACATCCTTGTTCTGGTATGGAGTAGAGCATCTGCTGCTCATTGCAGTTTCTACCGGCGCTACTATGTCTTTACTGCACCAGCAGAAGGAGATGTAAATTGCGCATCATTTCCCTCACAGCGGAGGATTCTGAAGTATCTTGTGGTTGTTCAAGTGTGTTGAAAATGAGCAGGCTTAGCGTACGGCACTGTTCTACACGAGAACTGTTCGGATGTATTAATCGTGGCGGCTGCAAACCATCAACGCAATGCCTGTGTGTTCTCGCCTCCCGCACCAGCCCCCCGCAGCAGATCCAGCACGCTTCGCACTGCTGGTGCCGCTCCGGAACGTCCAGCCCGGCAGCGGGGGCGGCCGCACGCCTCCCGCCGCCCCCGCCCCGGGGCTGCTGGCGTGTTTACCTCGCGGCCGAAGCCAGGCCTGCCTCATCTCCGTGACAAGTCCCGGCTCTGGCCTTGGTGTTAATGGCAGGCCCCGCCGCGGGAGGGCCGCCTGCTGCGGCTGCTGGCCGGCTCCGCCGCGGGGCTTGCCCCTGCCGGCGCCCCTCAGCCGCGCCGCCGCTCCGGCTCCTGCCGCGGGGCCTGGCCGCGGCCCGCCCGGTCCCGCCGCCTCCGAGCTCTGGGCCGGCTCCCCGCGGCTGCCGGGCGGGGTGGCGCGGGGCATTGTGGGGCAGAGGAAGACAGGGGGGAGGCTGTGCGGGCGAGGTGCATGCCGGGAGCGGGTCGGGCGGTGCTCGGAGGCCCAGCGCGGGGCAGGCGCTCGCTCGGTGTCTCGCGGCGGCGGCGGCGGCGACCGGTGGGCTCGGGCCGGCGGCGGCGGCGGCGGTTCCTGCCCGGCGGGGATGGCGGACGCGGCGGCCTCCCCCGTGGGGAAGCGGCTCCTGCTGCTGCTGGCGGCGGGGCCGGGCGAGGGCGAGGCGGTGGGGCCGGAGCCGGGGCCTGCGCTGCCCTCCCGGGCCTGGCGGAGCGGGACGGTGCGGGCCATGAGCGGAGCCGTGCCCCAGGACCTAGCGGTGAGGCCCCGGTGGTGGGGCGGGTTGGGCCGGGGTGGGGCGGGGCGGGGCGGGTGAACGCGACCTGGGGCTGGGGCGACCGGGAGCCGCGGGCGGGGACGCCGCCGGCCGGGCCGCCCGCGTGGGCCGCGGCCTCCCGGCGCCGGGCAGGGCTGCGGAGCGGGCGAGGCGCCGGGGCCGGGGCCGCGGGGCAACGCCTGCCCCAGGCGCGTGGCGGCGGGATCGGGCCGGCGCCCTGCGCCCTCCCTGGGGCGCGCTGCCCGCCGGGCTTGCCGGGACGCGCGGCGGGCCGAGGAGCGGCGGGCCCGGCCTGCGGCGGCGGAGCGGCCCTGCGGGCTGCCGGGGCGGCGGCTGGGGGCGGCTTACGGGGGAGACCGGCGCCTCCGGGCCGGTGCCGCGCTCGGGTGCTGGTACGGCGTTTGCAACTTGCAACCTCGGTTCGTTGGGCTTTTTCGGGGAGGTGTTAAGTATCCACCATCCGCCTCGGTGGTGCCCCGATTTAGAAGGCATAACGTCGATTCCCTTCTGTCTCGGATTTTATAGGGATCTGTGCTTCGTGTGGTGTGTTAAACGCTCTAGCAGTTGTTTGGCTTATCTCCAGTATAGCGCAGTGGGGCGCTTGGGGGGACATCTTAAAAAGATACCTGTGCTGTTTCCCTTCCGTGTGTCAGCCCCGCGTGCTCTCGCTGTGCGGGAGGGCATGCTGCTGGGAGCTGTGGCTGTCAATGACCCGCCGCCTGGGGAGCGTGCTGCTGGGAAGAGTTTTGTTGGTTCTCTTTGCTATTAGCTGTTTAAAAACCCTGTTGTTGCCGTAAGTTCTTGCAGAGTTCCAACTTCCCAAAGTTTCTTTGACTTCCGACAGCGATGCTGCTTTCTTTGGGTTTGTTGTAGAAGTGCAACCGAGGGCTGCCAGTTGGAAGTAGTGTGCTGGTTTTGGCTTTGCCGCCCCGGGTGGCCTCGCGCCCTATGCCTGCAGTTGAGAGCTGTGCTGATCCACTGTAGTTGCTCCCTTATTTGTTTGAGGAGAGGGAAGAAACCCCCAAAACATGCAGAAAGGGGATCTTCAAATGGAAAATGGGTCAAACATCTGAGACTCTTAAACATGAAAATGTGCTCCAGTTATTAAGATCTGGTCTGGAGAGCTACTCTTGTAGCAGACTGTTTGACATGTATCATTAGTACTCTTGTGTTATGGAATAATTAAATTCCAAATATGAGTATGATGTAGTGAATTTTTGGTGTGCCTGACCTTATTAGTGTTTTGGTGGACAGACTGGTAGAGTGTTGTCTTTTTTTTAAATCTGTGAATCTGTCCAATAAAAAAGTAGTCACTTGTTTCCCAGTTAGTCATTGCTGTCCAACCATGTGACACCTGTTAGATTACCTAACAAAGTAAAAATCAACTTCTGTACTTGATAGCATGGGAAAAATGGGATTTTTACGTGTGGCAATTCATTACCTTTGCTCAGCACTACAGTTCTTACCCCAGTTCCTCTCATCAATAACCTTCCACTTGGTACAGTTACAGTGATGCAGCTGTCTCTAACAGTATATGTCCAGATCTGTACAAGAACTCTTAAATGTGATCTCTGAAAAATGTGCCTTGAGTATTTTACGGAGTTCTTCAATGTGGAATGCTTGGTGTTGTCGTGGAACCTTTCATGCATAATGAACACTGATTTGACAATGATAACGATGTATGATCAGAAAAATAAGTCGTCTTTTTAAACTCATTCTGCCAGAAGAAGTGACGAGTTGGCACCAATCAGTCAAGTGCAGTTTAGGAAATACTCATCTGAGGTAAAGTAATAATGTTGACTAGGTCTGAAAAAGGCTAGAACAAAATGTGTTGTACTCTTAGGGTTACTTAAGTCTGTGGTTTCTCACGGTATTCTGTAAGGATGGTTTCACTTACTAGCCCATAGTCTGATGTTGGGTTTTTAGAAATACAAAACTGCAGTTGAATATCTACATCTTTCCAAGGCAGAAAACTCAGGAATAGATAAGAAGTATAGAACTTAAAGTGTTTCAGAAAACAGCAGAAAAATGCTTTGGTTATTTGTTGTTGTTGTTTTTTTTTTTTTTTTTTTTTTTTTTTTAATGAGGAAGCTGTTAGTTATTCTGGTGGAGTAAAGCCTCTGGTTTTGCTTTTATTTTTTCTCCCTCTGTATAAATTTGATTGTAGAGAGTAGCTCTTAAGTATTCTTACTTTGATAAAATGTGGAATAATCAAATTATGTTAGTCCACAGAAAATACATATAATGGTCAGTTGTGCTGTCTTCAGAGCACCTAGAGGAAATCCTGACAAAAAACTGTGCTGCTATTAGAAAACAGCTTTGCCTTTTCTAACTAGAAACAGATCTTACCCTTTTTTTTTAAAATGTCTGTTAGGACAGGATCATAGAAGACCTGTCAAGCTTTAGTTTACTTTTGTCCTGCTATTATAAAAGGACATATTGCATGTTAATGGTAGAATAGCTAAACATGTCATATGCAGGACAGTACTACTGTTGCTTATTTGAAAAACAGAAGTGTGTGAGATGACTTTTAATGCATACACAAGCTATACAAATACTGCAGAAGTTTGGAGGCCTAGGACACAAGGTGTTTTGTGAAGGATTGTTTTGGAATAATACACATATATTTCTTATGGTAGATGGTAAAGAAAGGGTTGGTTGTTTTGGTTTGGTCTTTTCCCTTTTATGGATATTAAGTTCTGTCTCACACAAGGTTTTTTATGTCTGTTTTTTTAATCTTATTTCCTACAGTAATATCCACGTACAATTGAATGTATTCTGGAGGCATTTTCACTTGTACATGATATGTAGATTCTATAGCTTAATGAAAACATGGAGTAATCTAAAGTATTTTATTCATAAGGGATTTCATTGAATAAAGTTGCTATTTAGAAATTATCTGAATTTAGGAATAAGCTTACTCACAAAGTAAATTATCAGAACTGTTTGAGTTAACCATAAATCTCAGGGTATTTCAACTAGTTTTTCTGACTGAGTGATGCTGGAAAAGAATGTCTTCCTGTCTGGAGACTGTATGTAGTAGATGAGAAATGCTGGGACCCTACAGGACTGGATTTAGATTTATGTGCTCTCAAGCAGTTTTCAGATGCTGCTTGAAAGTCATCTTGACAGTAGAGGAGAATGTAGGAAAACGTACATATACTGTCTGTTTGGTTTAGGGTGTGTGGAGGTTCTTGCCAGCTGTGCAGATGTGTCTCCTGCCAAATTTCAGACCTCAGTGACTGGGACTGAATGGGGAGTTTGTAGAGGCTTTCAAGCTACATCAGATAGGGAAGGGAATTTTCGGACAGGGAGTTGAAACTGGGACTCTGTGGAAGTGGTGGGAGGTTCACAAGAAGTCGGGGTTTCTGAGTCCGGAATATCCCGATTGCTTTCTGTGCCACTGTACTCGTCTTCGGTTCCTTCTGTCCTGCGGAGGTGATCATGTTCCTGGATCATTCTTTGTGTCCGTGAGACACTTGGATGCATTTGCATATTGAAAGCATCTATGAAGGGGAGTGGATCGCAGAAGGTGGTCTAGGCTTTGTTTGTTTCCCAGAGTAGTGTCTCTTGTTGCTGCTGTTGAAGGCAGAATACGGTGTTGGATGGGTGTTGGTGAGACCAGTAGGCATATCTTTAATGCTGCTACTTGTAAGAGAGGAGTTTAAGAACAAACAGGATGTTGAACGTTTTTTCAAATAATTTTTTACTTTGCAAAATACAGTTCTTTGAAGGAGAGCTGACTGCAAAAGTAGTGGATACGCATTTTCCTCACTCGCACTGTGATACTTTATTGGTGGCCTAAGTACAAAGTACTATGAGTGCGTGTTATGTCACAGGGTTTTTTTCTGATAGCCTTGCTGTCTTCCCATGTGTGAAAGAGACATCCACACCGGAAAATTTGCGTTCACACAGTGAGCAATGTCTTCTGTGGCTCTACTGATGACTTCTCATCTATAACCATTTATACTACTGAAATGCAACGAGCAGGGATGATAGGGGGGTGGAATACCTCTGCATATGTAGCTTATGTAAGTATAACTTTACATGATTTTTAATTATCTTGGCTGCCTTGGCAGTTGTCACAAGTGAGTGGTTTAGGTCGCTTAAAGAATCACCATCAAAGGCAGTAGCGAAGTAGTTTTGATATGAATTTGTGGAAGTGTGACTTCACAAAGTTTTGTGGCAAGGCTCACTCTATTACTTATTACACAGATAAATCACACAAAGAAGAATCAAATTAAAATTAAGCTGAAAAGATTTACACAGAAACTAAAGATGTAAAAGGGTAAGGGAGACCCTCATATTGAGTCACGAGGTTCAGAGTGGACTCCCTTGCTTTCTGAACTGTTAGTAGAGCTTCGATGTGGCTAGATCCAATCTTAGTCTCTGACTGGGATGGTGGTATATATCTGTAGGATGTATAAGGTTTATCCATAGTTTAAGGCTGATCACAAGCTTTTAGCAGCACTTAATCATTGACTATCATTTACAAAGTGGCTCAGTAGGATTTACTACAATCACAACAGTAACTTAATTACAGAGTCAATGGTAACGTTCCTTCTATACTTGCTACAAGGTACATAAGTCAAGTCACACACGCATGCACACAGACACAGAGGAACAGATGTACATATAAATATATACCTCTCTCAAGAAAAAAAAAAAGGGTACAGAGGTATACCTATTAAAAGTTCCCCTTGCGTTCAGTGGAATATCCACAATGAATGCTTTTGGATTTCTCAACAGGCGAAGGGTTGAGCCTCAAGGTGTGGGGGGTATCAGCCCAGGCTCCATCATCAGCTTTCGTCCTAACTTTGCAGACTTTGGAGTCTGTGAGCTCTGAGAGGCGTCCCGCGCAGAGGGAGATGCTGGCTGCAGCCTGCTGTGGTCCAGGAGGGCTCAGAAGGGCCTCACTTAGGACCGGTGCTTATAGGGGCAGAGGTGATTGGCTTTAGTCAACTGTAAGTTTCCATCCTGGCCACAATCTTGAGTCGGTAATCACTGGAATTTTGCAAATTGCTCATCTAGAATCACTGGAATTTTGAAAATTCCAGTGATGGTGGTATCGTACCACTCGGGTTATGATTCAGGTAAGGAATGCTCCAAGGCTGTCAGGGGATGTAACAATTCAGATAAAGAATGTTTGTGGTACGGTCAGTGCTATTCCCCACCTCAGCCATCCAAGAGTTGCTGATATGGTCAGCGGACGCTTAACCACCCAACTTGTTGCACAGAGGACAGGGCCTGTCAGGCGTTCCCGGGGAGGGGGTGAGGTGCACCACCACAGCAGTGTACCTGCAGTAGAGGAAACTCAGTGTGATTTGTGAAATTCTCAAAAGGATGTTGGCAGATTTGTAGTGATTGTCAAGTTCTAGATGAGGAATGGGGTGGGGACTCAAGCTAAGGAGCCTTCCCAGACTTGTGCCACCTCTGGTGGTTGTCCCTGTCTCCTGCTCACCGCATATCAAAGGGCACAGCAGATGGTGGCTGTGGAAAGGAATTGGTAGGACTGGTTGTGGCAGTGGTGTTATCAGGGCTGGCAGTGGGACTGGGAGGTGAAGAAGGACTGTTCCCTCAAAATACAGGTTACAGAGAAGTAACAGTAACAAAATCAGTATAGCAGTGTACAGAGAGGCTTATTAGCCTGCAGGCATTTGGTTAAACCCTTTGCAGAGTTGTCCTTACACAACACTGATTCCGTGTCCACTGGGTACCTTGTTACCCTGCTGTCTTCCATGTTCCTGTTAAACAAGACACTGCAAGTTCCTGTCTTTTTTTTTTTTTTTTTCCCTTTTTTCTGCCCTTTTCCTTATTTGAGGATACTTGTTATAATTTCTTGACACCTGGTAGCAGTTACTGTACATGTGCCTGAGTTTCAGTTGAACTGCTTTATTCCTGAGCATTATGGAAATGCCCATTTTGAATGTTCACTGTGCCTACATGGCATTTGTGCAGTGTTTCTGATATTTTAGGAAGTGCCATTCTACTGAGCATATTATGCTGGTCTGCGTGTGTGTGGTAATTTCAATACGTTTTAAGCCTATTGGACTTGCACAAAATAAATATGTTTGGGGAAGTGTAGGCAGAAGTATGGAAGCTCTAGGTTGAGAAGATAAGCTTGTAAGACAGAGAAATGCTGCCTTTAATACAGCAGGCTGAGTATTTTACATTTGTGTCAATGAAGGAGCAGCAGTGCTGGACAAGGTTGAAGTCCACCTAGTCCTCCCCGCTTTGCCCTCACTGGTCTTGTGCTGGTCAGATGTGGATGTCTCTGCGCAGTTGTGGAAGGAATCAAAATTGTTCAGCCTTCCACCAGTAGGCTGCTGGGTGGGAGTTTTCTGAAATGATGCTTAACTGTAAAATCACATGCAGCATGACAGCTATATATTTGCATCAGTGAAGGGTTAAAACCTAAGTTTTTGCGTATCTGATAGTGGATGCTTTGTAGAGCTTGCTGACTTGTCAATACTGGATTGACTTTGGAGAGTCAGCCTCTCTCCTGCTTGATGTTTGTTGCCGCAGAATCAAAGGTTTCAGATTCCCTGGTTCAGACTTGGTGAACCATGGTTATTTGACTTAGGAAAATTACTGCTTGAAACAGGCATACTGCTTAAAATGTATATTCAAGGAATCTCTTCCTAGAGTTAATCCATCATCTTTATATTTAGTGTTAATTGCATCTACAAGGTTTTTTTATATTGGTGAAAGCAATATGAAAAATTGTAGAGTTCTTGCATGTTAATTTAATTAAATTCAGATCCAGCTTTTGCAAGTGAAATCTGGAAAGCTACTGCGTACTGGCAGTCTGTCTGCAGGAAGTTCCTTGTAAGTGTTTGCATTTGCAGATCACACTGTTTGCCTTTGAAGAAGTTGAATGTTCCAGTGACAGGCAGAAGAGATTTAGAGATCTCGTTAAAATAATTTGTTTTGACCTTTTTGAATATTGTTTGGTAGTGTTGAAGTGTAACAGCAGAAACAAGAGAAAAAGCCTAGAAAAACAAAATATACTTTGGCAAGACCTTAGATTTATTTTTTTTTCTTCCCCCATTATTGTCAAAATGTAGCATATTTCTCCTTTGGCAGTTTATTTTCTTGGGTGGGCAATGTTGACATGGTATGTACAGGGCTTGCCTTTTACCAAATAAAATGCCGTAAGCTGGGAAAGTGGAAACCATGTAGTTTATTATCTGTTTGGTGAATATATAGTCACTTCATTTAGATGAATTTTTAGTTATGGCTACAGAAAGCAGTAGACTCAGTAAGAGCTGTGCAAATAGAATAAAATTTAGCAAGTTGAATTACTAGTACATAGGTTGCTCTCCTGTTACATTTGTTGGTATTTTTTTCTTTGAGGCAGTTGTATGCGTCGCACTTCAAATAAAAGCAAGAGACTGAATCATGTGTTTGTAATGTCAGTAGTTCAGCACTGTAACTGATACGGTTTTTGAGCTACAGGTTGGCAGCTGGGAGTCCATTTTGTCGTTCAAATGGTTGCAGAAAGTCAGGTTTCTGTAATATCCATACGTTGATGTTTTCTGCTTTCAGCGGTGGTATCAGTGGAGATACTAGAAGTTTGAAAGGTGTCTTTTGTTTATTTGTTTATGCTTCTAGGTGTGACTGCAGGGCACGCCTGATGCAGGAATTCCTGTGGAATGCTAGAAGTTGCATACTTTATTCTGTCAGTTTTCAAATGGAAGACTGGTTATTTTGTAGGAGGTGAAAACACAATGACTTCTGGATATGGAACAATTTCTACTTGAAATGCAAGTGATTGTGACCAGGTGGGGTTTTTGTCCTGAGTTATTGCTGTGTTACATCTCCCTGCTTTGATGGCAATACATTTCTTAAATGTTTTGGATGAAAAATGTAGGCCAGTCTTTTAACTGAGCAACTGTTTCAAGAAATCTCTTTTGTAGTTTTAACTTCTTGAGGTACAAGGCATTTATTTATTTTCTGTAGGAAAGTGATCTTCTGCATGTAGTATGTATATACCTATTCCCCGGGCAAATTCTGTGCGCTGAGTAGTGGTTTCCTTTTGGCTGATCTTGTTCAGTGCTTCAGTGACTTATTTTGTTATTAATTAGACTGCCCATTCTTTTTTTCCTTCAAGGTCTATCTTGTGATTGTTTACATTTCTACAGTGTTTCCATGCACATACATTGACTTCTCTGTATTGCCACCATGTGTTTGTGGTTTTTACAGAATCCCTGCTTTTTTAACAGACTTAGAAGCCGATGGTGGCTTCAGAAGTATTTCTGTATAGCAGCATCATGTTCTTACAGAAATGTTTGGAGAAATTTCTTTCTAAGAAAATTTAGCCAGCGTAATGAAAGTTTGTGTATTGCGTTTGTGGTTGGTTGTTACATAGCTTTTTAATGTGGTCATAAAATACATTTATTCATGCAGTAACTTCTCTTGATAGTGTTAGAGAGCTCTCTAAGTAGTCATGATGCTTCCAGTTTCCACTGCTGATTACAGAACCAAATAAAAATTCGCATTTTACCTCCACATAGTTATTGTCCTGAGATCACTATGCTTCAACTCCAGTTAAGCACAATGCTTCATGCTTTCCTTGTGAAGCTGCTGGAGTTGGCATCTAATAATTTGTGCTACCTCCTTTTGATTAGATGCTTTATAATCAAGGCATCCAGCTTTTCAGTCAGTGGCAGATTCGTTTTCTTCTGTAGTTTCAAATATGATTTGAAACTGTTCTTAATGCAAGCTTAACTGTAGCTGGAAAAAAATCTTACTACTTCTGCCTTACTACCATTGATTAACTGATCGTGCTCTTCTGAGGTATTGCTGCTTAGTGGTGACCCCCTTGTTGCCAGTACTCGCTGTTGGGCATCCCTCTTTAGTAGCTCACCTGTGCTAGATGGTGATGCTCCATTTGCAAAAAAAAACCAAAGAAAGATGGGAAGGTTTCCTTGAATAGCCAATTTTTCTTTGCAGTATTTGCATGCTTAGCAGACCTTTTGCCACCTTCCTGAATTTTCTCTGAAAAGCCCATGGTTTTGTTGATGTCCACTTTGTTTGTTTCAGCATTAATAACTGTATTCAGAGATGAGTTTCATTTGTTAGAGTTGCTCAGTATGCTAAATGACATTGAGGTGGGTGATTCTGGAGAGAGGCTGACAATTAATTCCTTAGACATTCTTCTGAAGAATAGCATAATTTTCTACTTAAGAGGAATAGCTTTGGTTTCTTATTTTCAGTTTGTTGAAAATGTGGCATTAAGATCCAGGGTAAAGCTTTTCTTTGAGATTGGTTTTTTTTTTCAACTATAGTCATGTGGTCTGTCTATAAGTCATCTAATAACTTAAACCAGATTTTTTACTTCATCCAATTTAATCTATAAAACTCAGCAAAAATGAGATGTACTACTACTTTATCACTAATGTTTTTTTCATGGAAGATGTCAGACTTGGAAAGCAAAGGAAAAAGAGTGAGGCAAACCAGAATGAGCAGTTGGAATAGCAAATTTTCAGAGGCTGTGATTATAAGAACTTTTGGAAGTTCCTCAGATTCTGCTCTGGTCTGCATAAGGTATCCTTAGACTTGAGGCCAGGAATGTGTGTAGAGAAATTTGATACTTTTTATGCCAGCTTTATCAGTGACGTTAAGAATTATGTTGCAATAATTGTACTGCTCCAGTACTTGCCATTTCAAAACTAGTAATTTTCATCCTGCTTTTATTATTCCCTCTAGACTTTTCTAAATCTCAGCCCTTCATTTTCAGTGCAGTGCCACTTAATGCTTTGGATACACAAGTTCAGGTTAGATGGAGTAAGAAAAAGTCTTTCATGTCATATGTAAGTTATGTAGTTAAAACTTTCTTTCACTTTTAACTCCTTCTGTTTATTGTAATTCTTTTTTTTTTTTCCTCAGCCCTGTCCCCCACCCCTCACCTGAAACTTATTTTAATATCTGGCAAACCACTAGTACTGTCTTACTACCAGACTAATAGTTATCAGGTTTGTTCTTTCTGATTTTTAAATACAGGTGTATTTGCCAATTGCCAGTTATACAGGTACCAATTTTAAATTGTTTAAAAAGTCTGGGTATCAAACCTGCAATGTAAGGTCTTGCTCTTCTTTTGAGTTCCAAACTGGAGGTCCTTATCCTTTTCTTGCTGATAATTGGGTTGTAGAATGCTTGGGATTAGGAACAACCTACTTGGGTTTCTAGGTGATGTGTTTTGTGAAACATAAGATACCATCATCTCTACAGTTCAAATAGCTGCAGAAAGAAACAGTAGCCAAAAAAGATTGTTTTGCTGTTACTTCACTGAAGTAGGTTTTTATGATGCTTTGATTGGGATGCAGGCAGACATCAGGTAAAGGTAACATTTTAGAAGAAATAGCAACAAAAAGCACATTATTTAACAAAAATATGTATGTGTGTGCAAAACAAATTTATTCTGTGAAACTCATACATTCCAGTAGCTCAAGTGTTTCAATTTACTAATAGCAGAGAAAATTTAGAACTGTTAATTTTAGTATAAATTAAGGGAAGAAAGTGTCACTTTTTAAGGATAGGCTTGGGGAGTTGTGAATGAATTCTTGGTTTGCAAAATGGGCTGGTGCTCCTTCAAAAGGCAGTCTGTCTCTGGCTCCACAGCAAGGAGGTCTCGGATGGCAGCAAGTTTCTGTAGGAATGCAAACATTTTCTGAAATAAAGTTCCTCTTAGAAGGCAAAGCATAGCGATTAACATATTTGGCTCTGCCTGGTGTAAAGTACACCACAATTACTGGATTCATTTCAGAGTGTGAAGGATGTTACATAACTGGCTCGAGATACGGCTTGCATAAAGTGGTACTGTGCCTGGTGTGCATGGTGTTGCAGTTCGTGATTCAGTTGGTTTGACAGACTTGTGTTGGCCATGCAGCCACAGGGCTATGAGGTTACCGTTAGATCCCAAATTTGACTTGGATAGCATTTGTTATCCAAGAGAGATACCTGGCACAGTCATTTTCTTGTTTGGCTTAAACCAAATCTGTGTAAATCAGCTCATATCTGGGGGTGTTCAGTTGATTGACAGTTGTTGTGGGTCTTGCTGGATAAAGTGGAAGATAGTGCAGCATATGGGAGAGACAATAGTTCAGTGCTTTGTGTTCCTGTTCTTAGTGTAAGAAAAAAACATTTTGACAAAGACTTCAGTGGAAGAGTTTGGTCCGATGTTACTATAAGTCAATACATTAGCTAGGTACTATTAAAATAGTAATAAAAAAGTAACCCTTCCTATCTCTTGTGCATGATGCTTCATTGGACCCTTAAGCAAACAGCACCAAGGAAGATTGCAGGAAATCAACAATTCCTTGTGTATGCTTGGTTTCTAGCCACATGTTCCCTGAATGTACATACCACAGTGTCAGCTGGGTTGCTTGTTCAAGGGGAAACAATGGGACTGTGTAGTGATGGTGGTGAGGCAGTGTCCTGGTGCTTTCAGTGACAGCAAGCTGTTAGTGTGATCTGATCTAAGGGTCTTTACCCATCTAAATTTCTAAAAGATGTTAATCACATAAACAAAGAACCTCCAGCATTTTCTCAAAGTGCTGTTTTGAAAGTAACATCTTGAAGATATTTTGCATGCAGAATTATAAATGCACATATTTGTTATTTGCTGTGTATCAGGAGAATAAAATGCTATGCTACTTGAAGACTTTAAATTTTGAATTTTGGACAACTACTTTGCTTCAACTTATGATCTGGTTTGCATGGTAGCCAAATCTCATGGGGAGGGGGCAGAAGGATTGAGGCCACCCTCAATCTGCCTTTTGCATGTGGATTGTATGAAGTGGAGTTTTTGGAGTTCCAGGCTCAATGTAAATCTGTACTTCACCTTATGTTGTAAAAAAAAAATAAAAATGTACATCAGTTTTGAATAGTGTCTCGCTACAGGGATGAGGTAGCATGGATTGAGGCCAAGCTAGATTGCTCGCACATTCATGCTTGTGATAATTAAGGTTGTGGACTGTCACTGTCACAGAGGCATCAACAGGGCTGTGCTCGCACAGGGCTCTGAGTGTTGATCGTTTTTGTTACAGCAGGAGTGTGGCAGTTGTAGTGGGCTCTAAAATGGCTGTGAACTGAAGCTGTACAGAATGGGGTAGGGCTTCCCAAAGATGAGACTTTCCCTTGCATTTTGTGGTTTGTGTGTGGTTTGCAGCACTTGATTTTGAGCTGTGATATTCACATTACTTGACATTTTCCTGCATATGTGTGACCAGTGTTAGGGTCAGTACTGATGCTCAAACTGGAAATGCTGTAATACTGAAAAAAATGGGATACCGACTGCTGTTGGTTTTGGCACTTCAGTCATTCTTTCCTACCTACTTAACCCAACTCATGTAAATACATACCTTTTTGAGCCACATAAAGTAGTACTGGAAGATCAGTATTTTCAGGAATGGTTCCCTCCACTATTTTTGCTGAAATGTGTTTTGTGGGGTTTGGGTTTTGGTTTGTTTGGGGGTTTTTTTGGTGTTTGTTTTTTTTTTTTAAACTTCTTTTAAAAACTGTGTTAAACCAGGTCCTGACTGGAACTGTCTGGGGTTTTAGAATAATTACAGAATTTAACTATGGCATTCTTGTTTTGCAGTTGCTCCTGATTCCCCCTATAATTCTGTTACTTACTAATCTTGAAGTGTTTCTTTTTCCTCCTTTGTTAAACTAAAGTTTAAAAAAACCAACCAAACAAAAAAACCCAAACAAAACCCCTCAAACAAACAACAAACAAAAAAGTCTGAACAGGGAAACTTATTGTTGCAGTGTCAAATGAACTTACAGTAAACAAAATCATATTTTTCGGATATGCTATATTTGAGTACTTTAAGATCCAAGTTTTGGTATAGAGTTTGCTCTATATTGCTGTGGTGTCAGACCATTGTTCAGACTTGAAATGCAATGATTATAATGCCAGCCAAGAGAGATTTAAATTCTAGGAAGCTGTTTTGATTCGGTAGTTCGAAATGGCTGTACAACTAGTTATTTCTGTATCGGCCCTGACATACTTGCTTGTATAAGGTGTGTCCCAGAAAGTTGTCCAATGTTGATTCTTCATGTCATATTGTATGTATTCTGTCACTTTTTACTCTTACCTGTATAAGTGATCACCTTTGAGTAATAATCATGTGTGTCCCTCCATCTCTTTGTTGTCATTCCATCCTGTTGCATCAAACCATCATTAACTCTGCCAGTGCCATTCCTGACATGTTTCTGTAGCCTCTTTTTTTCATTTCTACTATATAGAGATCTTTATAGTCTCTGTGCGTAGTCTCGTCATTGCTTCTGTTCTTGCAATCCGTCATTCAAGGTAATTTTCTTACCCAGGTATTTCTAGTTCAATCTTAATCCCAATATCATCTCATCTCTGTAGTGGGTAGATCAGATAAGACTATTTATTCTCTTTCTGGCAGGCCTTTCATGAAGACTGTTATTAAATCCCCTTTCAGTATTCTTTTTTTCTTGATAAAGCAACCTAACATCACCACTCCAAAGCCTGCATTTTCTAGACTGTTGATGGTTCTTGTTTGCTTCCTTCTGCTGTCTCCTGTTGTTCTGACCCAAACTGGTCATAAGCATTTTAGCAGGTGTCTTACTGAGGCTGAGTAGAGACGCAATCACTTCATTGTATTGTGTACTCTACACCTGTTTATATATGTGTCTATCCTTTCTTGAAACAGTGTTAGATAGCTGAACGTATACCACCTCAAGGTCCATTATAATCTGCTCAGTTGTTTTTTTTCCTATAAAACTGATACTTGTCCTGTCACTGGTAGTATCTGCCTTTGTTTAGCACCTTGTGCTTGTTTTTGTGGTTATGGTGTGCTCTGATTTGAAGCAGTTTCTCAAGTTTGTCAAGATAATTTTGAATTCTGTCTTCAGGTGTGCTTGCAGAGCTTTCTAATGTGTGATCTTTCTGCTGAACTTCGCAATCCTGGTGTCAGTTACAGCACTCATTGATTGTTCTCAAACACTTTCATTTTTGGAACTAGAACAGATTCCTATGAAGACCCTCAGTCAAATGCTTCGATTTTATCAGAGAATGGTTGGGTTTTGTGCTCAGCATATGGGCCATCTTTTCCTGGTGTGAGATATTACACAAAGTGTTCCAAAGCCTGAATTCAAGGTGAGAGACCTGTATTTCTCTGCTTGAGAGACCTGGTAATCTTTCTTCAAGCAGAGGATGACAGAGCCTTTATGTATCTAATCTATCTACTTGTGAATGTTTTTAAGTAGCTTTTATATGGGAGTTACTGCTCTTTCTTCGCAGCAATGGATTAGCAAAGTTTTTTCATATTTTCTAGGAAAGCTTCAAGGGTAAAAGTGAGGCAAAGTTGTTATTTGTTGTATGCAACCCAAGAATATAAAACTGTACTTTGCAAAAAAAGCTGTTCATTTAAAAAAGAAAGTGAATTGCTTGCATCTGTTGAATACTCCATGTGCATTGCTTCTCAGGTTGCAATGCTTTGTTCTGACTGTATGTCCAACATAATAAAGAAACAGGCTACTAATTTCTGACTGGCATTTTGTGATGCCACCAGAAAAAGTGAGTTAGGACTGTACTGTCATCCTTGTTGTTTTCTTTGGAAATTTTTTAATAGGCTCCTGGCTTTATAGTTGTATTGTGTGTATTGTAATGTGTTTCTGGCTCATCAGTGTATCAAAACTAAGGAACATTGGGCCAAATACCAACTTCTGAAACTCACATGAAGTGCTCCTTTTCAGTGTCAGAGATCCATTACAGCTGTGGGTTTTGAGTGTTTAACTCATACTCTAGTATGTATTTAGTACAGTGTGACACTAATATTTTAAAGAAGTTAAAAAAATAAGGGAAGTTTAGTCAACAACATCAGATTTTTTTTACATTTTGTTTTCATTTTAATGCTGTCTGCTCTACTTCAGCCAGAATTGCATTGAGGCTAGTAAACAGGTTAGTTCCTCATCCTTTTTTATAACTGGCTCTTAAACTGTTGAAATTGTTGAAAGGGTTTTTTAGAAGTCTGAAAGTACATGAAGGCAGGTATTTTGTTAAGTTTTTTGCAAAGAAAAGTTACTGTTACCCAGAACCCATTGATTCCTAAACCTGCTCATCTTAATTAGAAATTGTTAAGTACTGTGTAGATTACTGTGCACGTTAAGTGTTGACTCACATGATACCAATGCTCACCTTCAGTTGCGTAACAGAAAAATATTTGTGGCCATTTATTAGCACCTTGCTATGCCAGAAGGTAATGGCTTTAGTAGAGTTATGATTTCTCTAGCTCCTGCTGGTTTAATACTATTTTTGTCCTTGATCCTGCCAGAAGCATTTTTGATTGGTTTGCTTAATTACCATTATGCATTATAAACATAGGGAAGTGCCAAGGAAATGCAAAAACTATGTATATTTTCTAATTTTAGTATTATATTTAGTGTCTTCACTAAATACTTAGTGTCTTGATCAGTATCAACCTTTCAGCATAACTGTTCTAACAACTGGTTTCTTGGTTATGTGATGAAATCTACTTTGACTCGATATAAATTATCTCAGAGGAGGATTTTTCTCCTCAGGTTGTTTGTTTTGTTTTTTTACCTAATTTTCCTGGCTTTGGGAATCACGTGCATTGAAACACTGATGTGTGTATATTTATTTCAGATAAGATTTTTTTGCCTTTGCTTGTAAGAAATAGTTTGAAGTGTGATTACTGGGCTGGAAGCTAAAAGT
This sequence comes from Falco naumanni, assembly GCF_017639655.2. Classification (NCBI taxonomy): domain Eukaryota; kingdom Metazoa; phylum Chordata; class Aves; order Falconiformes; family Falconidae; genus Falco; species Falco naumanni. The sequence continues at coordinate 1,563,319 of NC_054061.1, forward strand.
TTTCTAAGCATTGACATGTACATCATCTTTGTCTCACATAATGGATTCCAAATAATGATTGCATTAGAAAACTACTGTAGTTTATTTTTTTTTTTAACCTCATTTAATGGTGGTACTAGTTGCATGTGTCTCCCAAGTTGAAAACAACAAGGTCTGTTTTCTGTGTTAGGTGATGGAATTAGAATCTCAGTATCTACCTTCTCTTCTTTCCCACATGTTGACAATGTAGTTCTTTCTACATAATGAGTAAGAGGTCATGGACTGACTTGTTACACAGTCTTGCTTGGTAGTCTGCAACAGATTCCTACCAGTGCCTCCTTTCTGGGCATAAGTACTATTATTCCAATTTACAGATGGGGAAACTCAGCCAGTGAGACTAAATGGCTTGACCAAGGTCATGCAGGAAGCCTCTGATGAAGCAGGGAATTGAACCTGGGTCTCTGGCTACTCTCTAGCAACTGATGGACCATCCTTCCTTTCAAAAATAGGTAAATTTTAAGACCATTTTAAGGGATATTTTTGAACTTGGATTTTTTTGCCATCTTCTGCTTTTTATAATATATAAAACCCTAAGATGTAAAGATTTCATGTTTTTCATAGATGGCAGCTACATTAGACCTTTGTGCAAATTCTAATGCAATAAGCTGCCATATTTTTTCTATTTTAAGTCATGTTTAGAGCCTGTGTGTCACCTGATGAAAAAGACCAATATATCTGTCTTACCTACACTATGGTCTTACTATTGTTGCTTTTACAGCGGAACTGATGTTGGAAAACTTAAGAGGTAATTCCATTGAACCAGACTGTAGTTCTCTGTAGTGTATTAAGGCTGGACTGTTAGGGTATAGTAGCTACACAAGAATGTGTCTTCTGGAAAATACACTTCAGGCTGTCTTTGTATATCAAACAAGGCAGAGCAACAGCTCTGCTTTCTAGTATCACTTTTTTGTGGGACAGGCAAAAAAAAATAAAAAGGGAAGGGAGGGGGAGAATTACAGGTGTGTATGCACCCTGTGTTTTTTGTGTTTGGGGGAAAAATAGATTAAAAGAACCTCAAACAACCAAAACATAAGCCAATTAAGTCTGCAATTAGATTTTTGCTTAGGGAAGGTGTTTTTTCCCATAGGAGAACGTGGGAAATTCTGCAGGTGCATTTCTGTCTAAGCACCATCATTTTTTTTAATGTGATACAGACATAGCTGCACTAATTGCGTATCTGGTTGCTGTCATCAATACCACTGTTTAAAAGCATTGGTATTAACAAAGCACCATTGCTGTTCTTACCAGCAGCTTGTCAAAATTGATTGTCAGCAGAGTTAGCAGGGTCAGCAGAAGATACTGTCAGTAGATGTGACCCTATGAATTGTTGGGCCATGGATACATTTGAGAGGTGGTTTATTCTGCTGTAGCCAAGGCTTTAGCATGCAGATGTTTCCCTCTTGACACTTGAAATTACACAATTTTCAAATTAAGATGAGAGAAAAAAACCCCAAGACATTCTTAATTATAATGCAGCCACTTTGCTTAAGGCTTCTGGGGGTTTGAACAAAGGGAGAATATTTCTGTTTACTACTTTATCAAAAGGAAATACGCTTATTCACTCTTAAGTCTGTCTCCTCTGCCCTTACTTTCCTTGCTTTAGGCATCTCTTTCAGAATTCCCTTAGTGTTTTTCGCATAGAATCCCAGCATATTGGGCATCAGTTCATGAATATGCTGTAGTTATTGTCTGTAGTAATACAAAGTGGTATAGGCACAAACACTCAGTGTGCTGTGCAGGTCTGCTGCTGCTTCTTGCACACCCAGTATGCAAAGTGATTTCCATTCAGGTTCTGGAAATAGAAACTGAGAACACAGCTGTTTATATTGAGTTTTTCATCCTTTTTGATGCTGCGTAATCTATTGGAAACTACTGACAAAATCATGTGTGGTGTTGCATGGATCTGGAACAGCTCCCTTGCATCTGTGTGTAGGAAAATACTCTGGGTATTGACTTAGAATTAGTAACACCTTTTTAATGGTTAGAAGTCAAAAGTTTAGCAGGACTGCATTGTTTACGTTGATTATACAAAGATGGAAGAAAACTGAGTATTGAAGGTAAAGCATGTAAAACAAACTTGTCCTTGCTTCTCTGTACTAATCAGCTTTGTAGGGAGACGATCTTAATGTGATAATGTTGTAAATCTCTTCTGTCCTTTTGATCCAGTTCATGGGTCTGGGATTTTAGAAAGGAAAACTATAAGGTCTGTCTTCCGTGTTAGGTGATGGAAGTAGAATAGTTCAGTTGGAAGGGACCTATAATGATAGTCTAGTCCAACTGCTGACCGCTTCAGGGCTGACCAAAAGCTAAAGCGTGTTATTAAGGGCATTGTCCAAATGCCTCTTTAAACACTGACAAGCGCGGGGCATCGACTGCCTCTCCAGGAAGCCTGTTGCAGTGTCTGACCACCCTCTCGGTAAAGAAATGTGTCCGTTCCCTTTTGTCCAGCCTGAACCTCCCCTGGCACAGCTTTGAGCCGTCCCCACGCATCCTGTCCCTGGATCTGAGGGAGCAGAGATCTCCCTCTCCACGTCCCCTCCTCGGAGCTGCAGAGAGCAATGGGGTCGCCCCTCAGCCCCTGCTCCGCACTAGGCAAACCCAGAGTCCTGGGCGGCTGCTGGCGGGATGTGCCTTCCAGCCCGTCACCAGCTCCGTTGCCCTCTCTGGACACATTCGAGGACCTTCACATCCTTCTCAACGGTGGGGCCCAGCGGCGCAGGCAGCGCTCTAAGTGAGGCCGCAGCAGCGCTGGGCACAGTGGGACAGTCCCCTCCTGACCGGCGGGCTGAGCTGTGGCTGATGCCCCCGGGATGCGGTTTGCCCTCTTGGTGCCAGGGCTCGCTGCTGGCTCCTCTTGAGCTGCTGCCCACCAGCACCCCCAGGTCCCTTGCTGCAGGGCTGCTCCCCAGCCACTCCTCTCCCAGTTTGTGCTGGCGTCAGGCATTATTCTGTCCTTGGGACAGAATCTGGCCATTTGTTCTTGTTACTTTTCATGCCATTGATGATTGCCCAATGCTGCAATCTGTCTAGATCCCTCTGCTAAGTCTTTTGTCCCTTGAGAGTCAGCAGCACCTGCCAGTTTGGTATCATCAGCAGCCTTGCTAATGGTGCATTCAGCTCCTACATCCAGATCACTGTTAAAAGCACTGAACAGCACTGGCCCTAGGACTGAGCTCTGAGGAATGCCACTGGTGACCAGTCGCCAGCCATATGTGGCCTCATTCACTGAAACCCTTTGAGCCCTGCCATCCGGCCAGTTCTACACCCAGTATACTGTGAACTTGCTTACCTTGCAGTTGGACAACTTGCCCAGAAGACTGCTGTGAGGAACAGTACCTAAAGCCTTACTAAAATCCAGAAAAACTCCATCCACTGCTTTCCCTTCATCTACTGGGTGGGAGGTCTTGTGGTAGAAAGAGATTAAATTAGTTAAGCAGGACTTTCCCTTTTTGAACCCATGTTGGCTGTGCTTGATCATTCCATTGTCCTTTAAATGTCTTTCACTAGCACGCTGGGTGGCTTCCATCGGTTTTCTGGGTACTGAAATTAGACTAACAGGTCTGTAGGTCCCTGGATCCTCCCTCATGGCCTTGTAAATTGGAGTACTGTTGGATAGCTTCCAGTCAGCGCGAACCTCCCCAAACTCCCAAGACCTCTGGCAGATGATTGAGAAGGGGTTCTGCTGTAAGGTCCATCTGCTAGGATGTTCCAGGTAATACTGCTACTGCTTTGTATGTGATGGGTACGCAGTATTTGTCAGAATGTTTAGTGAACCTCTTAAATGTGGAACACCCATCTTGAAGTTCATCACAGGCTATTTCTTGTAGGCTTTGTTTGGTTTGGTGGGGTTTTTTGTTGTTGTTGTTGTGGGTTGTTTTTTTTGGGGGGGGGGGAGTTGGTTTTGTTTTTTTGAAACAGGGAGTAACATGTTAAATTTGGAGTTAAGCTGTTCCATTTCATCAATTTGTAATGCTTCATAGAAAAATGAGGTGGTTTATAGGTTAAGACTGAAAGAAATTTTCTTGTGGTCTTTCTTCACATGTGTCACAAGGTAAATTGACTTGTTTGAGTCTTGTGTGAAGTAATAAACTAAAACTAAACCTAATAGGTATTCCTGTTTATTTAGAACAGAATGGTAAGCTGCACTTTATTGCTTGTTTGAATTTGTCTGCCTTTGGTAATCCTCGCCAAGTAGTTTAAGGGGACATACTAGTGAGAAGTCCTGTCTGTGTAATTAATTTAAAATCTCTCTTCCTTTTCATCAAATTCTTAAATATCTGGCAAAAAAGGCACACGTTCCAAAGTCAGCATTGTTCTAATGTTTCTTTTAGACAACCTTTTTTCATATAACCTTTACAATATAAGAGAATCATAACAAGAGGATTACCTCACTAATACTGTACATATAAACAAAAAGTTCCATTTCATTATACTTACGTGATAGTCCTCTCTCTGCCACATGCTGCTGCCAAGGTAGCAGAAATACAATACTAAGAAAGGTACAGACCCACTGAAACTGGAAAGGTGTTCAGTCCAATGTGCACTGTATTGCTGAAATTTGTTGAAGGAAGAGTATCTTGAAAGGTCCAGTCTTCTTTCACTGCAGGACAGTGTAAGCAGTAATGGAGTTCAGTAATTCGTCGGGATAGTTGCTTCATAGGCTCTCCCGCTCCCTTTGGAGTCTGGGGGGAGGAGTGGGGAAGAGGAGTGTATGAGTGGTTTTTAATACCTCTTAGTGAGGACTACTGGTGATGCAGAGAGCTATCTCCAGTTAGTGCCTGGTTACCCTCGGTGATCTTGTAATTATTACAAAATTTTTTGTTTTGACTGTCCAGCTTAAGGTGTTTCTTAACAGATTAGGAATTTCTTGCTGTTTATCTAACATATTTGATTATATTTGTGTAGTATGTAAGTTCTGTGGATGGGAGATAGGAATGTGACTGTGTTTTTTATATTTACTAGCCCTAGTTGTTAGGACATGGAGTGCGATGTGTAACCTGCGTTCCTGTTCTTAGCATTCTTGCCATGTAACTTTGTATGGCTTTAACATTTGTCCTTTGCGGTAGAAAAAAAGGGGATGTTATCTTACAATAGTGATTTAGAATTGTAGTGTGGTTTATATTGTCATACTTGTAAATACGGTAATGAAAGATCTAGTGAGTATGTATTTCTGGAAAATCTCATGCCACCCAACATATTTGCATTTGATTCAGGGAGTTTAATAAGGTACAAGGCAACACAAAACTTCTGATTTAGAGTGAATTTCACAATCACAGACTTTCCTGGCTGAAGGATTCTCTAAAAAAATCCTGATGTGAGAGAGGCTTGCATTAGGTTATCAGCTGTATTTTGAGGTGAACAGTTTTCACATCTTTAATTTTTTCTGGGGAAATGAAGCATTTGGAGCCAGTGTTGTATGTTTGGGGATAAATAATTTTTCATAGGTTAGTAATTGTTGTGTATTTGATTCCCGTTTCTTTTGTAATGTTTGATAGCTATGTTACCTTGATTTTTCTGACTGAAGCTGCTGTCCTCGTATCCACAGGGATTGTAGAATCTACTTTTTTCAATGCAGTGTCTGAAAAGAGCTGAAATGCCTTCTAAAATTTTTTTTATCAGATCTTTGTGGAATTTGACGGCTGTAACTGGAAGCAACATGCCTGGGTGAAAGTCCATGCTGAAGAAGTTATAGTGTTGTTGCTGGAAGGATCATTGGTTTGGGCACCTCGAAATGATCCTGTTATGCTTCAGGGGACTCGAGTCTCACTGGCGCAGTGGCCTGCACTGGTGAGTATTTGGCCAAAAGCTCTTACATCCTTAGAGGTTTGCGTCAAATCTGCTGTAAAACACAAAGCTTGGTACAGGGCACCATTCTGCAGGTACCAAAAATTGCTTGGGCATGGATTTTTGTTTTAAATGGTAAATAGGAGAGCAGTTAACTAAGAATTGTAGTGCCTTTGGAAAGGCATCAGAGGGGCAGTATGCTTCCAGTTGGAAACAGAAACTGCCTCAGAAACTGAAAGCTGTTCACTCACAGAAATGAGAGATGTGTTTACCAGCAGGTCTCTGAAGAAATGTGGTACATAGCTGAAAAGATTATTCTTCCATATTTTAGAACTTTGAGTGTGTTAGGATTTTCTGAACTGTGAGAAATAAGCCCTTTGGTTTTACTATGGACTCTAGAGCTCTGTGTGGGAAAGGTTGCTGCATCATTCAGTAGGTATTCCTGAAGGCACTTTGGGGAAGAGGATAGAGTGTGGGCTGTGCCTGACCTATAAGCCCTAAGTTGGCCCCTCCTAATCTAAACTAAAATTTTTATTTCGGTGGTGTTGTCAGTATTAACTAACATGACACAAAAATTTTTCTCCTGCTTCTTCCATATTGCTGTTTACATGGCAGTTACATGTCATGATAACTGCAATGAAAGCCAGTATGTTCTGACTAGCATGTCTGAGTATACCCGTTCTGCAGACATCCTGATGAGTAGGATATAGCGAAGAGAATTCCTTACGTCCTTCGTTCTTCTCTTAGTGGCTTCTGAAGATGAAAGATGATTATATGTGAGAACCTACCCTTGTTTTCATGCTGTCTAATTTTTATTAATTTGCCCTTTCATTTCTTTTCTCTTCTTGCAGTCGTTGGACTGCTTGGGATCCTACTCTCTGCTTTTTAATATTGCATTTTTTCGCATGAGCACATTGAAGTGTTTTTTCCAGTTAAGGACCTTGTGCCTTAGTAGGATTTGAATTTAGTGTTTTAAATGGACACTTGGGCTCAAAGCAACAGTTTCAACACTGCATCTTCCTCTGAGGGTTTCTTTATTACATTTATTTTAAAGCAGAAGAAAACCAGGCCTTTAAAGCAGAGATCTGTGGTGTTTTTTCCATAGGTGGAGTTTTCTTTTCAGTGTGTTTCCAACTTGACTCCCAGTGTGAACCCCAATTTTATTTCATATGGGAAACCATGTTTATTACAGGATCAATTTATTTCAGATGATTCACAAGTATCTTGATGTCTGAGTGATTCGGGGGCGTTACTATAGTCCGCACATTTATTGTGTAACAAGTTGTATCAGAACCTTTTAGAAGCAAATATGGGTCCACTAAGATCCCAGAGTATTTCCACTATAACTCAAGCTGTATCTGAAGACTTGCTGAAGAAATGTTTCCATCCCCTGTACTCTGGACAGCCATGTGAGCACACAAGTTTTCACTAAGTACTGGAGGCCTACCCACCTAACTGCATGGGAGTACAGATTAAAATACAGACTAAAATACAGACCAAAGCACTAGAGTATGTATGTGCAATGTAGAGACAATTCTGGAAGCCAGATACGTAGTGTTACAAAGCAGATGGTTTGTTGTGGGGGTTTTTTTGGAGTGGTGGGGGTGGTTTGGGGTTTTTTTTTTTTGAGATATATCACTTATGAATGTGTATTCATCCTTCACTGTCTGTCTCTTGTAAGCGTGTTCACTTTTAGGAAATAGTTTTACATAAACTGAGAAAATAAATTTTATATTCTTAGTGTTGTGTAGAGGGGAATGGAGTGTGAACAAACCTGATGAGAGCTGTTAAGGGGAGAATGTCATGAACACTTGTGTGTTAAAATCATGTAAGTGTGAGCATGAGACAGGTAACATGTTTTGAAGACTCCAGTGGTTGGCAACTTCATCTTCCATCAGCAAGTTGCATTAGAAGGTTATCATTCTAATGCTGCTAGGTGTGTTTAGTGATTTGTCCTGCAGCTTGACTATCGATATTACACCTTTTATGAACTTCAGTTTTGCACAAACACTAGAAAAAAGCTCCCCTTTAATAATGTGCCTATAAATTTCTTACACCTGATTCTGTATGGGCATAAAAATGCTCCTTTCAGGAGGCTGTACCTGAAATATGTAGGATAGTTTGAAGTATTAACTGAAGGGGGATTTACACTTGAGCATCAGAAGGTGCTTACCAATGAAAAAACAAATATCACAAAAGGTTTTCGGTTCTGCTTTAAGCTCTAAGGAAGAGGCAAAGCCAGTTTTCTGTAATTCCTTCTTGTAATGTGCCACACTTGCAGGAATTATTGGCTTGGACATAATGAGTAATAATTTGCATTAAAACTCAGGCACTGGGTGGTGCAAGTTGAGAAATGAAATATTTTATTCTTAGTGGTAGTGTGAAATAGCATGTGAAAACAACTATTGTTGGCGTGTATGTGTGCTCAGTCATTTTTATAACCTTTTTTTTTGTTGTTCATCACAGACCTTCACTCCTCTAGTAGATAAGCTGGGGTTAGGCTCTGTGGTCCCAGTGGAGTTTCTTCTGGACAGACATTTACGTTTCCTGTCTGATGCCAGTGGATTACGTTTATTTCAGGTATTTGAACTGTGTTCAGTTAAATTGCAAATTCTACTTTGTGCTGTGCTTGTCAGATTAATTTTTTTTTTTTTACTGTTCCACTTACGTATTCTTGTCTTCCTCCTTTCACTGCATTTGTTTCCCTGCTTTTCCAGGTGCTTACACTAATCCCCATCTGCATTTGAAAAGTCCCAGTTCCTCTGTGTGTTGGTCAGTTGGGGAGCTAGCTGTCAGCATCCTGTAGCCGATAACTGAAATGGAAGCTTTGCAACAGCTTTTGCATAGCTAGTCTTTTTTTTCCTCCTGGCCTGTTCAGCAATCTTTTTCTTAATTTTATTTTTTTTGGTTTGTCAGTGTCAGAACAGTCCAAGAAGAGCTGTCACTTAAAAACTACTGATTCCATTACCTTAAAAGACTATACTCTTATGTTAAAATTGTTTGTTGTTGGCAGATGGGAACAGAGAGTCAGAATCAGATTCTGCAGGAACAGCCTTCGCTACGAGAATCTGTCAATGCATTGATCAGTGACCAGAAGCTTCAGGAGATATTTAGTAGAGGTGAGACAGTTTTTCTGTCTGGGAGCTACTTTGCTGTGGAACAGCTAGACTATGTTGGGATTTATGAAGGAGAATACAAATAGTATCTGCTACTATTTGATTTGGACGGTCATTTTTTCTGTATTGTTTTGCAAGTTCTCTACAGGGAAGAATTATTTTGTCACAGATACAGGTAAGCACTTGCTGAGATACAACCAGAAATACCTACTGGGAACAATCACTGAAGATGTAGTTAAAGTAGGACAACACATTATTGATAATGTCCATATATTTACAACTTCCTTTAAGTTTTAGTTTTCAATTTTTAAAGCTTTGGCCCTAGTCTATGGTTCTTTTCTGTATTTGTGGAAATTTAGAAGTGAAGTTACTCTGTACATCTTTAAAAAAAAATAATTCTCCTGTTACATCAAATTCAAACTTTGGCATTTTGATAATTAATACATAAACTTTTTTAAAGCATAGTGTGGCTGCAGCTGCTCAGCATAGAGTTAGTACATTAACTGTTGTCTGGATTGTGTATTAGGGCTAAGCTCAATTTCAGCTTTTGTTGTCAGATTGGGGTCTCTAGTTCAAGCGCTAAAACAATTTTCTAGCTGGAGTTTGGTTTCGTGGGCCAGGCAGCCACCCTAAAGGTAGGCCACTGTATTAGAAGGATGATGCAATTCTTAATGGGGTTTTGGTGCCTTTTGGTTAAATAAAATGTTTATTGATAAAAATGCTATCAGGACAATACTTCTTACATGAGCCAGTAGCTTCAGAATTGTCCACTTTGGAGCCGCCTTCTGAAGCACCTAGTTCTGGTTGTATCAGATACGGGCTGTTGGATCATGTGGATTTTGATGATCTAATATTAACAAAGTTTTTTTTGTCTGGACTTAGGGTAGGAGGAAAGCTCTGCATGCTGATGTGGAGAGTGAGGGCAGGGTCGGAGGAAACCTTTCTGTAGATGATCCGTTACCCGTGTCAAAGAACTAAGACTGGTTGGTTTAGAGATGTTGGATATTTGTACAATTATGTAAAATTTTCCACAGTTACAAATATGTGTTTCTATTCTGAACTGCATGCAGTTTATATTGGGATTTGATGCATCTGAACTGAGTCAAAATGCTGTGACTGTCCACTAGATTGATGCTTCATAATTACTGACCTGTAGGTTAGAAAGCAAAAGAGTTTAGTTAGCAAGGAACCCCCCCATCTAGTTTGATTTTGTCGGAGTGAGTTAATTTTGACCTTTTGCATTTTTATTTTTTTTACTTGTAAACTGTATTAATCTTGTTTTTACAGTAGTTTTGAGTTACAGCAATGAGGATTTATTGACTTTTTACAATAGAACGCTTAGCTTAGCAGGATTTGCAGCAGAAGCGCTAGTGTTTTAATTTCTTTCCACCTGAAAGATGACACTTCAAGCTCTAATCATGTGCACAGAACATTTTTCTTATTTTGTTTACTGTATGGCACAGAGCTTGTTTGGAAGATGTACTCAAAGTCCTTCTTTTCCAGGTCCTTACAGTGTCCAAGGCCAAAAAGTTAAGGTTTACCAACCAGAGGATGAAAATAGCTGGCTCTGTGGTGTTGTGAGCCACCAAGACCCAATAACTCGTCTCATGGAGGTGTCTGTGACTGAGGTAAAAATACAAAGCAATGCTTTGGTGTTCCTAAAATACCATTCCTCAATATCTTCTGGAGAATGACAGCTTCACTTTTGGTTCTTTGTTCTTTGCTTTAAAAGATGAGTAATTATCCATGTTGCGATTTGCAGAAAATTTTTTTCCTGTTATGATGACTTTCCACAATAAATGATGATACACAGTTCACTTCTATAAAAGAAGAAGCAACTATAAGAAATTTTTTGGAAATGAGTGCTGTATGAAATAATATTGGAAGTGGCTTTCTGGATGGAAGAGTGTGCTGATGTACGGAGAGCTGCCTTCTGGGTCTGGTGTGCTGTGGCCTTCCTATGCCTTCCCTTAGCTTCTGCCTGACAGGCTGTACAAGTGGTTGGAAGCAAGTGTAGCACAGAAGATGAAGTCGTAGGCTAAACAAAATTGATTTATGTATTTTAGCTTAGGCTGTTCACTTTTGCCCTGTTACTGTCAGTTAACCTAGTAAATGTTGTAAACAGCACAGAAAATCTGCACTGCTATAGTTAGCTGGTTGCATGATACGCTTCTGTGCGGTCTGACAGGTAGTTCGGTTTAACCAGCAGCCTGCTCCCAGTGGCTTTCTTTCCAGGAGCAACGAGGAACAGGCCTGTGGTGCTGTGTGTAAACTGCTGTAGCAGCAGCACTCTTGTTGGGTTTTTTTGGGTCCTGTCCCTTGTCCCCTGCTCCTGTAGCCATTTCCACGTGCAGTAAAATACAGATGCCGAATGTGCCTAGTAAGCCCTGTGTATATACATACACAGTAATCCTGTGCTCTGACTGCTAGATCTGTTGTTGGTGTGTATAGAGGGATGAAGCTGGGTTAATTAACATTGATAATATACAGCTGTGGTTGGCTTCAGGGGCGGTGGGTTGGCTGATGTAGATAAGGTGCAGCTGTGGCTGGTTCTGTGAAGAGGTTGGGTAGCCAGTGAAGAGAGAGCAGCTGAGGAAGAGAGAGGAGGAAGAAGCAGAGAGAAGAGAGAGAGAGAGAACGTGTGACTAGGAGAAGGCAGCAGAGGGACTGGCATGAAGAGTATGTTGGTATGAGATGGTAAAAGACCTTGTTGCAGCCGGCTGGTTTGGAGAATGCTGTGACACTGGTGCACAGGAAAGAGTGTACTATGTATGGTAGATAAGTGTAATACTTTGGAGAGGCGTTGAGATTGTGGAGTATATGCCTTCAGCAGATAAGTGCCAGGAAGCACCCAGTTTACAGCAGTGAAACTTACTACTGTGAAATAAAAAGCACAGTTACAGAAATGGGGTGTTCTTTGCTCCATTTGGGGAGATGCTGATGAAGATAGTTAGCATAAATTTATGTGCTTCCTTCCAGCAGTCTTTTCTACATCTGGCAGAGTGAATGTGTGGAAGGCTAGAACAATACTGAATCAAATTTAAGAGCAGCCATGTTTAATGCAGTGAGTGCCTCTAGACATGCTCGGTAAAAGAAATATACAAGGAAGCAATGGTAGGAATGAAATCTGAAAGTTTTTTAAATAGAGAATGAGCAAAAGGATAGAAGGTAGTCTGGAAGGCTGTAGTTTTACTAAGAACGTGGGGCAGAAAGAAAAGGCAAATTGGAGAGGGGCTGCAGAGTAACCTTGTGTTTAAGGTCTCTTATGTTGATACTTTATACTCTAAATTAAAAACTAACCTCCTCTTTTCTTCCTCCTACCTCCTCAATATCAATCCGAAAAAAAATTAGAGTGGTGAAATTAAGTCGGTGGATCCTCGACTGATTCATGTGGTGATGGATAACACATCTCCAAGCGAGGTACTACAACAATTCAGGTCTTGTATATACAGTGAAACTTCATAAATATTTAGATATAAAACATCTAAAACATGGAAGCAACTGAAAACTGATGCTGTGTTCACTGGGATTTTGATAATGTAATTGGAAGAGGAAAATTTTCCTCTTCCACTTTGAGGATGGTCATAGCTTTCTTTCAACAGTCTTCTCTTTTCATTCAGGCCTGTTAGATGGAGTTCAGCACGGATCTTGGGGGAGGGGGTCAGTAATCATGACTGTGCTCCATTGTAAGGGGTCGTGCTCTGATAATGTTTCTCTGCTCACTGCCTTCTTCTAACAGGGTACTCGGCTTCTTCACAGGCCTTTTTTAGGCATTTCTAAAAATTACCACCTGGCTTCTCTAAAGCAGGCTTATATGCTTGCTTAAATATTGTAGGCTTTGGGTAGTGGCCAGAAAGCATGCCCTTCAAAAGAATGGTGGGAATTAGACTCCTAGCAAAACTTAGTGTACAAATAGTTTTCATGCATTAGCAAGAACTCTGTTGGAGCATGATTGTGTTGCATGTCTCCCAAAATCTGTCATGATGTGCTATGTGCTACAGCAGACTAGCTCAGCTAAAAATCTTACTGTGAAGGGCCTATTCTAGTACAAAAAAGACAAGACACTGCACTTACATTTGTGTTCTGTTCACATGGTATCTTTCCTTAGATGTCTCAGGTTGTGATTAAATGTTCCTAAGCTCAAGAGCAGTGTAATGTGTTCTGTTCTAACAGAAAAGTGTTGTTTGAACAGGTATCCTGATTGTTCTGTTTAGTGATTGTGTGGTTTTGTCTGTTATAGGGAGGAGGCCTAAAAGCAGCTAAATCGTCTAAAGGGAAAAAGAAGAAGGAAAGCCTGGAGGGGAAGGATGGACGGAGGAGGAAAAATGCTTCGGATTCTGGGTGTGATCCTGCATCGAAGAAGCTAAAGGAGAGGGGTGAGGTGGATAGCAATGGTAGTGATGGAGGTGAGGCAAGCAGAGGTTCTTGGAAAGGAGGCTCCAATAGCGAAACAGGACTGGATCCAAGGGCCAAACAGTTGCCTTCATTCATTCCTCAGATTAATCGCAATATTCGCTTTGCCACTTACACCAAAGAAAATGGCCGAACACTAGTAGTCCAAGATGAGCCAGTTGGTGGTGACACACCATTGCCCTTCACTCCCTTTTCCTCTGTGGCTGGACAAACGTTACTGGTTGGATCTGGATGTAAAGAGGCAGGAAAATCACTGGAACAGGTTGGCCCAGGCACGGCAACTTCAGCAACTGCAGTTGCTGCAACTGCAGTTACTACAACTGCTTTGACACCAACAACTGTGAGAATCTCTGATACCAGTTTGCCAGCTGTTACTGGGCAGGAGAAACTGAAAACAGGACGATCACAAGTCCAGGGAGAGGTGAGTAGCTCATGATCCAGCATATTCAAGACAGACATGCAGATTTGCAGTAGATGTTCTGCAACATATTCATGTTACGGAGTGTCTGTGGGACTGGGAAAACAACTTTTTCTCTGATGAATCCCTCCCCTCCCAAAGGAAACCTTTCTGTTACCTGATCTAAGAAAGAACTCAAAAGAAAATTAAGGTATTTCATGGAGGAGTTGTAAGAGACAACTTCTTAGCACTCTTCTCTATTCAGCCTTAATCTGAGAAACGCAGATTCTCTTAAAAAGACACTTTAAGAACTGTACTTAATATAATTTTGTTGTGTCATATGGATGATAATCTGCTTAATATCTCTTCCCTTTATATAAACAAATATGCATGAGAATGTGCACTTAGCTGAACATTTAAGTTGCTTAAAAAAAAAAAAGCCTCAAAACCAGAAAAACAATAAGGCTACATTTAGAGGACCTTTTCTAGGTGCCCAGCTTGTGTGTTACAGCCATGATATCTCTGTAGTAGAAAAATGAGCCAGTCACGTATATACTGTCTAGCGCTGAAAACAAATAATTAAAACATTTGGGAGGGGTACCTTTGGAATAAATTTTAATAAAGAGCTCAGTCTGGAAGTAGCTTGAAGACCTTTTAGTTGTGCCTTTGTTTTCAAGGAGAAAAGTAGAAGGGAAATGCTGTTAAATACAAAATATAAAACTTGGTAATGAAATGAAGGCTTATAAAAACAAAACTTTACCTCAGGAAGTACAGCAAAAATTAAGAAATTTGTAGTCTACTCTATAAAAAAAAGTGAGGAAAATGGGTGATACATTAGAGACTCCAAGGTGACTGCCAGAAGGTGAAATGGATTACTTTCATCCCTGTCTTTTGTATTAGCTAATGGAATGGGAGAAATGGTGAGATGTTTACCTTGGGATAAGGTTTCCTTGATGGTAAGGAAGAAAGGTAAAGGAGAAACAGAATTGTAGAAGACAGGAGTGTTACGTAATTAAACTGGTACAATATAACCTGCTCTCCCTTCCACTCTCCACCCCTCCAAACAGGAAAAAAAAAAAAAAAAACAGAGTTGGGAATAAGTACAAACTGTGTAGGTGAATGGTCAAAATTTTACCTATCAGTGGTATTAAGGAAGAAACTTGAATTGTACTGAGAAATTTTGGTATCACCTCTCCTTCTGTCTATCTCCCCAGCCACAAAACACTTGTTTTAAACCATTATTAATAATCTGGCTTCAGAATTTGCCAGCAGACCAGTAGTTAATTTCAAACTGTATTTCCCTTGAGGGAGGGAACCTGGCATAGATCAGTAAGAAGGTTAGTTCACATGTGTTACTGCTTCAGACTGTCCGCTTTATCATAGTGTGATTTGGCCCTTGAGGTGACTTAATAGGCTTGGTTTGCATTCATATGCACATGCTTTTTAAAACTGTTAGAACTCAGTGTTTGAAAATTACTTTGGCTCTAAAAAGAAATACGTGAAATTCTAATACCTGGAAGAACTGTCATGGGGGACATCAGTATGTTATTGAAGTTACTACAGCTGGAGGCTGACAAAAAGGAGCAAGCTAAACATTAATTGGGAGTGTGGTAGGTGTGTAGTGACAGTAATGACCAGTAGCATGTATTGCACAGGGGTTTAACATGGCCTTGGAAAAAAAGTGTGTTGATTCAAGAAAACTCCAAGGAAAGGAATAGAACTGATGAGTTAGTTGTAGGATATAATCGGTTATGGTAGGACTGTGAGATTTGGAAAACCTGAATAAGTATAAATTGAGAAGAGAGCAAGTGAATATTCCATATACACTTATGGGTGTAGTAGAAATCTGCAAGTCAGAAAACTTTACAGTGTTTGGCGATCACAAAAATGAAGCTCTTTGTGTTTAACCTCCACTGAGTAATCCCCTGGAAGGCACCGTGTCATAGGCATCTCTCTACCTGTCAGCAGATGTGGCTTGCTGTGACCAGGAACAGTTTGTTCTCTAACTGTTAGAGGGCTTTCTTTGTTTAATTAACTTTGCAAACTAAGTTAATTATTTCAAGGGTGATCTTGGAGGGGGAGGGTGAAAGATGGGAGATTATTGAAAAGCAGTTTCAGTTAAGGTTCCCATCTTGCTGATACAAATTAAAACAGTTAGCAGTTTAAATAAATAACTTGCTATTCTGTGAATTAGTTCACTTGTCTTGTGCCTCAATTTTGTTCTAAAGTGTGATAAGATGTTCAGTGTTCATTTTCTCCATGTGTCTTTAGTATGTAACAGACACCATTAACTTATTATTTCAATAGTTTGTAGGTAGGAAAAATCAGTCCAGCAGAATCTTTAAAGAAGTTTCTTCATTGTAAATAATTCTGCTGGAAGTTTCTTTTACTAGTGGATAAGTAGAATGCTAATCACAGAATTAGATGAACCAAAGTATTGCTGAATTAAACAAGAGTTCTTTACTAGGCTAATGCTTTTTAATTTTGTTTCAGAATTCCCGAAATTCACTTTTGGCTGCTTCTGGATTTGGAGTCTCTCTCCCAAGTGCTTCCCAGTCCTTGGTATTTGGGGGTGGAAGGAGCCAATCAAATGGAGTGGTGACTCCAGAAAGCAAGCCTTCTGGATTTCCTTTTGGCTGTAGTACTGGACAAGAGGCTCAGAAAGATTCTGATCTGTCCAAGAACTTGTTTTTTCAATGCATGTCCCAAAATCTACCTTCCAGTAACTACTTCACAGTCATTTCAGAGAGCTTGACTGAGGATGCCTCTAGTCGGGACTCATTCAAACAATGTACAGAGAGTGTGGGTGCTGGGATCTGTAAAAGTAAAATTCTTTCAGCGGACACTAAACCTGGAGCCCAGTCTGGCAGTTCTGTGGAGCGGAAGCTGCCTGTGGAATCTATGCCTACCCTTACTCCAGCCTTTTCACGAAGTCTGTTGAATACTCGTCCCCCAGATAGTCATGAAAACCTATTTTTACAGCCCCCAAAACTATCAAGAGAGGAACCCTCAAACCCTTTCCTGGCATTTGCTGAGAAAGCAGAACTTAGTCCTTTCAGTGGCTTTGCATCTTCATCTCAGACAGTTTCTACTCCATCTACACCTGTGGGTCATAAGGCCACTTCTGGCTGGCCAGAGTCACTCACCTCTACAGACTCTTCTCTAGCTAAGAAGAAAACCTTGTTTATAACGACTGACTCATCAAAGATGATCTCCGGTACTCCCGGTTCAGCCGTTGCTGCTGGTGTTCAGAGCCCTTCCACTGTAGGGAATGGCCGTTCCAGCTCGCCAACCAGCAACCTGACACAGCCTATTGAGATGCCCACGCTTTCCTCCAGCCCAACAGAAGAAAAACCAGCTGTTGGGCCTGGGCAGCAGGACAATCCTCTTCTGAAAACTTTTTCTAATGTGTTTGGCAGACACCCACCTGGCTTTTTCTCTTCGCAGGCAGAATTTTCGCAGGAGAACAAAGCCCCTTTTGAAGCTGTGAAAAGGTTCTCTCTAGATGAGCGGAGCTTGACATCCAAACAGGACTCTGACTCCAGTACCAATAGTGACCTGTCAGATTTGAGTGACTCTGAAGACCAGTTGCAGGCCAAGGCTTGTATGAAGGGAATCCCAGACCACTTGATGGCAAAGCTGGGCCCCAATGCAGAGCACAATGCTGAATTGCTGCTGGGGAAAGGAAAAGGGAAGCAAGCCCCAAAGGGCCGGCCCCGCACAGCTCCCCTAAAAGGTGATGACTTGAATGCAGGTTGTCTTGGAAGCACGAGGAGGTGGGATACTGGGGTATCTCCTGTGTGATGAGCTAACCACGGGTGTAAACCTCATTTATGCTCAGTAGGCAGCACGCAGGATATTTACAAGTCTAAAGCTTAATGCTTCTTGTATGTGTTTAATATGTCCACTTTAAGAAATGTTTAAGCATATATTTGTCAGGACAAAAGTGTGGTGTGCTGCAGACTTGAACAGTCTTACTGGTTTTGCACGGGTATGAGCATACAGATCTCAAAAAACACGTTTACTGGGGCCAGTATCCTTTTGCTGTTACGGTTAACTAATGGAGTTTTACTTCTACTTTGCCTCGCCCAGTTGGCCAGTCTGTGCTGAAAGATATGAGTAAGGTGAGGAAGCTGAAGCAGTCCGGTGAGCCTTTTCTCCAGGATGGCTCTTGCATCAATGTAGCTCCACATCTGCACAAGTGCCGGGAGTGCCGTCTGGAGCGGTACCGCAAATTTAAGGAGCAAGAGCAGGATGACTCAACTGTGGCCTGTCGCTTCTTCCATTTCCGGAGGTGCTCGAATTCTTCCTTCCTTCTTATGTAGTCTATGTGCAGAGCTTGGACCATGTCCAAGCACAAAGTAATTACACTTTACTTATTTAATGTACTTGGGTGCAATAATGAAGATTTTTGAGTGTCTTGCATTTCCCTGCATCACCTCACTGGAGTTCCCTTACTGGGGCGGGAAGAGCTGCTGTTGGAAGATACAGCTACAGGGGACTATGAGTGAGCCTCCAGGTCGAGCCTCAGGAGATTGAATTTGCTTTATTGGGTAGAATTGTACTGCTGGGTAGAAGTTTGTGTGCGGTAGTTCTCTCTCCTTTTCATAAGGAGTTCAGAACAGAGATAAAATCTTAATTCAGTCAACAAGTAACTGAACATTGCCAGCATGAGGCTAATGTTTGACTAGGTTTTGTTGAGTACAGAACTGACTGTTAAAGTAGAACATTGCCTGTATCTTCTGTGTTCTTTGACCTGTCATGCTTCTCTTCATGTTCCTTAACTGCCTATTCTAGTAAGTGCTGTGCATCTTATTCCAAAAACATGTTTGTTCGCCTTCTGGCATATAAAGGATTAAGTGAATTTTTAGTATGTGCCACCCATCCACTAAGGAATATAGCTGCTTCTCTTCCTGAACTTGTTAAAAATTAATCTAGCTTTGAGGTTAAAGACAAGACTACTTTTGCTGAAAAATGAAGTTACCTTTTAATATTGGCAGGAGGCATTGAGTTCTGTAACTTAATGTTGTTACACCTCCTAGCACACAAAGACTAGGAGGGTCAACAGCTATTGGTAAAACAGTTGTGACTCGTCTCTGTGGAGAGCACTGGCAAGAACACTGGGTATAATAAGGATTTTTTTACGTCTTGTCATGTGAACTGTTAGAACAGTGGCCAAGTGCTAGCAACCCTAGCCAGAACTGGAATAGGGGTTTCCCAAAAGTTGGGAAATAAATTTCTTCTGAGTTAAAATAGAGAATGAGAACCATGTAGAATTCTACATGCAAAATCATGCAGCTGCCCAAATAAATTGAATTTTGTCATCTATAGTATAGAGAATGTGACTTAACAAGCTGTAGCAATTTCCTGTATATGGAATTTCCCAACAACACTTACTGGACCAAGGGGATTCATTCTAGTGGGTTTTGCGGCCATTGCCTTTGTGGGTGTCTTTGTGCCACCTTATTCTGTTGTTATTTGGATTTGCATAGTGGTTGCACTGGCTGTAGGGTATAGCGCTCTAGCTCAAACCTTTTTTCCTCTTTCTGGGTTTATATTCTGACATAGATGGCATTATAAGTTAATTAAAGGTGATTGAGCAGCTTCTCAATTACTCCATCCTGTTTTCTGCAGGCTGATATTTACCCGAAAAGGTATTCTACGAGTAGAGGGTTTCTTGAACCCACAACAGAGTGACCCAGATGCCATGAGCCTATGGATTCCTTCCTCCTCCCCTGCAGAGGGGATCGATCTGGAAACTTCTAAATATATCCTAGCCAATGTTGGGGACCAGTTCTGCCAGCTTGTTATGTCAGAGAAGGAAGCAATGATGATGGTGGAGCCACATCGTAAGCGGGGCTTTTGACGTGTTTTTTGTCCATCTTCTCTGTGTAATGTGTGTACAATGCAGTGGAATAGAATTGCAAGTGTAATATAATTTCTTGTTAAAATGCTTCTCCTTTTCTTCCAAAGAGAAAGCTATATTAATTTATTTGGGGTGTGTGTAATTGTGGGACCAGCATTTGGGATTTTTCTTTTGGATCAGTGCATCATTACTGTCAAGGAAGCAAACAGTAACTTCCCAGACATCATTACAATATTTTTCAATAAATACATACAGAAATGAGCTGGCCTGTGCCTCTAAGAAAACAGAAATAAGTCCAGAACACTTGCCACACTGACTAGCAGTGCTTTAATGAGCAGCTTTTCTTACGTATTCCTATCCTGTTATGCTCCAGGGACATCACATAAAAGTTCAGCGTTTTCTAGGGAGCGAGCAGTACCTGTGTTCAGCCTGCAAGGACTCAGCTGAGCAACTAGTTGCCAGTATTGCCACTGTGAGACCAGTGGGTTTAGAAAAAAAATCTCTAAAGGTACCTGGTTCAGCCCATCACATGGATAGCTCTGACCATCTGATTTTTCCCTTTAGCTTCTGGAAAGTACAAGGGCAGCCATTTGGAGAGAACTTCTCCTTCCACAGTGAATGTGTTGATTTAGAGTCCGAGATGTTGACAGGCATCTAATTAATGCATTCTTAACAGTTTTATAAGTTCACATTATTTGTTCATAAAACTAGCAGAAGTTTTATATTTTTGCTGTAAGTTCCGTAAGTGCTCCTTGGAATTCAGTTACTACTCTGTAAGGTGCTCCATTCCCTTGTAGTGTGCGTTTTGGGACTTGACCATACCCACTCTTAGAAGTGGGTATTTTAATAGCATCACAGGATTAGCAAAGAGAGAGACACAGAATATGTCTCTGGATGTAAAAAAGTATGTGTTTCTGTACTCTGCACTCAAGTTGTATTTCTGTGATTTGTTTCTTTATCGATGTTACTGTGATACTCTCAGATTAGGTGGGAGAAATGCAGAATGTCAAAGCAGTGATTTTTTTAATATTCCTTCTCTTATATAGAGAAAGTGGCGTGGAAGCGAGCAGTACGTGGTGTGAGGGAAATGTGTGATGTATGTGAGACAACACTCTTCAATATTCATTGGGTTTGTCGCAAGTGTGGTTTTGGGGTCTGTCTGGACTGTTACCGGCTGAGGAAGAATCGTCCACGTAGCGGTGAGCCCTGGATTTTTTTTGCCTCCCCACTGTAATCTTTGAACAGGCTGGCTTTCAGTGGAGATAGTTTCTGGGAAGTGGCTGAAGGTTTTGTGGGAGACTTAGTATCAGCTTGGGAGGCTGGAGGTTTGGAACTTTGGCACTACTGTCTCATGTCACTGTTGCATTTTTTGTTTCCTTAGATTCCTGTGGTTTGTCTTATTTGGTTAGAATTTTAATACAAAAGCTACAACATCAGCAGGCGTAGACTGTGTACAGAAACAGACTACTGTATAGTTCCATCTTTTCCTCAGAGAGTATAAAAGAAAAATGAAGTAATATCTTAACAGTTTGGAACCATTGCAAGATGAACTAGTAAGCAGACATTGCAGAGTCTTTCTGTAACAAGGAGTTAGATTGGAAAGGTTTGGGGGTTTTTTGGTGTTTGATTTTTTAATTATTTTTTTTACCTTGGAACACTAGTGTTTGTAATTCTGGAAGAAGTTCAATAAGTTAACTTTCTAACAAATAGAGGCATGCTGTGTTTACAAAAGTGAATACTTGATTGCTTTTTTGTGTATTTTACTGTATCGAGATGACTTTGGTAGCATGGGTGCTGACAATGGACAATTTTAATAAGTATAAGGCTATTGGTGACAGTTTAGTTATTATGTGGAGTAGATGTACAAAATACTGGATAGTATTTCGGATAGGGGGTGGGTGCGTGGCTGGTAAGATACAGAGAAAACCTGGACACTGCACAGTGTTCAGCAATAGCTAGTTAGTGCGTTTATCAGGATTGTTTTGGTCACAAGTCTAAAACACAGCACCACAGAAGCTGCTATGAATAAAATTAACTCCATCCCGGTTAGAACCAGTATAATAATTAAGCCTATGAATTTCTGCCAGAATATACCAGAAGAGATCATAACAGTCTTTTAAGATGGTGGTTAACCAGGGTACAGTGGAAATACAAGAAATTCTACTCTAGTTTCAGCTATCTGGCACTGTACATATTTGGAAAAATCATTTGGGACTGCATATATCACTTACCAATGATGTCCTCCTGAAAACAGTATTGTAATTATTCTTTGTTAATCAAGTCTGGTATTTTGGAATGGGCCAAAATTTAGAAACAAGGCACTACTTAAATACAATTACTTACCTCGAGGCTTCTGAACTTTTGTGCTGTAGAAACACCCTATGCAGATACCAGGTCCAGAAGGACCGTGCAGCGAAGTTTTATATGATCCTTCTCATATGGTACCCCACTCACCCTTTCTAAAGGAAGAGAATGGCATGCAGTGTATGCAGCTACATGTTTGTAGGTCCGGCTTAGTTTAAAATCTGAAGAATGACAAGTTTGCCAGACTACTTTTCAAACTACTAATTTGCTACTTGTTAGCTTTGTAAGTAGATACACTTGACAGTAGAGCTTAGTTTCTGCTTCCTGGATCTGATCTGCAAATGCTTTTTGTTGGAAAAAAACCAAACAAACCAACCCACCCAAACTTGGAAGATTATGACAAGAAAAAGAGAATTATATAAATCAGGAAGGTGTAATGAGAGCAAGAGTATGATATTTAAAAATTGAGGCTAGAAGCCAAGATTTTTAGGTGCTTGCAAATGACAAGCTACTGGAGATGAAGGGAAAATGACTGGTAATTTTTTAATCTGAAGAGGCAAAGAAGTTGCTGTAGATCCTGTTCTAATGGTCTGTATTTATAGTTTATTTCTGAGATCACCAGGTTAATCTCCTGCACTGTAAAGAATCTAAAGAAACAATACTGATGCAGAAGTATTCTGTATTTTAAATTTTAGTGACTTTTGTACGAAATTTTGTATTTTTTTGTGTCTTTTTTCCAGAGACAGAGGAGATTGGTGATGAGGAAGTCTTCTCATGGCTGAAGTGTGCAAAGGGTCAGTCTCATGAACCAGAGAATCTTATGCCGACACAGATAATTCCTGGTACAGGTAATGCTTGAAACCTGAAGGGAAAACTTCCAAATTTTGTCTCAATTCTGAGCAAGCAAGTGGAAAAAATACGAAGGCAGTTGGTGTTCTAGCAGATACCTTTTCTAGCATCAATATAGAAGAGATTTCCACTTGTTAGAGTGGAAAGGTTGAAGGGAAGGTAAGTAAAGTCAAGCTATGGATTTGAAGTCAACACCCTTCTGATACTAGCTGTGACTTCTTGTGCTCAGCTGTTTTCAGTTGTATCTGTAAATCTGGCTAACTTAAAAGAAAGATCTTTTTCTTTTCTACGGGGGGGGAGGGAAAGCAAATGGAGAGTGCTGACCATTTACTTGACTCTTTACATAACTCTTCTTAAAAATCATAGAATCGTAGAATGGTTTGGGTTGGAAGGGACCTTTAAAGGTCAGCTAGTCCAGCCCCCTGCCACCAGCAGAGGGACATCCTTCACTAGGTCAGGTTGCTCAAGGCTCCATCCAACCTGACCTTGAACACTTCCAGCAAGGGGCATCCACAGCTGCTCTGGGCAACCCGTGCCAGTGCCTCACCACTCTCATTGTAAAAGATTCCTTGTGTCCAGTCTAAATCTCCCCTCTCTCAGTTTAAAGCTGTTGCACCTTGTGCTGTCATTACAGGCCCTGGTAGTAAGTCTCTCTCCATCTTTCTTAATGGTCCCCCCTTATATATTGAAAGGCCACCGCCAGGTCTCCCTGGGGCTGCCCCTTCTCCAGGCTGACCCACACCAGCTGTCTCAGCCTTTCTGCACAGGAGCGGTGTTCCAGCCCCCTCATCGTTGTCGTGTCCCTCCTGGGGACCCGCTCGAGCAGGTCCGTGTCTGTCCCGTACTGGGCACCCCAGAGCGGGATGCAGGGCTCCAGGAGGGGTGGAGCAGAGCAGAGGGGGAGAATCGCCTCCCCCCACCTGCTGCCCACGCTTCCTTTTGTGCAGCCCAGGATGTGATATGGCCTTCCGGGCTGCGAGCGCGCGGTACCGGCTCACGGCCCGTTTTTTATCTGCTGGTATCCCTAAGTCCTTTTCTGCAGGGCTGCTCTCGATCCGTGCATCCCTCCGCCTGTGTTGGTGTCAGGGACTGTCCCAACCCAGGCCTCGCTGAACTTGGTGCGGTTCAGTGGGCCCACTCCCCCAGCCTGTCGAGGTCCCTCTGGATGGCATCTCTTCCCTCCAGGGAATTAGCTGTACCACTCAGCTTGGCGTCATTCACAGACTTGTTGCTTTCTGTAGTTGAATTAACACTTTGTCAAGAGGCTGCCCTTGGTAGGGTGCCCTGTAGTAAACACCAACAGCGAGGTTTCCTTTGTGGGTCCCTAATCTTTACCCTTAAGCTCTCAACCTGTTCACTCTTTTTTAAAGATAGCTCTTTGCCATCAATCCGTTCTTTTACATAGAGAGCAACCCTCCCACCGTGCTCCAGTTGTGCAGTTTGTCCCATCATTTTTCAGCACTAGTAATTAGATCGTGGCTTTCTAGTTGCACAATGACTTCCAGCTCCTCCTGCTAGTTACCCATGCTGCGTGCATTGGTATAGAGACCCTTCAGCTGGGCTGTGAGCCTTGTCACATCTTGAGAGGAATGTGCCCATATTCCTTTGAGGTGTTTCCCTGTTGGTTCCTAATACATCAGCAGCCCCTGGCTTTTCTCTGTTGCTCAAATCTCCATCCCCTTCCCTCCCTAAATCTAGTTTACAGCTCTCCATATAAATCTGGCCAACTTGTTGGCAAAGACTCTCTGGCACCACTTGGGCAGGTGAATCCCATTAGCTTACAAGAGACCTGGCTTCTCAAAGCTACGTTTGTGATCATAGAAGCCAAAGCCTTGAGTATGGCACCAGCCATGCAGCCAGGCATTCACCCGTTCGTTACCTCCTTCCTTTTACTGGGAGGATAGAGGAGGCCATCACCTGTGCTCCAGCTCCTTTTAGCATTGCTCCAAGGGATATGCAGTCTCTTTTGATGGTTTGAAGTTGCCTTGTAGTATCATCGGACCCTACGTGGAATAGTAGGAGCATATGATGATCTGTAGCATTTGCCAGGCTTGACAGCCTCTCAGTGACATCATGAAGCTGGTGCTAGCACAGCATTCAGAGACAAGTATCTTGTTACAGCATGTGATCTTGAAGACACTTAGTAGTAGCAATTAAAAAAAAAAAAACCACCCCTCTGAATTTATATTATAGTTAAGGTGATGGTTTTATATTTCTTTACCTGTGATACTAAAGATTTTAACTTTATTTCTAGCGCTTTACAACATTGGAGACATGGTTCATGCAGCACGAG
Source organism: Falco naumanni (assembly GCF_017639655.2). Classification (NCBI taxonomy): domain Eukaryota; kingdom Metazoa; phylum Chordata; class Aves; order Falconiformes; family Falconidae; genus Falco; species Falco naumanni. The sequence goes on from NC_054061.1 coordinate 1,588,380, forward strand.
GCAAATGGGGTATTAAAGCCAATTGTCCATGTATTAACCGGCAGAACAAATCAGTGTTGAGACCAGCTGTCACTAATGGAATATCACAGGTATGTAATTTGAGGCTGAAATTACTTTGTTTGACATTACATTTTTAAGATCTACTAAAACGTTAGATCCTTTAGGCTAACCTGTTGGGAAACACAAATTTTATATTCTCCATATGTTTTCTGAGTGGTTTAGCTTGGCAAGAATCTTGTGGGACATTTCTGGGGGATTTGTGCTGCAACTGTTATTTACCAAGTGGATGTTTGTGCTAAGACTCCCTTATATGTAGAAGTTGAGTTGGAAGCTATTCATATTGAAGCTGTATCTTAAACCACTATGAGTAGCTTGCAATGTGTGCATTTATTTTGTTATGGGTCCTGAAGGTTATGCTGATTCTAGAGTAGTTCTGTTACCGTTTACACAAATAGTCCTGTAAAAGAAGAAACTGAAAAGCCTAGGCTTGTGTTAAAAGACAACTAAAAGATGACCTGGTAAGAATTCACACCATGATGCAAGGTCTGATGTACACGGAGGAGAAGCTCCTGTACTCTGCTGCTACATAGGTGTTGAGGAACTCTACCGTGTGCCTAAAGCAAATGAACAAACAAAATCAACAAACAAAACTCAATGTATCGGATAACTGAAATGGCTCCCAAGTTGAACTCTTCCTTTTATTCAACATTTAGCAGTTGTTTTATGTTTTTGTTTTAGCTTCCGTCTGTAAATCCTAGTGCATCAGTCTCTGGAAACGAGAGCACCTTTTCCACTGGAGCAGGGACAGCAGGAGCAGGGCAACTAGAAGTGGACACAGCTCCAAAATCTGAAGCAATTGATAGTAGGATAGATGAATCTGCAAAACCAGAGACATTACCAACCAATAACACTGGTGAAACAAAGACTAACAGACCACTTTGTCCAGAAACAGCTCCATCATCAGCCTTACACTGGCTTGCAGATTTAGCAACACAAAAAGCAAAAGAAGAAACAAAAGGTGAGCAGAAAACATGCCTTCCAGAGCTGGCATTAAAAGAGAAATGATAATGTACTGTTTGGTTGCAGGCTAGTGCCTAGCCCTAAATGGAAAGGAACATGGTCATTTTTCTTCCTTTGCTTCTTAGAACCAGTTTTCTTTTACAGACTTAGGAATATGCAAAGCTAGAAAGATGGTGATAGGGCTGAAGATAAAAATACTGTCTTGTCACTCCCAGTTTGTTTCAGTGCTAGTTCTTGTATTTATTTTCTAAGTAATAAGATATCCTGATGTAAAATGATAAGAATTAATTTCAGATGCAGCTTTGTCACTTCGTAACTATTGGAGTAAATCTGTTTTGTGTGCTGTGTGAAGAATGTATTTCCAGAGAATTGAAAGAGTAGGGTCCACTTGGAGGGTCAGATGATAGATCAGAACTTCTTTAGTACTCAGTAGTTTAAGTGTGATTCTTAGGATGAAATAACTGTTTACAGAATGCAGCTCCCAGTTGTCAGAGGTAACATGACTAACACAGGGTTTATTCCTGTCCATATGTCTAGCAAGAACTAATTTATATGTTGATGTGATGTATTTGTGATTCTCACTAGTTTTGCAGGGCTTAGTCACTGTAATATTTTGACTACAGTTAAAATTTGAAATATTTCATATTGAAGCATTAATTCAGAAAGCCAAGGAAATGTTTTTTTAATTGAGTCTATTACAAAGTTTCTTGTGTATCAGACACTTTCAGGTCAGATCTGCTGTGCTATCCAAAACCTTGATGGCATATGAAGGGTAAAATCTACCTGTAGTATATGATGTCTGATTCTATTTGAGGTGTCGCATTCACCATTGCAGTGATAATTTACCTTTACCACAAGATTCTGTTAATATTCTATTTAATGCAAGAGCAAATAATTTCAGAGAACTTATGGTCATTTGAACTTTGTCTTTTTTCTTTTTTTTCTTCCCCACTGTTGATATTTATCTTGCAGAATCAGGATCACTGAGGTCAGTGCTTAATAAAGAATCCCATTCACCCTTTGGATTGGATTCCTTCAACTCCAGTACAAAGGTTTCCCCACTAACCCCAAAGCTGTTTAATAGCCTCTTGTTGGGCCCAGTGACACCTAGCAACAAAGCTGAAGGCTCCAGCCTCAGAGACCTGCTGCACACCGGGCCAGGAAAGCTTCCTCAGGTCCCATTAGACACAGGAATACCCTTTCCTCCGGTCTTCTCTGCAGCTTCTACGGTAAATAATTTTGTATTCCTTCAATAATATTTTTTCTAGGGAAGAATTTCATAATGATCTAACAGTTTTAATCTAAGTGGTGTTATATACCTTACTCTTAACTGTTGAAACAAACACAATATTTTGCCAAAATTCACCACCCAACAAAGTTGTAGAAAATTTTGATGCTGTTAGTTTGTGGTTTGGTTTACTACTGCTGTGGAAAAGCTGTTCCTTGCAAAAGACCAAGAACACGAGTTAAAATACAGCCTTTAAATTGTTTAATTGATAATCAGCATCCCTATAAAAGCTCACTTTAAATTCCACATCTTTAAAAATATGCAAGAGCATACCACAAAAAAAAGAGAAAAACCTATGAGGAAAACAGTTTCTTAAAAAAGAAGTTACCTTGAAAGGCATTTAAGATAGAATATGAATGTAAGGTGTAGTTGTTATTTCTGGGTGTGTGTTCTGGAATAAGGATATTTTGTTTCTCTTTAATCCATTTTGGAGGAAATAACCTTAAAAAAACCCACTTAACAAATCAATGACATTTGAAATGGTTGAAAGCATTTAGTTCAAGAGAAGGGTAGACTCTGTGGAATTTATCAAGGCTTAGCTGCTCTGGGTGGATACTTTCCCCAAAAGCTTAGGCAGATAGAATGAGGAAGATTATGAAATGGCTTGTCTCACAGCAGAATTTTTTTTTCCCCTCTGTATCAGGCTGGAAAGATGGAACCTTAATAATAATAGTTCATGTTGTTTGTTTTTGGTAGCGGGAACTGTACAGCTGTATAGGAAAATACTATAGGAAGTGCTACTATAGGAAGATGAATCCAATAATACTTCCACCCCCCACCCCCTCTCATCACTGAGTACAGGCGAAGAAGTTGTGATCACTTGTTTTAAAACAAGTTATTCTTTCAAGCCTCGAGAGGGTCTGTCTCAGCTTGTATCCCCATCCCCGCATCTCCATGCGTTCGCTCACTGCACTGAATCAGATCTATTCTGAAACAGAATTTTTTTACTTCCTTGACTTCTGGTCTTCACAGAGTAATTTAGATTTGAAAGAATTTGTGGGGAACTCTGGTCCAACCCCCCACTTGAATGCCTGGATGCTTCATATAAAATGAACAAAACATACCTGAGAAACAACACTTGTGTTGGTCAAACTGAGAGGCATAATGGACTGCTGCTCATGAAGAGAATCATCTGGGTGTTTCTGGAGCAGTGATACTCTGTTTTGAAGAGTAGTTGGCACTGACTGTAGTAGTTACACTGCATATTATCTGTTTCATGCCTGCAGAGAGTCAGTGTAAAGGTACAGTTTTAAGACTGTCATAATTGGATGATGTTATGATTTATTCTTACTTGGGTAAGACAGACTGTAGAAAAATAATATAATCCCAAGCAGCAGTACAGGCTGGTGCCTGACCAGGAGGGGTGTAGCCCCGCTGAAAGGAGCCATGGCCCTGGAGGACAGCAAGCTGAACGTGTCGGCATTGCGCCCTTGCAGCTGCCAAGGCAGACTGCCCTGGCCTGCCCTGGGGAGCGCACAGCTGGAGCACATCAAGGAATGGGATTATTGCACTCGGCGCTTGTTAGGCCACACCTGGAACACTCTTTCCAGTTTTGGCCTCCCCACTTGAAGAACAACACTGAAAAATGGGGGGGGGTCCAGTGGAGGGTCATGAAGCATGATTAAAACGTTGGGGAGCTTGACACACAAAGGGTACTTAAAGAAACTGGTTCTCTTCATCCTAGAGAAGAGAATGCTTTTGGGGTCTGATCGATCTTGCCATTATCTGAAGGTTATTGTAGAGAATATGGAGGTCCTCTTTCACAAGGATGTGTGGTAACAGGGCAAGAGGCAATGGATACAAGTTGTTTCAGGGGAAATTCTGTCTGGGTATAACAAAAAAATTCTTACTTTCCATTCAAGCGGTGGAGAAGTGATGTAATCTCCTTCCACAAGAAGTTAGGGTTTAGTCTCACCCAGCCCAGAGTGACTTAACCTGATTTCAACAGGAAGTTCTGATAAATGATCTCTAGGTCTTCCTTCTGACCTAGACTTCTATAATTCCATTAATATTTCTTACTGAATTAATATCTTCAGTTATGAATAGTGTTATGTTTTAGATTGATATTTTACATATGGTAAATTTTCTATTGAAATTTAATTTAGGTTTAAAGATGGCAAAGTTGTTCCAGTAATATTTTTTCACTGTTACTGTTCACTCTGCTTCCAGTAGCTGTGTGGGTTTGGGGCTTTTTAGGGGGAAGTGGGGGTGGTGTTTGAGGTTTTGTTTTGTTTGGGGTTTTTTTGGGGGGTGGGAATGGATTATTATTTTTTTTGGCTAGAATGAGAAGCCCTTTGCTGCCAGAAATCTATCACACCCCTGCCCCCTCCCATAGATGCCTTGTGAGTAATGATCCAATTAGTGTTTATGTTCTCTTGGATGTATGAAATATGTTTAGTATCTTAAGTATCTTGCTATAGGCAGGCGGCTTTTTTTTTTTTTTTTTTAAAGATAAGAACAAAATTTAAGATTGTCATCAGTCTTTCCCAAATTTTAAACATCGCTTGAGGAGCAGAGCATGGACGCCACAGCCAGTGAGGCTGTCCTCAAATGGTTCTGTTAACATTATACATGCAGGAAGTACTTGCTCCTCTCTGTCTGTCCATGCTTACTTAACGTTCCCATGTTCGTCAGCTTGCCTGTGCCAGGGTTGAATTAACCTTCTTAGTAATGGAATGAGGAAAATGGGGAAATAGAGTTGAGATATTACTGAATTCAAGTATGAACCATTTTTACTATTAAAGTAGTAGAGTTTAGAACACTAGAGAAGTTTTCTATTCCGTGATTATTTGCTGTAATATTTTTCTAGATAGCCTGTAGCTGGTTATTTTAAGTTTTACTGTTATAAAACAGGTCCATAGCTGTTTCTGTTCTTACTGGATACATGTCTGTCTCTGAGCTGGTGTGTTTACTATTGCCTGTTTTTCTGATACCAAGATGTCTTGTGACAAACCTGAATGAGAGCAGATATGTGTTAGTATGTATGCTGTTGCAAGACTGAATTTACCTCTGGATTTATGTCTTCTAGGGGGCCAAAGGTAAAGCCAGCCTGCCTAACTTCTTAGACCATATCATTGCTTCTGTGGTGGAAAATAAGAAGACATCTGATGCTGCAAAACGAGCTAGTAACTTAGCTGACACACAGAGAGAGGTGAAGGAAATGGTAATGGGCTTAAATGTGCTGGATCCACACACTTCCCACTCTTGGCTGTGTGATGGTAGACTCCTTTGCCTTCATGATCCCAGCAACAAAAACAACTGGAAGATCTTCAGGGAGTGCTGGAAACAAGGCCAGGTGGGTGATGACAAATAGCCAGCCCTCACTGCTTCTAAGTATCCGAATTTTTAACCTGTACCTTGGACAAGTCTATTCAGACTTTGGCCAGTTGCTCCTGAGTTAATACGAAGAACAATGATTCTAGCTGTAGAGTTATAAACAGGTGACATGGCGGCCCTGTCTGCTCCACGTTGTACTGACTCGAGCTCATGTGCTCTTGCACACTGAGCTTTTCTTAGCTTACCATTATGAGGGTGCTTGCTGTGACAGTGGTTTTAGTGTGGTGTGGTTTGTGCTGAACCTGCTGTACTGCAGCCCAGCAATGAATCCACTGATTTCCTGCATGCATCCTGGGATCTACCCCATACTCGATGCTTTATAGCCTCAAGGAAAGGTCCATTCCCTCCAGCTGCAGCATGTACAAGAATAAAAGTGCTGCACGCAGTATAATTCCTGCTGAATTTCTGCTGAATTTCTGCTGAAATATTGGGTGTACTTGATGCAGTGTCTCATCCTGAGCCTAGAGTCTATTGTGAAACTGTGTTGTTACCCAAATATTGTTTTGAACTCTGCATCTTGTGTATTGAGTACTCTTGGATTGTCTGGAGGGGTCATCAGCCAGTTAAGCCTTCAGTCAAGAGACTGGACTTCAGACCTGCTGCCAGTGTAGCCGCTTTTTCAGATCTCAATCCATAGTGCTACAGGTTAAACCTCTCCAGAGAGTCGCTAAGATTGGCCTGGTGAATCTTTAAGCTGAATGTTAAAAAAATATGTGAGTAGCTGCTGCTGCAGAGGAAGTGCACCTATAGCTCTAACAGAATGTGATGTCCATCAGTGTTCAGACTGTGTTCTTGGCACTTTGTTCTGCCGTGACCTCTGGCACTGTTACCTTCACTGACTACTCAGAATTGAGACCATTGGTGTTAGACAGTTACATCCCTCATCATCTTTTCTGGATAAGTCCTTGTTGTCAGCTGTTCTGTTGTCATTGTGCCAATGCTCTTGGCACTTGCTTTCCATGCTTGCTCGTGGTTGCTCACAAGTCATGGGCCTGCTGAGCTGTGATGGCGGGGCGGATCAGGCTGCATGTTCCTCTTGGCACTCAAGTCCATTCCTGCCAGAAGCACAGTACTTTTCGGTCAAGTTTAGTGTGTCCCGTGGGACTGCATGTTCTCTGGGTCCCCTGGGCACAAGCATAACTAGCACCTAGCTGTGAGGACTGTGGAGAGAACTGTATGGCACCACCAACGCCAGAGTTAGCAGTTCCTGTTTCTGACTCCCCTAGCCAGCTCCGAATAGGTGGAAGAGGCCACTGTGCAGCACGCCCTCGCTTGTCAGACTAAAGCTTAGCTTGCTGCTGGTATGGCCAACTTTCCCTCTAATTGCAGTTATCTTCTTGTCCTGATTTTTTTTTTGGAGTGCATGGGGGTCTTTTCTTTTTTTTTTTTTTTTTTTTTTTTTTTCTTCTCCCTTCCCTTTGAACCTGTTGCATCCTTCTGATTTACGAAGGATTTCAGAGCGTTCTTTTGTAGTGCTGTGGTGTCAGTCATCTGCCTGACTTGGCAAAGTGCTCCTTAGTTTCTGCTCAGTATACTCTGATAATTTTCCTAACTCTCTCTGTTAGAAAATAATACTGTCTCTCTGAGGAAGATCCTAAATATTTTAGGAATACTTACAAAAGATGTGCTTGTTGATTTCTCTGCAAATGAGACTGGTTAATCACCGGGTGCAAGATGCTGCATATGGCCGTGGGACTCTTGACTGTTAATGAATCCTGAGAGACTCCTTATGGAACCTAGAGATGTGATTACCAGTCTTCTGTCAAATACGCGGTTTGCAGTCTGTATTGCCCTCTTATTTTAGGCTTCACCCCAAGATGTTATATTGATGCTTTTGGATGACTTCATCATTCAGAGGACCCCTTGCACAGCAATGGACTAAGCGAGCCCCTTGCTCATTCAAGAATTCTCCAGTGGTGTTGCACTCACTTGACTTTCCTGCTGGAACATGGAAAGCAATCTAACTGAACCTCTCTCATTCCTGCACAAGAGAGAGCAGGTGACCCAAGCAGGCATTGCTGTCTTGACAAGGCTATTCTTCAAGCAGAGATTATCTCAACAAGCTCTGCTCTGTCACAGTTCTCCCTTGGCTCACATCTTCCTGTACCTCCCAGCTGCACCTTTACAAGTGACATCAAAGAAACGTTAATTCCACCACCATCCCCCAAATAGTCTTCTCCTTCCCATTTGGTGGGCTGGAAAAGGTTAGTTGCAAACTAGCATAATGGATACACTGGACACTATATCTGAGCCATATGAAGATCTTAGTCACAGTAGCATCCCGAATCATTAAAAGAGGAAGTTCTTTTCCCTTAATGTCTGGATAACAGATGGCACTCTGTGTTGTGCAGAAATAGCAAGATTTTCCAAGTTCTTTGTCCTGGAAATTGTCAGAAATAAGTTAAACTCTGTCTTATCCTAGAATTCACTGGGAGATCATAGAATTATTTCTTTCTGAAGCTGTTCTTCAAGAGCATTTTAGTCTCCTGAACATGGTTGGTTTTCATCTGGGGATATTGTCACGATTCTTATCCTACAGCAACCTGTTCTCTTCTAAATTTTCATGCTAGGCTTTCCTTTTTTGAAATACTGAAGATTTGGGGTGTTGTTGGATGTTTTTATTTGTTTTCTTCCTGTAGCCTATGAGCAGATTTGGCAGAAAATGCCTACTAGCCAAGTCCGCTATCCTTTCATGTTGCAACCCAAGCTTTGTTTTTCACTAGAGAGAACATTTTCCTTTTTCCATGAGAAAGTCTCTGCTTAATAACTGGAAAGATTCTACTAGGCTAAGTAGTTTGTTGGGTTTGGGGGTTTTGTGGGTTTTTTGTTATGTTCAAGTGGTCAAGTGAATACAGCAGGTATCAAAATTTGTCAAATTGAAGGTCTTACCTGGCAGCAGTTTCCACTCATCCTGTGAAAGGTAGTTATTTTACTCCTCATCTGTGATCCCTAGGTTTTCGTAGAATATGATTAAAACCTTTCTATTGCCTTAATGTTACAATTCCTTCTGGCATCAGAGGATATATTTAAACTTGGGATCAGTGTATCTGCTCTGTCATCTTGGAGAGGTGTGCTGCTTGTCAGGGCCTCCCATTTGGGACGCAGTGGAAAGACAGCCAAAGCTCATCTGTACCTCAGACGTTTACCCTCTGCTGCTCTTCCATATTGGCATGAACAATACTGCTAGGGAGACCTGGACAGTATTGAGAGTGACTGTATGGCTCTGGGAGTCATGGTCAAGGCCATGGGGCCCAGGTGGTTTTCTTAATCCTGCTGGTGAGGAATAGAGGGTTGGACTGATCCTGCATGTCAACCATTGTTTTCACAGCTGGTTTTGTGGTCCTGGAAACCTCTCTGAGGATTGAGGACTGCTTGGAAGTGATGGGATCCATCTAACTATGTCAAAAGCATCTTTGCCAGCAGCCTAGCCAACCTGATTAGGAGACCTGTAAGCCAGGAATGATAGGGAAGGGAGAGTATGACCAGTGATCAAGAAAGGAATTGGTAGATTAGGTTGGCAAGCAAGCAGTTTGGGGCGATGTGAACAGATGAAATCTCATACTCAAGAAAATAGGGATGAAAGATATCCATCTCAAGCGTATGCATGTAAGTAAGGAACTGTGTACATCACAGCATTGCAAGGAAAGCTTTCATACTGTTTCTGGGAAACTAACGTGACAGGGTGTCTTTCTGAAGTGCTTGTACACGAACGCGTACAGTACAAGGAGCAAAGAGGAGGAATTAGGGTGCAGTTGCACGACAGTCTCATTGGTATGATGGGGAAGTGGTGGGATAGCTTATCAACTGTAGTATGGCAAGGGGTTGGGTACAGGCTGTTTCGGAAGGATGGTCCAGGAATGACAGGCCAGGAAGATGAGTTGAGCATTTCTGTTTATGTGAGGGAACAGCTGGAATGCATGAAACCATGCAGGAACGGATGATGAGCCATTCATGGGCCAGGATCAGCAAGCAAACTAATGCGGGCAACATTGTGGCAAGTATCTGCTACAGACCGCCTGATCAAGGAAAAGCAGTAAGGCCTTCTTCAGACAGCTAGAGGAAACCCTATGGTCACATTTCCTTGGCTTCATGGGGCCGCCCTAATACCTGCTGGAGGAATGGTACAACAGGTCACAAGCACTCCTGAAGTTTTCTGGAGTGCATTGATGACAACATCCTGACACAGCTTATCAAGGAACCAGCTGGGGAAGGGTGCTCTGCTGGACCTCGTGCTTACAGAAGAGGAAGAACTGGTTGTCCATGTGCAGGTGAGGGGCAGCTTTGGCTGCGGTGACTGTCGGATGGTGGGGTTTGGCTCAAGATCCTGAGAAGAGGAAGCAAAGCAAAAAAGCAGAATCACAAGCCTGGACTTCAGGAGAGCAGACTCACCTTTTCATATGTCTACTTGGAACAATCCCATGGGCTACGCTTCTGAAGAGAAGAGGGCCTCGGCAATGCTGGCTGAATCATACTTAACCTGCATTGTAGCCTTCCGTGATGAGACTGGCTTGGTGGGTGAGGGGAGAGCACTTGGATGCTTTTTACCTTAACTTTATAAGGCTTTTGACACTGTCAGTGTCATCAAACTGATGAAGTATAGACTAGATAAGTAGACAGTGTGGTGCATTTAAAACTGACTGAAATGCCATGCTGAGGGGGTTGTGATCACAGTCACTAGCAGCGTCCCCGGCGGGTGTGGTGTCAGTATTGAGTACCATTTAACGTCCTCATTAAGGACCTCCGCAAGCTTACAGAAAATACAGAACAAGGAGGAATGGCTGATACCCCAGGTGGCTGTGCAGCTCTTCAGAGGGACCTTGCCAGGCTGGAGAGTTGGACTGAGAGGAATCTCGTGATGCTCACCAAGGGAACGTGTGAAGTCCTGCATCTCAGGAAGAATAACGCCCCGCAGCAGTAGGTGCTGGGGGCCAGCCAGCTGGAAAGTAGCTTAGCCGGGAAGGACCTCAGGATCCCAGTGGACAAGGAGGTGACTGTAAGGCAAGAACATGTTGTCGCGACGGAGGACAGCAGCATCCTGGGCTGTGTTAGGAAAAGCGTTGTCAGCAGGTCAGGCAAAGTGCTCCTTCCCCTCCATTTGTCCCCAGTAGAGGCCACACGTGGGGTGCTGTGTCCAGGTCTGGGCTCCCCAGTACAAGGCAGACATGGACTTACTGGAGAAAGTCCGGTGAAGGGCCAAAGAGGTGACTAAGGGACTTGAAGCATCTTTCATATGAAGAGACATCAAGAGAGCTGGGACTGTTGAGCCCAGAGAAGAGAAGGCTTGGGAGAGTGTGGGGAGAAAATCTTGTCGGTGTGTGTAAATCCCTGGTGAGAGGGAATGAGGAAGAGGGAGCCAGACAGAGTCCTCTCAGCAGTACCCACTGACAGGGCAAGGGGCAGTGGGCGCAAATGGAAAACCAGGAAGTTCAACCTGAAGGTGAGAAAACACTGCAACGCTTACTTTAGCGTGAGGGTGATCTGTTCCAACCTGACTGTTTCTCAGGTTCTGTGGGTTTGTTCCCCCCACCCCCAAAGTTGGCAGGAGTAAAGTAACAACCTCTTTTTGTTTTCCTAAACCTCACTCATCTGCAGTTGAGGTTTCATTGCTGCCTTCTAGAACTTCAGGGCTATGTTGCGTTGTATTTGAAAACCAAGACCATTTCTGTTATCCCCAAAATTGTTTGGGTTTTTTCTCTGTTCATTTCTGAATGAATAGTTGCCCTCACTTAGGGAATAAAATGGACACTAGTCCTGTTAGAGGCCATTGGGCAATCCAGGTGAAGTGGTGGTTAGTTACTGGAGTGTTTTTAAGCAACATAACTTTGGAGTTGCTTGTCTATAGCTCTGTAGGTCTCTTTGCCTAACATGCTGATGCTACTAGAACATCTAGGGGCATCTGTGCTCCTCAGGGTTGTACTGATCTCTTCATGTGAATAAACCAAAGGTCCACTTTCAGATCATTGCTAATGTATAGGGCACAGCTTGGAACTGATTCGAACTTGCATAGCAATGTGAACTGTCATTTGAGCATAGGTAGCAGTTACTAAACCAAGAATTCTTCAGTTGGGGTAGTCCATGTGTAAGTTCATTTCATACCCTCTTTTCCTTTTCTCTCAGGTCTTACAACTCTCTCTAGAGATTGCAGGGTGAGAGGAACTGATGGGGTCTTGGCCAGTGTTGGAAAATACCTTTTCCTGGTGTTGTCAGTTTCGCAAATGACTCCAGCATTTATGGGGAGAGGCCACTCAAATCTTGGTGTGGAATGTATATAGATGGTTAGCCTAAACATCTTAAAACCTCTTTAGCAAGTGAACAGCCACTTTTCTGCTACTTGGTTTTTGTCCTGCGGAACTAACGATGATCCATGATTATACATAAAGCATGAGTGAAATAGTTAAAAAATTCATATCAGAATATGAAAATTTCATGTGAGAAGGCTTTACTATAAATGCTGTTTCTAGTGGTAGTTGCATTTGTGCTTAAAAAAAAGAGATGTGGTGGGACTCAACACCCACTGTACTTCCACAGGTGGATTGACCATGACTGGCTGCCAGACTCCTACCCAGCTGCTCTCTTACTCCCCCTTCTCAACAAGACAGGGGGAGAAAATCAGGTGGAAAAGTTTGGGTCAAGGTAAAGACAGGGAGATCACTTGGCGATTGCTGTCATGGGCAAAACAGATTCAACTTGTGAAAAAGTAGTTTATTGCCATTTCAAAAATAGAGTAGGATGGTGGAGAACAAAGACAAAGCTAAAACCACTTTTCCCCCACATGCTCTTCCTTCTTCCTAAAGGCTCAGCCTTACTCCGTCACCTCTGACTCTGCCTCCTCACCTTCCCCACCCCTTCCCTCCCCCTGAACCCGAGCGGCACAGGGGGAGTGGAGAATAATGGAGGTTGTGGTCAATTGATAACACTTCGTCTCTGCAGCTCCTTCCTCCTCATGCTTTTCCCCTGCTCCAGTGTGGAGTCCCTCCCACAAGATACCATCCTCCACGAACTGCTCCAGCGTGCGCCCTCTCCGTGGGTTGCAGTCCTTCAGGAACAGACCAATCCAGCGTGGGTCCCCAACGGGCCACATTTTCTGCCAGAAAACTTGCTCCTGCACGGACATCTCTCCAAGGGCTGCAGCTCCTGCTAGGAGCCTGCTCCAGTGTGGGCTCCCACAGGCTGCAGCTTCCTTCAGGGCATCTCCCTCTGCGGCAGTGCTCCGTGGGTTGCAGTGGGGATACCTGCCCCACCAGGGTCCTCCGCAGGCTGCAGGGGGGCAACCTGCCCCACCATGGTCTCTTCCGTGGGCTGTGAGGAATCTCTGGAGCACCTCTTTCCCCCCTCTTCCTTCACTGACCTTGGTGTCTGCAGAGTTGTTTCTCTCACTTCCCCCTGCCTCAGCAGCTGTGGAATGTTTTTTACCCTTTCTTATTATCACAGAGGCACCACCAGCATCAATTATGGGCTCAGCTTTGGCCCGCGTTGGGTCTGTTGGAGCCAGGTGGAACCATCTGTGCCCAGCACGGGGCAGGTCCCAGCCACATCTCACAGAGCCCACCCCTGCTGCCGGTGCCTGCTCTGTAGACCTATACAGTTGCCTTAGCAAGTCTAGTCCAGTACCACTTCTAGGGCAACTGCACATGGCCCGGAACTGAAGTTTGCTTTGACTCTGGTTATGTGGTGCACAAAAACCAGACATGGATGAAAATAGATTTGTGGTGTCTTTTGTATGATGGTAGCCAGGAGTCTCGGCTCTTAAGATAAGTTTGGCTGCATGTGTAAGAATTTGGTTATGGTGGAGTAAGCATTCGTCTTTGTATTCTCAGCCCGTGCTGGTATCTGGTGTCCATAAGAAGTTGAAGTCAGAGCTTTGGAAACCAGAAGCTTTCAGCCTGGAATTTGGAGATCAAGATGTAGATTTGGTGAACTGCAGGAACTGTGCCATAATTTCAGACGTGAAAGTGCGTGACTTCTGGGATGGCTTTGAGATAATATCTAGTAAGTAATACCTATGGCTGACTAGTTTAACTGAGCAGTCTGTCTTGCTACCTTCCTCCTTTTCCACCTACTTTCTAAATAAATAATTAAATAAAAATTTCCCAAATAGCTATCAGTCTCATCCAAAGAAGCCATTGCTCCTTAGATGTAGCACACCCTAGAAAATACCTTATTGGTAAAGATTAAGGCAGGGCTGCCCAAGAAAACTTTGTCTCTACTATAGCATGTTGTGTGTGTTACTTTCATGTGACAAAAGATGATCCATTTCATGGGAAACTACTTTTGTTTTAGCTTTCCTCAGTGAAATTAACCATCAGTTACAGTTATTAAGACAGTAAGTAATTTGACTACTCTTACTCTCTTCCCAACCTCAACTTTTATTGTAAAGCTAAAGGGAACCTGCAGAGCTAAAACAGACTGAGGCTTTTGATGCTAAAACTCAGACTTGGTGGAATATATCAACTAAGTAAACTTGACATTGTGAATTATTTTTGTAGTAGATCATCTGTGAGTACAAATCCAAGTTTAATATGTATTACGAATAGCAATGCTGTATGTGTATCTCGTGATAACACATTACTTAATGCTCGAGTTCTTTGAGAAAGCATTCTGTCAAGTGTGGATGTGGAAGATAACCAGTAAAAAATTATGGGGATATAACTGAAAAGTAGAGTTCTCTATTTTAGATTGTATATACATAGATCAGAGTGGTCTTGTATTTACAGACATGGAGTTGTGACAGTTCATTGCAATGTTGCTGATTTTAGTGTTGTGTATAAAACGTTTTCTGTATTTACCGCGATGTGTACATAGCAGAAACGGTGACCTTTTAGATGACTTAATGGAATCTTTGTTCAACAGTGAACATAATGTTAGATTTGTAGACCGAGAATATTCCCTTTCCTAGTCATTTTCCAGTCAAAGAGCTCTCAACTTTCGACTTATTTTTATATGGTTCCAAGTACAGTGTCTTGTATTTTGTACTGTTAAATTTCATACTATTTCTGCTGTTATTCAGAAATGAATGGCCAAGAAGGATATAATGGTGTGGTCTTTCTGTGTATTAACAGTAATTAGGAAACTTTACAAACTCTTCACTTCTGTGCTAGGGTCATTCATGAAAATAGTGAATTTGTGTAGGTCAAGTTATCTTTGAGAAATGTTATTTGTAGTTTGTCTCCAGACAGATACGCTCCTTTCAGCAAAATCAGCTGCTGCCTTTCTTTTAGACAGTGCCTTTACTACACTTCATATGAGCAATGTTAGAGGTACAGGTTGGAAAACCTGATCACTTCTGCCAGTTTCTTTTAAATACATTTTATGTAGTGTTTTTCAGCCATATGCACTCCCCAACTTAGAGTATTATTTGCTGATAGTCCAGAGATTTCACACACTAAGTCATGTGAAAACTGTGAATTGTATGATGCCTCTGTCTTCTCTGCATTACATGAAGTTTAGATTTCACAATTATGTGGCTGGTCGCCCCACCCCCCCTTAAGTTATTGAAAAGATGTGAAACAGCCACTGAATATGGAGATGGTATTGAGATAATCCCTTAATTATTCTATTTGATACTTTGGTTAGTTTTAATCTTGTGCTGTTGACTTTTAATATCTTTGAGTTCTAAGTGGACTTTGAGTAGGTCTAACTTTTTGTTTTGATCCTTCTTAGACCTGCTTTTCTTTGCTGATCAGGTGTTTTCTGACTTTTGTCCAATTTCATGTAGTTTATCAGATCTGTGTGTTTTCCTCCTGGTAGCTCTTCACTCGGTCCTTTCTGAATAACCTTTCTACAAGTTTCTTCTCTTTGGAACAAAGATCCTTGATGAGTTCAGAATCTTGAATACGGGAAGTTATGAAACATCTTTAAATTCAAGTCCTTGAGCTTTTCAGTTTGCCTTTCTAAAATCTATAGCTCATCAAAATTTGTTTTCTTTACATCAGTCGCTTTTGTTTACATATCTGCAGTTCTTAATTCCTTTTAATTTCAATAAAATGATTTTTTTATATTGCAAGCTAAGGCTGTCTTCTGTAGCCTGTTGATATATAACACAGCTGTGATTCACAGGTCTCCAAGTCCTAGTTTCTTGGACATGCTTTCTCTTGGTGCTGTCAGCAGCTCTGCTAGGTCTGGGTAAGGTTAGTTGCTTTTTGTTTGGCTGACAGTCCTTGGTGAGGTAGGAAGTGGTGAAGGATGTTACCCTCTGGGGAAGAGGGGATGTGAAGGTGACTGTGGTACATCCTGTTTTCCAGCTGATGGCTTTATGTCAAACTGTGAAGAATTTGGTAGAAGAGTGAACTTTGTTTCTTTCTGAACATCATGCTGAGTCTTCTAAGCTGCTCCATGTACCACTTCCAGATACACTCTTGTAGCCATTGTAACATCAGAGGCAAAACAGCAGTTGATGTGGTCAGTGCTGTCGTATCGTACATCTGCTGTTGCATATGTAATGTCATCTTTCTATGCTACCAGCTTTCTCTGTTACCAGTCAGGACTCGCCTACAACTCTTGAAGTGACAAATGTTTGAATTTGGCACCTTGCTAATTTGAGTCTCTCCAGCAAAGAATTGAAAAAATTAAAGGCTGTCTTCTTCAGTAACCACCTGCTGTTTAGCTTTTTTGAGTGTGGTGCACTGTGGTTTCTTGCTTTTATACTGAGGTTAGGGTTGATTTCAGAGCATGAACCAGTAACCTGAATTTTATAGAAGCACCACTCCTCTTGAACTGAAACACAAAACTCCTTTAGACTTTGGTAGAAGTAGTGAGGGAGAATGCTCTGGAAAAGCTTGTTTTCAAAGCTGAATAAAAACTATTCTAAAACATAGCAGCTGTGCAAGATCTGTCAAACTTCTGCTGTAGGTAGTGATATATACATCTCTCTCCCGTTATCTGTCTCTCACTCTCATACTATGATAATGCTTAGATGCCCAAAGAAAAGTTCAGATCCATTTTTCTGTGCTATTCAAGAAGTCTTGGTACAAAAGACTTAGAGCTTAAACAAGGTAATGGGCTGTGGTAAAAAGATATTATATAAAGAAATTTTAATTTGTTTCTTGCAGAACGGCTCAGGTCAGATGATGGTCAGCCAATGGTACTAAAGTTAAAGGATTGGCCTCCAGGGGAGGACTTTAGAGATATGATGCCTACAAGGTAAGTAAACCTTAGTATCAATGCCTACAGGACTGCTGTAGGTGCTATAGGAGGAAAACATGCCCTTGTTCTCTTTTTGCTCTCTAGGTTTGAGGACTTGATGGAAAATCTTCCTCTTCCTGAATATACCAAGAGGGATGGCAGACTGAATTTGGCTTCTAGGCTGCCAAGCTATTTTGTCCGTCCTGACTTGGGTCCCAAAATGTACAATGCCTATGGTATGTGAGAACAGCTCTGTAGATGTTGAGTTTTGTGACTGTTGTACTTAGGGCATATGCAAGGCTGTGGCATTAATCAAAACTCAATGCTTATCCTAGAGCACGCTGTAATTGGTTTTTTAATTGGTCCTGCGATCTATTCCTATGCTAGTCCTCTGTCAGATGTGCCCTTTTTTGCCATGTGGTTTCCAAGAGATATGCATTTATAAGTTTGCAAATAGTTATTATTTAATACATATAATAAGCACAATACTGATACAGGATTCAAGAAGAACTTAATATCTTTTTGAGAGCAGTTGGTAGATTTGAGAGGAAAATTAGCCAGCTTCTGGGCACTTTGATCTGTGTGGTCATGTTTCTGACCAGGTGGTGTAGTTTTCTTAATTGGTGTCTAACAACACAGAGCACAGACAACAGGCAAGACAACTGTCACCATGTTCAGCTACCTGAATTGGATAGTTTTGTCCTCTTAAGACTGCAATTATATAGTAGGTGAATAGTGTACAAATGGAGGAAACCTTTGTCTGAACACATACCCTGCGTGGGGCTGTGAAGCATTAATGTTTCAAATGATTGTCAGTGTGGTAGAGCGTGGAGGATATATGAACAATTCATTCATGTTGTATCAACTTGAGTTATTTCAGTTCTTGAATGTACTGACCTTGAGGTTGTGGCCAAAAGCAGGTTTTGGAGACTTCCAATTTAAAACAAATGATTGTTAAAGTTCCAGGATAATTTTAGACAACAGATTGATTTGGAAGTAAGTACTTTAACAGCTTTAGAGTAAGATAAATAACATAAAGTGGTTGCTGTTTGTATATACTAGAAAATGTCAAGTGATACTGATGAGAAAGTTGCAGCCGTCTCACAAAGCAAGTCTGGAAGCAAACTTACCCTAATGCAACTTCTGTAGTTCTCTTTGAATATTCATGGGACAGGGGTGCAGAGGTTTTTAAGGGTTTGCATTCCAGTTATCGATAATGCTATGTTAAACAATTCACCTGAGGATGTGAAGGATTTTTCATTGTTTTGTCTTTTTTTAAAAAGTTTTAGCTTAGTAACCAAATGTGTATTAGACTTAAGCTATCAAGTGATACATTGCAGTTCTGAGAAAGTGTTTATGGGGTTATTTTGCTTTTTTGAGCAGTATAACATCACAAATAAGAGTTTAAAAAACAATAGGGATTTGTGGCAAATTCAGCTTGTTCAGTGTTTGTGTTCAACGTTTTGGTTTATGTATTACTTGACATGTAAGTTTGATAAGAAGGCTGTACACCAAAGAGCTCACAATGTAATCAAGCATTATAGAGGAGTGCAGCAAGAAGTGAGGTAATCGGTGACAGCTAACGTGACTTTGTAATTAGCAATGGATTCATTTTGTTGAATTCATCTTAAATGTCAAAGTTTATTTCCCTTTGTATCAGAGTTTGGGGAGGGAGTGTTGATGTTTGTTGGGTTTTTTTAGCATAGACTATAACCCTCTACTATTTGATCCTTCTAGATGTGTAGGTCTTAGTCCAAAGAGAGAAGCTATTACACTTTGTTCTTTTCAAGTTAAAAGAAAAAAATTAGCTAGGTCTGTCTTCAAAACCAGTTTTATATCTTTTTACTCTTAGATGCTTTACAAACAAATTAAAGGGTAGGCCTAGATATAAACTCGGTAATTCTGTCTGTGGTGAATAAGAGTATTTTTTCCTAGCCTATTAAATGTATTTTGGTTGTAAGTATATGACTCTGTTTTCTGGCTGTGTAGTGGAAAAAAGTTCTCAGTAGCGAGGTAAAGTCTTTCATGTACTTAGCATTTTAAAGCATTAAGATAGAAAAACTGTGACTGAGGCTTGATTCTTAAAGTGATATTCAGTTACCTAAATAAAAGGACTGTTTACAGATGTTAACCATGAAGCAATCTTTGTTTTCAGGTTTTGTTTTTAAAACGCTTGTTGACTTGGGTGAACTATATTTGCTACTTCTATTTCCTGTCGAATAAAAACAGTAGTTATCAGTAAACCTTTTACTTACGCAACACATGACATGAATGTAACTGCTTCAGCTGCCCTTTGACACTGGTTTCTGCTCTTATGGCTGTGTAAAGTTAGCATTCTAGAAAGATCTTTCAGGCAGGTTATTTGTATAAGAGCTTAAATAGGATTTTATTTTACACTCTGTAGGTCTGATTACTGCAGAAGACAGGCGAGTTGGTACCACAAACCTGCACTTGGATGTGTCTGATGCCGTTAATGTCATGGTGTATGTTGGGATTCCTGTTGGGGAAGGGACCCATGATGATGGTAATGTTTGAGGAAAGCTGTTTTCTGTCCATTAAAAAATCTATTGTGTGTGAGAGAAAGAAGACTATACTGTTTGTTGCTTAAGCTTGTCATATCTATGATATATAACCCAAATATGCAAGGCAGTTTGCTATTGCTACTAAATACATCTGCAGCATGTGTTTGAAAGTGTGGTAATGCTTCATTGGTTCCCAGCTGTGGAAGCAGCAGAGTTTTGCTAGAAATTAGATACCTGCCTCAAGAAAGGAGGAGAAATTAAGTTACTCTTCTCATTGTAATTGAATAATTGTGGTTAGTTCAGTTTGAATTCATGGCTGAGCTTTGTGATTAGCTGTCAGTTGACACAATTCCTGAATTTTGTTAAGATGAAGCCTGACGTGCTTAGGAAGTGCACTGTATGATGCAGCATTTGCAGTAGCAGTGTGACAGGATTTAGCTGCTCAAAATGCTCCTTCCTCTTCTGTATGTCAAAAATCAGAAGCTTTATAACCGCACCACTTTTGTGTGGATTCCCCTTTCAGAGGTTCTGAAAACAATTGATGAGGGAGATGCTGATGATGTAACAAAGCAGCGAATCCATGAAGGAAGAGAGAAACCTGGAGCATTGTGGCACATCTATGCTGCCAAGGATGCTGAAAAGATACGGGAACTTCTCCGGAAGGTATGTTCGCTACAAAAGGTGGCTTGAGCTTACAGGATCCCTTGACTAGCGTGCTTACAGCAGCTGAATGATACAAATTGCTATCAACATCAAGTACATAGGTTTTCTGGTGCTGTCTTTGAGGACATTAGTAGTTACCAGGTTCCCCAGGTTTACAGCCTGGTCTGGAATCTTCTTACTAATGCACGTGTCAGTAGTTAAGACCTAAATGAGCTTAATGAAAGTAATGTCCTACCTTGAAATAGTTTAGTTGTTATGTTTTTTGGTACTGAGCTTTTTGTAAACCAGCAATGTCAAGATGCTGTCTTGTGGTTTCTTCCCCACCTCCTAGGTCGGAGAAGAACAAGGCCAAGAAAATCCCCCAGATCATGACCCCATTCACGACCAAAGTTGGTACTTGGACCAGACCTTACGTAAGCGACTCTACGATGAGCATGGTGTACAAGGCTGGGCAATAGTGCAGTTCCTTGGAGATGCTGTGTTCATTCCTGCGGGTGCTCCCCATCAGGTAAGTATGTCAACTGTAGGCAGTATTGACAAATAACTGAATTTGAGGCACAACAGAACTGCAACTTCAAAATAACTGTTAATATCGCTGACTTAGGCTCCTTTTTACTATGCATGCAGTTCTTACCGGAACTATTTGAATTATTTGAACTATTTGTATGGATCTTAGTCATTATATTAATACAATTTATATAAATACCTGAATGATGTGTACAGTACTGGGATGGAATGAAGGAAAAAAAAAATCTATCAGGG
Organism: Falco naumanni; assembly: GCF_017639655.2. Taxonomy (NCBI): domain Eukaryota; kingdom Metazoa; phylum Chordata; class Aves; order Falconiformes; family Falconidae; genus Falco; species Falco naumanni. The sequence continues at coordinate 1,609,092 of NC_054061.1, forward strand.
TGAACAGTGGGGAAACATTTCTGTGTAGTGAAACTTCAGCCAAGGAAACAGAATTCCAAAAACATGTGGGAAAGAGCAGAGAACTTGCTTCAGGGAATACTAGTGCATGTGGGAGAATAGGGAACATGTGAGATGGCGTGTATTTTGTTCTCGTTTTAAGATTAGATACAATTCTGTGTGAGGTCAGATAGGTTTCAGTTCCTGTTGGAGATGAGTAAATGTGGAAGAACCTAACATACATAGTGGCGGGGTTTTGGAGGGGTTTGTATGGTTCATTCAATCTCGATGTATCTATCATTTCATGTGGGGTTTTTTAGGTCCATAATTTGTACAGCTGCATTAAAGTGGCAGAAGATTTTGTATCTCCAGAACATGTGAAGCACTGCTTCCGTCTGACCCAGGAGTTCAGGCACCTCTCTAATACTCATACAAACCATGAGGATAAACTGCAGGTAACCATTTTATGACAGCAGTTGCTAAATACATTCTGTGTTTTGCCAGCTTTGTTCAGTACTAGAAATGTGTGGGTAGTGATTTAGAGAAAAAGTAACAACTCTCCACGATTTTGGAGGCTGTAATTTAATAAGTATTTAAAAGATAATTAATACATCTATGTCTACAGTATTATGTAAAAAAAAATCAGTAATAAACTTTGGAATTTCCAGAGAACTTCCCCCGTTACACTAGTGTATGTGTCAGTATTAATAAGTTTTTAAATGGCTGAATCCTGAATGATAGTGAAGTGTAGCAGAAAAAAATACCCTATTAAAAAGGAAAAAGCAGTGCTTTGTTTTGAAGAGAGATGTTTATTTGACCAAGAACACTTGTATTTGTTCCTTTATTGCCTAAAGGAAAATTGCTCTGAAAGTGAAGGCTTGCTTGTTGCAGGGTTTTAGTGGTGGATTTGGTAGTGTTAAGTTTATGGTTGGACTCAATGATCTTAAAGGTCTTTTCCAACCTAAGTGATTCTATGATTCTAAATTAGTCCCAAACAGGAAAATCAAATGTGTTTGGGCTTGAGGAAGTGATTTGAGCATGAGTGGTTTGAGGATTGCTTAAACTAATACTTATGCCCAGAACTTGTTATGCACTGAAGTACTATATTGTATAGAAGACAGTAAGTTCTACAGAGAGAAGACCATAGGAGTTTTTTGGATTTCACCTGTGTGTGCTCCTGACAATTTAGTATCTGTTTAGTTCGCAAATTTTGTTGACAGCCTTTTTTGTGTCTTAGTAAGCACATGCATATAAAATGAGGGAGGGGAGAGATCTGCAGAATGGCTGTTCTTGCAAAAGTGAGCAGTCAATATGTAGCCATTCTCCAGTATGTCACCCAAGAATGTCAGAACTTATATTAATTCTCTCAAACAATTCAGTGAAAAATTGCTGTAAATTTCGATATGGATTTGCACAGGATGCTAAAGGAAAGCAGAAGTAGATCAATTCTCATTGTGGGGATCCAGCTTCTAACACAGTACCTCTTCGGCTGTGGTGGTGCAGATATGGAAGTGTTTCTGTAAATGAATAGGTTGCAAATGAGTAACACTTATTATTAAGAAAAGAAAAAAAATCTGTATGTATTTTTATACCTATAATAATTGTCACACAAATGATACAAAAGAAAGATCATACGTACATCAGGAAAAAATGATGATGCTTGTCAGTTAATTGAGCAAGTGCAATTAAGCTACTCAGAATTTAAATTGTTCTGTTCAGTACCTAGAAACTGCATTCAAATCAACTTAGATGAGAAAAATCAGAAATGAGATAGAGCTTTGATTGTTAAATAGCTAAGTGTGGAATGGATTGCTGGGAGTACTGGTGGTTTTTTCATCTCTGATCTTGCTTGCCTTTCTGGACAATGCACAAATCAGAAGAACTTCTAGCCTCCACACAAAGACAACAGGATGATCTGTTGCACCATCTTAATTTACATAGGGTTAAACTGTATGATTTTATTGCTCCTTTTGGGTTTGATTCATGTGAATCCGTAAGTGATTCACATCACAAAGACTTTGTCAAAATAAACTCTCACATGTGACTTCATAGTGTACTTCCTCCTAGCTCTCATGAAAGAGAGACTGTATCTTAAAATCACAGGAGTAAACAGATGTTTGCTGCGTGACCAGACAATGATTTCATAAGTCAGTGCGGGTGTCTAAAGTATTTGTCTTCTAACCCTGACAGTTAAAATTTGTGCTGTTAATATCCTGAAGCAGTGGTTATACATACTTGTGTGTATACTTGCTATTAGGAATGTATGTATGAGTCTTCTTGTTAGTCTGTAGAAGTTGATTATTTTTTTCTTGTTACAGGTGAAGAACATTATCTACCATGCAGTGAAAGATGCTGTTGGCACACTGAAAGCTCATGAATCCAAACTAGCTAGATCATAGGAATTGCTAATTCCAAATGCCCTGTGAAGTAAGCCTTTCGCTCACAGTATATACAGGGACTGCACATGACTGCCTCTGCAGGAGCAGAGGCTTCTCACTAAGAGCTGGTGTGGTCAGTATTACACACACTCTTCAGCCACTGTTTTCTACGCTGCCTCAACACTGAAGGTCTAATGGAAGGTCGCACTGTTACATGCAGAATTCCAGATTCTAACGAAAGGTGCCATGTCCCTTTCCTGTGGCCTTTTGCAAATTGGAAGAACATGGAAACCACTTGGTGTTCCTGCATATTATGATTAGAAATGGTATAAAGAGTGTGGATGGTTTTTTTCTTCATGCCTAGTTAGTCTCCATGAAGTTAGAAGGAATGTGCTGGAGGTGGGTTGTCCTACTGCAGTCTTAGTTGATAGCTGCTGACGGAGTGTGACCAGCAGTAGCCCAATTGCAGAAATTTAAGCAAACTTCCCATGTGAGATACAGGCCAAGGAAAAGAATAAAGCTATTCTCTGCACTCCCCTTCATGTAGCCGTTTCTCTATACACTGTAGAGTTGCAGAAATAAAGGGAGAACCCACTTTTTTTTCCCCAGGAGACTCCAGAAATAGGAGAATTGTGTATTTAGTGAAAAACTAGGTTTGTAGTGAAACAGTTAATATTTCATGAAAGTAGATATTTTTAGTATTTTTGAAGTACCACAACTGTTCCTGGATTTACAAGGAAAGGCGCATTACATTTAGTCTTCCTTTCAATAAAATCAAGAAGTGATTTTTAGAAAGCAGTCCAAAATAGCACAAAAACAGCCAAAGGAGAGTGAATAGAAATTGACACCCCACCTTCTTTGCCCATATTCCTCACCCATCTCCCCCCCTCTCCCTATGCCACCCTGCTTCCTCAGAATGAGAAGTAAAAAGGAGTATAAACTCTGTTCTCATGTGGAGATGTTGTACATCTCTCCCTGCACTGGTGACTGCAGGCAATAGTTCACCCAATGCCAGTGCTAGCTGAAAACATCTATCCTTTCCAAAGTGAAGGAGAAGTTAACTTTCAGTGTCAACTTTGTCCAGAACTATTTTAAGTAAAATGTTCCTGCTTGATAGAACTGTATTCAGAATTTACTAATGTCAGCATTGATGCAATGGATTCATTGTCCAGGTACATGGGGAAATGTATCTACCTTATATCCAGCTGTACTGTAGTGCCACCTGCAGGCCTGTTAATATGTTCACGGTTATTTCATTTTTTAAAAAATAAAAGTCATTTACTGTAACAGCATGGGCAGTTTCTTTCAAACGCTGATCTTCCTGCTTTGAGTTTGTCCCAGCTTCTGTCTCTGGTAGCACAGCTACCTGTTAATGTCTTGCCCTGCCCCTGACCGCAAGGCTTGCGTGTTTTACCCCTGGTGTCCCAGTACGTGCTGGGAGCACGTGCTCCTGAATCTGTCCAATAGTTTGGGTAGAGGCTCTGTCTTGTCATGAACATCTCCTGTGCTGTGCTCTCCACCTCTCGCTGTCTTCCAGCCCGGGGTCCAGAGCTGCTTTCTCCATGGGGTGGTGTAGGTTCCCTGGTTTCTGACCTTGGAGGCTGTGATGGCAGCAGCAGTTCTGCTCGCTGACACGTGGCACTGGTGAAGTACTGTGAAGCAGGATGAAGAGGCACTGGTGGCTTCTCAGGTCGGTTACTGGGTGTGAGCAGTTCACTCCCAGGCTTTTGCTGTCTTTGTATCCTTTCAGCTGTCCTGTGGGTATGGGCTAACCCGGTCTGCTACAGACGAAAAGGATTATCCCAGGCCCATGAACCATTCGACTTCCCTGTATTCCTATTGTACAGAATTTCCTGTGCGCTTCTGTTGTGCTCTGTGCATACAACCCATTCTGAATGGTTAATTATGTTAATGTGATGTTTCCCTCATGTGCGTGTATCCGCAATTAGAATTGGATAAAGATCAAAAAACCAAGACTTGGCTACGTGTAATGCAGTAGCTTCGGTTATTTCCAATGCAGTGATCTACAGTAAGAGTTCTGCATCTCATGCTGAATCTTTGTGTGGTTTAAGTCTATCCAACGTTTCTGTCTCTTGAATTTCCTCTTTTATTAATCATAGAGTACATCAGCCTAAAGCAGTACTCAGTGAAACCAGATGGATAATTTGCACAAAAATTACAGATTAAAATTAAGAAATATGTAGCAATCCAGATTATAGACCAGATGAGGACAGGCGGAATTTTTAAATTGATCTGATGAATCCGTTCTGGTAACTTACACTTGAAAACTTTTATCCTTTATCTGGATTGTATGCATCAGGTGACAGGGACTGCCACTTCTTTTGGCAAGTTCTTTCAAGTAGGTGATTTTTTCATGTGTGTCACAGATTTGCATTTATGTAGACTCAGAATCCACTTACCAATTCTTGATTGTTTTCCACCAAAAGAAGGTCCTCGGTGGTTGATTAGAAGCTGTAATCATCAGCTGTTACTGTACAGCAATTTCAGAATTTCTGAAATAGACTTTTCATATATTTTGTCTGCAAACACATAGGTTTTTATGTATTAATACTAACCAGATACACATGTATAGATCGTATATAACATTAATTTATGGATGTACATGTTAGACAATATATATAACTTTATACGTGTGTGTGTGTGTATATATATTAAAAAAACCACACACAACTGCAGGGGTTTATTTTGGGTTTGTTTTCTTTCAAAGGTGCTTAGCTTTTGCTCGCTGCTGTAGCCTTACATGGTCAGGGGTATTTTATGGTACTTGCAGTGGGCTTCACAGTCTCATTACAAGCCTTATCATGTTGATGCCAGAAGTAACTGTATTTAGACTTTCACTACATCCTTTGACAGAGTGGCATGATTAATTATGCTTTGTTTGTAATTATGTACCTTTGTTAGCTTGGTAATTTAACTGGGCTCCAGAGCCTTTTTTTTTTCCCAAGAAATGATTGTCTTCTGTTTACCCCTTTGACCATTTTCATAGCTTCGTAATGCTTTTATGTGCCATTTCACTCCCCTGATGCATCAGTCTTCCACAATGAACAATTTTGGACTGTGGAATCTTTGCATAGGACTTGCTCGGTGCCTTCTGATTGTTCTTGCTCTCTCTTTTGTGCCTCCTTTTTGTGCAGATACCCCATTTTTGATGGAAGATGATTCAAGCTGTGTGCAGGGTTTTAAAGTTTGTTCACCATGCATTTCTGTCACGAGATAATGGTGTTCATTATTCATTTCTGAAACATTCCTGTTGCTGCATTTCTTACTAATGGTAAACATTGGGAGATTTCCAGTAGTGGTGACTGTACCATCTTTCCTGAGGAGCAGTGACAGCTACTGTGGTGCCTGTCACATATACATTCATACGTGGCTGGTTAGGGTGCTCTCTTAACAGGGGCTGTGTGATGGGTCAGTGTAAGGACTCGCCCCCCAGTGCCCAGTTCTATCATGCATACTTCATACAGAGCTTACAACAAATGTAGCCAGTCAAAATGGTTATAAAATTAAGATGTACAATCAGTAGTTTTTATCATAGTATTTTTTGGTTGCAAATTCTAAGGGGCAGCTGATATGTTAACTGGAATGTAAACAGATTAAAGGGGACATTGTAAATAAATTTTTGAGCATAGGGAAAAAACAGTTGCATGTCTTAAAATGTAGTTCACTGCAGTCATGACATTTGTTCTAACTGAATGTGGTCTTAGCATTACTGAGTGAAGCTGCACAAGGTAGTGGGGAGGCACCATTTTTGACTATTGGCTTTAAGCTCTGACTCTCTTTTAGCCAGTGTCCTGTGGAACTACAGACAAGTGGAAGCAGGAATTCAGGATTATATGGCTCTTGGCCTGCCCAAGGGAATTTGGATTGCATTCACAATACTGATGCTTGGTGTGTGCTCAGCCATGCAAGGGCATACTCAGCACTGTCATTCAGCAGTTTCACAGAGCCTTCGAAACGTTACACAGGACACGTTCATCTTTTTCTCTCTGTCTCAGATGAAGAGGAAGAAATAACATCCCCAGTCTGAAGATTTCACTTCTTTTCAACCCAGCTCCTTCCTTGTCTTCATTAAAAATGTAATATTCTGCAAGGGTTACTTTTACAACACATCTTTTCTTTGTTTATAAACTGTACTCTGAGGCAACTGAACCAGGCAACATAAATACGGGAAAAATCAGCATGTAATACATCAAAGGTTGTGATCCACTTGTTCCTCTAAAAGACTGAGCCTCTTGTAGAACCTGAGGATGTGGAATCAAAGTCGAAGTAGAGGAGTTATGTGTCAAGCAGTAACTTGAACTTACTTACAATACAAGTAAGATGAAAGTTTCCAGGCACGGATATTCTTTAAAATTTTTGCTGCTATGTACGTGTGACTTCCCTCCTTTGCTTTTGATAGCCCTTCGATGGTTCTCTGAATTTACACAGTTAAAGAGGTGTCGGCTGACTGCATCAAGCATATCTTGTAAGTATTGCTTTGGTGGAGGAGGAGTGTGAGAAACTACACCAGGTGTGAGCAAAGCATGCATAGCATGGAAGCACCTGCGGACAATGCATCTTACAGGCTCGGGTTACTGGTAAGTAATCTGATTGTCAGCCTCAGTGTTCTCCCGATCTTAGCCCCTGTCTGTCTGGGATGCATAGACCTGCTTGTGGTCACTCTCTCCTAGTGCATCCTGGAATCTAAAATCAGCCCACAGCTTCCTTTCCTCTTAATTGGCACTGTCTTCAAGATCCCTGTTCTCAGCCTTTGGAAAAGAGCTGCATGCTCCCACCAGGCGTTTGAAAAATAACCAGGCAGAACTCTTCTTGTTTTCTCTCATCTCCCTCATCCCGCTCCTTTACAAGAATTTTTTATTTTTCTCTCACCTCCCTCATCCCCCTCCTTTACAAGAACTTTTTATTTTTCTCTCTGCCTCTATCTAGGCTAATACAAAAATGTTAAAGTGAGTTTCAAGAGCTAGATATAAGAAAATGCAGCTGCTTCCCCCTAGGAAGGTCTCTTCTAACTAAACAGCTTTCCATCACAAGCAGAACAGGTGAAGAAGGGATATGTTCCCAGAATAATTCTAGGCCCTTACCTCCCACGGTGTCAGTTTATACCGTCAGCTCACACTTAAGTATTTTCCTTATTCCTTTTGGTGCTTGATACTCTTCGATGACAATCTGCACCTTTAAGCTTCAGAGAGAGGGCTCCCGTTGTCTTCTTCCACCTCACCTTGCTTCCTGAGACCCTCACTTACTCTGCTGAACTTTTCCTGAGGCATTCTTGTGTTCTTGAGCCCTGGCTAATTGCTGCTCCTCTTCATTACAGCAGCTTTGGGTCTGACCTGGCATTGTTCTAAATGTGGCTTTGCTTAAGCTGCTCCGCTTCAGGAACAGCGAGTCTGACTCCCCTGCCTTCGGTCACTCAGGCTGTAATAGATGGGTAGATATTTGGGCACCTATTTTAACCATTTGTAGAACACAAATTTGTCACAAGTTATTTCAGCAGTAGCTTATCTGCTAGAAAGGTATACAGCCTTAATTTGAAAACAATCGATGAATTGCATTCCTGGGTAGGTCTTGAGATCCTAATTACACAGCAGTATACAATATTACTAATAAATCATTCTACTTTAATTTGACCTGCAGCTGGCTTCCGTTCCAAAAATAGCCCTTGGGTACCAGTAGTTTCTCCTTGTGGGAAGGTAAGTTAATGAATTAATTTCTTGTTCTTCTTTAAAATGTGGGAAGAAATTGAGCTACTTACTGCTAACTGTAAATTGCTAGCTTTAAATGCCTTTCCTGAAGTTGCTCTAAAGCTCGGTGCGCTGCTTAACAGTGAGCTGCCACTTGACACATCCACAAGACCCCTGCTCTACTAATGCTGATGTCCATGTTCTGTGGTTCCTGCCACCACTTATTTCTAATGCACTGTAAACCTTCCGCTGCTCCTTGATATAATAAATAGTCTGAAACACTGAAACAATGCAACACATTTTATTTAGGTGCCACTTACCTGTGCTGCAGGTATTTAGCCCTCCCATGCTCTTCCTATGTTGGACTTGGCCGGTCTCTGAATTGTCCCTCTTCATTTGCACCGTTCGCTCACCTGAGCCCCAACACCTGGTTCAGGTCCTGGAGCTGCTGCCGCGGTGGGAAACGGGCAGGGGACTGCGGTGGGAAACAGCGCTGTGTTGGCAAAGGTCACACGCGTTGGCATTACCTGGCGGGGTAGAGCAGTCGGAGCAGTTTCCTCTTACCCCATTTGTAGGTCGGTTGTGCCACCACGGTGTAATTGTGCAGCCCCTTATGCAATCATTTGGTGGCCATTCATACCCAAAAGCAGACTGTGACAAAATGTTCTTTGTCACCGTCTGTAGAGACATTAGCAAATTTCCATTACATGTAAGAGCTGAAAACACGAATGTTCTGCACTTTTCATTGCTCATTATACCGAAGTCCACGCATCCATGAGGGAATTCCTCCCCGGCAGCTCTTTGTTTCTGCTCTGACCCCTTGGTCTCCCGCGTTCCCATAGAGGCCGTTTGGCCGTTAACGAGGCGCTGCCTTCCTGCGGGATTGTGCGGCTTGGGGTTGGGGTGTGATGGTCGGCTGGGGCGGGTGTTAGGGTTTTTTATAGAAAAATAGTTTTCTAACAATTTTTTTTTTAATTAAGAAGTGGTTTATGTAATGGCCATTTGGGTGCGATCCAGAGATCCGGGCCTACTCAGCCCTCACCTGCCGTGTCTGTCCGGGCCGGGGGGCGGCAGGAGCCGCCCCTCCCCCGCTAATCCCGGCGCTGCCCGGGGGGCTCCGCTCGGCCGGGGCTGCAGGGAGGGGGCACCGGCCCCGCACCCCCGGCCCCGCCAGCCCCGCGGTTTCGGGGTCGGGGGCGAGCCCGGGAGCCCCGCAGGGCCAGAGCCCTTGGCCCCCGGCCCCACCGAGCGGCCGGGGCGGGCGGCGCTGGGGAAGATGGCTCCGGTGCCCGGGGCTCCCGGTCCGCCCGCACCCGGGGCCGGGCCGGCGCCGCCTCTGCAGCTCCCCGCCGTGCGCCGGGCCCGCCTGCCATCTTCCCTTCCCTCCGCCCCCTCGGCCCGGCAGCCCCCTCCCTCCCCCGGGCTGGGCTGGCCCGGGAGCCCCTGCCGTCCCCTCCCCCAGCCCTGGGCCGGGCGCCCCCTCCCCGTCCCTGCCCCGGGCCGGCCGGGCGCCCCCTCCCCTCCGCCCCCTCCCCCGTGCCGGCTGCGCAGCGGGGCGGGATGCCGGGGTCTGGCCGCGGCCCCCCCGCTCTGCCGCGCCGGCTCCTCCCCCCGGGCCCCCGGGGCGGGGCCGCGCCTGCTGCAGGAACCTGCCCGGTAGGAGCCGCCTCCCGCCGCCGAGCCCGGAGCCGCCGCCGCCCGGAGCCGCCGCCATGGTCTCCTGGATCATCTCCCGCCTCGTGGTGTGAGTGCGGGGCGGGGGGCCGAAGGGGCGCGGGGGCGGCCCGGGGGGGGCCGGGGCTGCGGCGGTGCTGCCGGTTCTGCCCCGCTGGGACCGGGGCGGGGGGGGTGGTGGCGGCCGGTACCGGCGCAGGCGGCCGCAGGGCGGTGCCGGGGGCGGCGCGGAGCCCCCGGCTATGCGGGCGCTGAGCCGTCTGTCCCCCGCAGGCTCATCTTCGGCACCCTCTACCCCGCCTACTCCTCCTACAAGGCCGTGAAGACGAAGAACGTGAAGGAATATGTGAGTAGGGGTTCGCCGCGGCCCGGCCCCCCCCGCAGGCGCCGGGGGCACCCACCGACGCGGGGGTCGCATCCCGCAGACGTGGCTGCCTTTTACCGGGAGATGCTGGATGGGGCGGGGGGGGAGTGGGGGAGACGCTGCCGTCTGGAAGCATCTGAAAGTGCAGGACAAGTTCTTTCCGCTTAACTTTATCCGTACTCGGTGTTCGGGGCTGTATTTTGTAGTTTTTTCAGCATCGCTGCTGTTTTCTCACAAAGGGCTGAGTAACCGTGCAGGGTGCGTGCGGGTCCCGTCGGGGTGCTGCCCCTGCCCTCCTGCCTGTGCCGGTTGCGGTGCCCGCAGCCCCAGGCGCCTCGCAGCCTGCCGTGCCCCGCGAGGGGTCCCCAGCCGGCTGGCCCTGCAGCAGTGCAGCCACGCAGCCTGCCATCCCTCGCAAGGGGTGTCCCTGGCTGGCCGGCCAGGTGAGCCGCCTGTCTCAGGGGTCAGATGAGTTTCTGTCTACCTACAGCGAGGAGTAACCTGATGGCTATAGTAACGCTGGTGAGTAGGATGCTAGTTATCAATATTGCGTTGTGACGCAGCCTGAGGCTCCTCGCCCCACTGGCTCCACTCCTCCCTACAGAATGACGCATCAACAATAAATATTGCAGGACATAGGCCTTTTTGTCCCGTGCTGCTTTAGTTCTCTAGAATTGCCCTGACCTTCCCTATGTGTTGGCTTAAAATTCCACCTGCTGGGTTTGGAAGGAGGTGCCCAGGCGGGGTGAGGGTCTCACTCGCAGTGCACAGCGTCACAGACCACAGCATCGAGCTGGGTGGGGTGGGGTGTTGGCTTTGGGGTTTTTGATAGTGGTCTCAGCAGAGAAGTCAAACTGCAAATGTTCAGGAGGCATGGATAACTGGTACGGGTGTTCGGAGCGAGTGTTGGAGATCTAGTCAAAACTACAGTGAGCCTTACTAAAATTCAAAGTGTATTAGTAATAACATGAGAAACTGAAAAGAAACTGTTGGAATAATCGCACGATCCTGTGATTGCATAGTTACCTTTGAAGTTCTGTATGAAGATGTATTGTATCACTATTGCCTTCTCTGGTCTTCCTCTCCTCTTCCTTCCAGTTGTCTGTGACCTTCATTTGTTGCATGAAATGCATATTTTTTTACCCAGAGTTTTATTCTGGCTCATGAGTCTCTGTCACAGAAGGATTGTGTTCCAGTTACAGAATCTGTGTTAACTTTAAGACAGGCTCAGGTTTCGGAGCTTTAAATTGTTTTGCTGAGAACTTGAGGGGAGCAGGGGAAAACCCACACCACCCTTGTTTTTTAAAACAGCCTATAAAGACCCGGTAAATACAGAGCCTTTGAGCCTGTAGGCATTTTTCACAGTAAAAACTTGCTTTTTTTTCTGTGGGTAGGTTAGCTGTTGAGGTATTAAACGGTGTGTTTCCTCGTAGAATGTAAACGTTGTATTGATCGGATTTTCTTTTGGTAGATGTTACCTACGCTGCTGTAAGGCTTTCCTAAAGAAATGAGACATGGTACTTGAGTACTGTAAAGTTATCTTAATGATAACATCACTACTAATGACCTGGTTGTAAGCCCCACTAGGGATGATGTGGAGAAGTGTGGCATGCATTTTGGGGTTTTGTTTAATGCTTCATTGATACAGTTTTCTTGAAGTAGATCATTCCAGATTATTGCAGCAGAAACTTTCCTCTTGTTTCTAGTGTCAGTGAAAATACTGGAGTTAGTTTAAGAGAATTTATTTGAACTGCTGAAACTGATGTTACATAAATTATTTCTCCTTGAGAGAGCTACATCAGAAATAGGCATTCAGGTGTTGGACTGCCGTCTGCCTAACTCCTTCATCCTTGGAGCGCTTCTTCCTTCTCAGCCAACCAAGTGGAAAGACAGAGAGAGCCCAGTGTTGTTCAGCACAGGAAAGGGTGCCAATGTCTGCTCAGACTGCTCTTCCTGGGAGAAGGCAGTGGAAAACCGGAATGCTGTGCTGCACGTTTTGAGAGCTGGCGGTGTCTGTGCACGGCTGCTGGCTCACAGTGCTGAAGAGCCAACAGCAGCGTGGGAGAGGGGTCTTACAGGGGCATCTCTTGGTGTGTTGGAGGCTGAGTTGACACAGACAAAGCTACCACGGGCAGTCCGTCTGTGGCATCAGGGTACGGTGAAAACTTACTCTGCTCCCCCACCATGGTATAAATTTCTGACAAGTCCTCAAGCAGCTGTGATGAACTGCTTCTAGTAGGTCAGACTGTTTTAAAGTAATTTCTTTCTTTTTATGTGTCACCTTCAGCTTTGGTCCAGTCGACGTTTCAGCTGTGCTTTTGCTTTTACTGACTTTATTTAGGGTTTTGGTGCAAGCTGGGGAGACTATCTACGTGCAGTTGGCTGAAATTGGTGGTCATCATCTTGAGCAGCAAAGACCTGACTCCTTTTTAATGGATTGAAAAAAATACGGCTTGGTTGACCCTGTTTTTGAAGGTGTTTGTAATCTGTGGATTACAAACATCATAAGGAAAATCTGTAGTTACAAACATAATAAAAAAAAAAAAGTGATTCTTCCCCTCTGCTTTCTGCTCTTCTAGTTTCTGATCATCTGCACTTCAGGGACTTCTAGAGCTAGAAGGTGGGTCCTTCTAGTTTATTTAAGAGCTAGATTTCTTTTTGTCTTTGGCTGTAGAGCGTAGGGTGAAGGGTGGCAGGAGAAGATGGAGAGCAAGAGACGTGTCCGGTATCAAAGACGTGAGCACGCAGTTTATTTAAATAGTTACAAAGCAATGTTTTCTGTTCTTCTCAGTTCTTCTAATACCCCTGAGCATTCTGTTAGCAGAATGAAAAACTTTACTGAGCACCGAGTTTATGGCTTCATCAGGCTGTCTGCAGTGACCTCTCCTGAGTGGCATGAGCAAATTTCTGTAACCGCGGTAGTTTTCACTAAGAAGCAGCAGACATTGTAAGTTCGTTGCTTTGTATTTAATGTGACAGCGAATTCACGTCTAAGTGCAGGCATGCTGAGCCAGGTATGAGACGGTCAGCTGGAGAACAGTCAGCACAGATCACTTTCTGAATTCTTTAATCAACTCATTCCTAATCCCCTGGATAGAAAAGTACCTTCTGCACATTTTGTCATCTTATTATTCAGAGCCTTTTCCAGATCTTTCATGAAGATGAGCAGCACGGATCTCAGCACTGAAGCCTGTGGGATTCCAGTGGTAACTTCCCTTATTGTGAGAAATGGGCATTTATTTTTATCCTTTGTTTCCTCTCTTTTAAGCAATTGTTAGTCCTCAAGAGTCTCTTTTTATCCTTGACAGTTTCTTTGAGTGTTTATTTAGGCCAGCTGGAAACTCTGTAGGAGCCCCCTGAACCCTGCCTGTAAGGGAGGTGCTGGAGCAAGAGCCTGTGGAAACCACATAAGAATTCTGTTACGTTTGTGAGATTTAATTTATGTCTGCAAAAAACATATACGTCATTATGTGATATAGATAGCTACGTTTCTGCTAATTGCTTTTATTAATATTGCTTTAATTTTACCTAATAATGAAGTAAGATTTACTGGTATGTAGCTTCTCTGAAATCTCTTGCCCACTGGGGTCCCCGTTTGCCCCCGTTGTTTTACCAATATTCACACACGTTTTCATACAAGGGCTGCATTGAAGAGTTCACTGTGCATTGCGTAGAGTTGCTTTAGAAGTCAAGTGAATGACACCTGGTCCTGGTCCTGTCCAAACAGGTGATACAAGGAAAGAGAGAGAGAAAAAAAAAAAAAAAAAAAAAAAAAAAGCAGGAGTGTACCATAAAATGCAAGTTTTGCTACTTTCTGTTGTGAAAAAAATTGAACAATAAAGTGGAAATAATTTGGGCTGCTAACCACTATTTTCAAAACCATCCACTGTGTGAGCAGGGGTGGAGGAAGCATAATTTTATTGTTTAGACAGTTTTGGAGGGTCTTTCAAGAACAGATCGGCAAATTTTCCAATGTGTGCAAGTGTGGGGAAGTACCTGCTTTTATAGCTTCATTTGCTATAGTAACATAGATAGTAACAAAGACTATCACTACTCTGCTCGTGTAATTTTAATGTACGAATTAACGTGTGGATTTAATTTGTGGAATTTATTTGATTCAGTTTAGTTTTCCTTTCCCATTCTTGATGATACTAGGAGTTTTAAGTTGCTTTTAGTAAAGGCTAAAAAAAGCTCTGAGCGAAGACCACTTCTTTCCACTTATCTGCCAGTTACTTTCATTATTAGTTCTTAACAGCATAGAAAACTGGCAATTTCCCTTATACGATATTGGCTCTTTGGATTTTGGAAGTTTTGGGGTAGCAGGTTTTATAATTCAACTGATTCCTTTTCAGAAATAATTGGCCTGTAGCTGAGAGGCTTGTTACTACAACAGCAGTGTGTGTGGTGGGGGGGGATTATTTTGTTTGCTTTGACAGAAATACCTACTGCTGCAGAGAGGGGTGAGGAAGGAGGGAGATAGACGGTCAGGATACAGACGCGCTGTAGTAGCACAAAGTGCACTTTGTAAATTCTACTCGGGACCGTAAACAAGGAGATCAGGTTCATGTGGCATGTTCTTTGCTTTCTGACCTCTCATCCTTAGTCACTATTTAAAAAGAAGAGAAATGCTCATGTAATTTCTGGTAGTAATGATTAAGGCAAAGAATGCTTATTAATGAGTTAGAGAAAATACCATGTCTGTTGATTTGTGGGTTTGGTGTTGGGTTTTTTTTTTCTTCCACCCCCCCCACCTCCCCCCCCAAGAAAAATCTTTAAATCAAGAAAATATAGGGCTACAGTTGAAACTAAAGTTTTGCATATGTGTGTGTATATATATTTATTACAGTAATCAGGATATATGAAAGACTGTAACTTCAAGTGAACTGCTTACTCTTCACAGAGCTTATTTGGGCCCTCAGCGCTGTTGTGTCACGATGTTGCTACAGGGCGTGCGTTCACGCGTGCCTCTGTATGCATATGTCTGTTTGGAGCACATAATCCTGCATGTTTTCCCAAACTATAATGCACCGTCTGGTATGTGACCCTCCTCATTAGCAATTGATTCTATATGCCTTCTTGTTGTTGGATTCATCTTAATGTGTGGAGATGATGAGTCATTTTTACTGAGAAGGAATTTCACTCTCTTCCTGGTTCTGGTGGATGTCCACTGAGTGACTGCTCTTTTGCAGGTGAAGTGGATGATGTACTGGATTGTGTTTGCCTTTTTCACCACGGCAGAAACGCTCACGGACATTGTTCTTTCTTGGTGAGTTCCTTGGCGACATTTTTTTTTGGTTGGTTGGTTGGTTTTCTTGTTTTTTAAAGAGAGGGGAGTAGTGTCAGGATGCTAAAAATAAACTCTCCTTTATGAGTGTTCAGTCCCTATGAAAGGTCTGCAGATCTGTAGATGTTGTGGGTAGTAGCTGCTGTCTTAACTGTTTCATCTCGTATACTTGCAAACTGTTAAGATAAATACACAGTATCTGTAAAAGGATCATCATGAGATAACGTTTTTTTGAGAAGCTGTTAATGTGAACTGGTAAAGTTTGAGAAATGGCCTAAAAGGCACTTAAAAAAAAAAAAAAAAAAAAAAAAAAAAGAAAAGGCTGGTGGAAGGAAGGGACCTGTTTTGCTTTGCCAGCCTGTTGTGTGGAGGAGCAGATCAGGTGTCCGTGCTCTGAGTGGTTTTTGCTTGAGGAAATTCTCTCTCGCTAGCGGGACTGGGGTGGCGTGGAGCCGGGGGAAGCAGGTTCTTAATCCTTTCAGTGCTGTGTGTCATGCTTGGCAGTGTGGAGGCCTCCAAAAATGACAAGTCACCATCACGTGTGTTCAGCCAAACCTTTGGAATAGGGTATCTTCAGCTTCTTCGTTGCTTTACTGTTTGAGCTTTGCATACACCTCTGAAAGAATACTAGCTGAGAGCGGCATCTTTTAAAGAAATACGAAACGGCTACACATGCCTTACAAAAGTGCTCGGCAGTGTTGCCTCTTCCTGCATAAAGTTTGAAAAGGAGACAAAGGTGTCAAAAGTACAAGAGCTTTGGCTTGTTCACCCACTTCATGGACCACGGAAAACAGGAGTCTCCTGCTGCTAATAGAGGCAGCAGGAGGTTTGCACTGGGCTGTTGCAATCTCTGCTGCTGCTTCCCAGAGTCTTGACTGGGTTAGGGCTAGAGGTGAAGGACTTACACGCTGCCTCCTCTCTTGCATTTACACTGATGCTCCTTCTGTGTTGTATCCGGGGAGTGTACCTGCGGGAGGTGTCGGAAGCAGCCATCGGCCCTAGCAGGAGCTTGAGATTTGCTGAGATATGTAGTTGAAAACTTTTGAAAATGAGAGGGGAAACTAATGTCGTATTAACATCCAGTGGATACTCTAAAC
Organism: Falco naumanni; assembly: GCF_017639655.2. Classification (NCBI taxonomy): domain Eukaryota; kingdom Metazoa; phylum Chordata; class Aves; order Falconiformes; family Falconidae; genus Falco; species Falco naumanni. The sequence continues at coordinate 1,625,588 of NC_054061.1, forward strand.
AAACTTCAGAATGACGAGAGTAGCTATCAGATTGTAATTTGGTGTGTTTGCAGGGCTGAGAGATGCCCTGTTTATGGAGTTTTCATGGCTATGGATGAAAGACTAAATGAGACTCAAAGAAGGTATGTCCTAGGATTCCAAAGAGGGTTTTGCTGTTCTGACCTGATATATGGATTCTTTTGTTTCTGAGCCTTTGTCTTGCCTTTGCTCTTTCTGCCTGTGCTGCTCCCTACCAGTTATCTCCATCTGTCTCTGTGCTGATCTTGATTCCAGTTCTCCGTCTTTCTCTTCCCTCTCCCTCTCTCTTTTTTTTTTTTTTCTTCCCTCTTTCTCTCAGGTTTCCCTTTTATTTCGAGCTGAAAATCGCATTTGTGATTTGGCTGCTCTCCCCTTACACCAAGGGCTCCAGTGTCCTCTACAGGAAGTTTGTGCACCCAACGCTTTCCAATAAGGAGAAGGTACTTGCTCGTTGTTAGAAGGTAGCGACGTGCCCGGGAGCTGGCTCGTGCCTGGGACGTGCCAGTCGTGCTGCTGCTGCTGACGTGAGCGGGTGTCGAATGGTTCTGTCTCTGACCACGATGTCGTGCTGCAGCTTACTGAAGATTGTAACATAGCCAGTAGTTTGCCTAATGCTTAGATAGCATGTTTGGCTAACCCAGCGTCATGAGCCCATGTAGTCACTGTCGGTGGTTAAGCTCTTTGAATCACGATAGCAGCAGCACGTTTGGTAGCCGTGCTGGTTTTTCACATTGTCAGTATAAGCAACTGCATTGTTTCAGTTGTTGCAACTTGGAAACAGCATGCTTTAAGTAAAAGTTGCGTTTGCAGAGCTCTGTGTAAGTAACAGAGAAACTGCAGTTATGTGGTCAATGACAGCCTGGAAAAAAGCATCCAGGTGAGCTTTGGGGTTTGTAGGGTGATGGTGGGGAGACTTTGATCATGTTTGCTAATGAGGAGCTAAATGCCATGTTCCACATTGCCTTCCTAGGAAATTGATGAATACATTACTCAGGCTCGTGACAAGAGCTATGAAACCATGATGCGAGTTGGCAAGAGAGGGTTAAACCTTGCTGCCAATGCAGCAGTTACTGCAGCTGCAAAGGTAATGCAACACCTTCTGTAACTCCCTAGCAATTTATTTTTTTTGTGCCAGCCATCGGTGCGATGGGTCTGGTAGGGACGCTGGTACTTGCTGGCACCTCTCCACTGTTTCCTTGCACTTAGTCCCACCCTTTGACTTAAGAAAAGTGGTGGGAGAGTGGAGTGGATTTTGCTTTAATCTCTTACCTGTTGATCTTGGGACCATACTTTTCTTTTTCCCTTCTCTGTTTTTTTCAGAGCACCCTAGTGGGGAATAGGGCACCTTTCCTCTTCTAAATGGTCCCACGTGAGACGGTCCTGGTGGAGGCGAGGTGCCCCTGACCCTTGTTTTTATGTCCTCTTAGGGCCAGGGAGTGTTGTCTGAGAAGCTGCGCAGTTTCAGCATGCAGGATCTCACTCTGATCCGGGATGAAGATGCTGTGCATATACGAAGCCATGAGCCACAGGTGCACCCCTCTGGTGGGAGTCTTCTTGAAACCATTGAGGATTCAGGTACAGAACACCCTGCTGGGCCATTGTAGGAGGCCTCATGTGGGGAGCCAGGAGGGGAGGAAGGCTCCCCTGAGCTTCTCATGCGTTGGGTCGCAGAAAGGCTGCAAGATTCCAGATTATCTGGTAGGAGTTGCATTGCCCTCCTTCATCCCCTCCCATCTACTAACACATCTCTGTACTTTATGGATTATCCTTCTTAAGGATTGTCGACGTCCCCCTTTCATGTGGTCCTTCAGGATGGTCTGTTTTAGACTAAACATGATCTTTCAAAAGTATTTGCTAACACTTTTTCCCATACTCCTTAGCTTCCTGTTACTCCTCGGGAGAGGAGAGCAGTGTGGCACAGAGGTCTAACGGAACCCCGTCGGAGACCAGGACAGACCCGTCAGATGAAGATGCAGGAGACAAGCTTCCTAAACGCACCCAGAGCCTCAAAGCTCCTAAGAAGGCGGTGAAAGCTGAGGTGAGCTGTGTGTAGATTACTCCCAGCACAAACACTGATTTGCGAGCTTTGGTGGGAGGCTCTGGCTTCGTAGTCACGGTGTGTTTAGAAGCTGTCCGTGCAGACGGGGCTGGACTCTGCTACTTGGGCCCTACGTGGGCTGACTCGCCGCGGACTCGCTGTACCAGCCTCTAGCATTTGTACTTCTGTCATGCCTGTGAGACCCTGGCAGAAATCAGGAGCCAGCTTGGCTTTGGTTCAGGTTTTGTGTTGAAGGGTGCAGCATCGGACACTTCTGACGTGTTTTGTTGGCTCTGTCCTCAGACTGTAACAGACAGGAAAGAATATTTAATGCTACCGTGACGTTTAGCGCTGGGACAACCGCTTTCCCCTCATTTAAAATGCAGCGGTTCTGTACCCTCTTAGGTCTTCCTGGACTCGGCGTATTGGATATGGGGAAGATGTAATTCCCTCCTCCGCACTGCTCCCCATTCCCCCTCGCCCCAGGGTTTTGTCTTAAAGTCTGGGTGACTGGTCGTCATTGAGCTGTCCCCTCCATATGTCCATGTGATGGTCCAGGATGTTTACAGACATTCAGATGGGAGGCGAGTTGCCTGTATTCTTACTGTAAAAACACCATACATGGAAATAAATGCAGCTGCATCCAAGAGCCATTTTAGTTTAACAATTACTTTTCAGCTGTTGGTGTCTTTTGTAGAATGTGCTTTTTGAGGTGCTGCTTTCCAGGTTTTTGCTCTTACTCTTAAACTCAAACATTTCTTGTGGTTCAATTTATACATGGTAAAATGCTTCTCCCTTTTTGTGAAGTTGGGGTCCTATTTGCTTGATTCAGCTTGGACTCCTAATTTTATTTTTAATTTTCCTTTTAAGATAGAGTGCTCTATGACTGACTCATGTTGTTGAGCTTTTCAGGCTAAATATTAAATTGGAGGAAAGTATTGCTTAGAGCATCACTTCAAGTTGTACCGTTAACTTGATTTTGCCGTGTACAGGACACCTCTGGGTGTGATGAAGATGTGTGTTACAGAACTGCGGAAGAGCTGAGGTTGGAGGGGACCTCTGGAGGTCACCTGGTCCAACCCCACAGCTCAAGAGAGGCCATCTAGAGCCAGTTCCCTGAGTCCAAGCCCAGATGGCTTTTCACTATCTCCAGGGGTGGACGTGTAGGTCTGAAGATGCATTTAAAATCAGCCTGGATCTGTTTTAAATACCCAAGGCTGATTTCTGAGCTGACCTCCTCTGTTTTCTTCCCTACCATATTAGATGGCAGCAGGGAAATAAGAGGAACAAAATCTGATTCCAAGCTTCCTAGTGAGGAATTTTTAAAATGAAATTGTGAGAAGACAGTAATGCCCGTTCTGTGGTGTTTATTGTGAATATAGAAATTCTGATAAAGCCCTTTGCAGGCGTGTTGGGTTTTATGCTCAGTCTGTTTAGATCCTTGGTTCAGATGCAGGAATTGCCGGAAGTCTTTGACTGAGATCTCCGAGACTGCCCGGAAGGGCTGAACACATCATAGATCACATATGCACTCCTCTTTCTGATCTCTACAGTGAAAGGCACTGGAGCGAAGCGTGCAAACTAGTTCAGGATGTTCCCACGTCTTTCAGAGCACAGCATTTGGAATGGCACTCAAGAGGCAGAAGGGTTTTAGTAGTGAAGTGTTATGCGAACGCTACCAGTTGGAAATATTGCTGTGTCTAATCTTCTGTTGAGACAGCTGATTTTACTTTATTTTGTTATTATACAATAATATATTATATATTGATTTTATTGTCACGCTTGTCCTGTTCTAGAATGTTGTTCTCTCCAGGTTGCTATTTGATGGATACGCTCAGTGTGATTTGTTTGCTAACCAAAGCCAGATGGAATGGTGAAATCGCCTTTTGGAAACAACAGACGACATGGACAGGGGCGTCATCGCCTTGGAGTTGTTCTGCCCTGGTTTTGCTCTTCATTCTTGTGTCTTTCTGTTAGACATTTAGGTGTTACAGTAACCTAAGATGCCTCTTTTTCTTTCTTCTCAGCTTCCAGTAAGAGGCGTCAAAGCCCGCCCTAAGAAGAAAGCTGCAGGCTCTTTTGCTTCTGGCGAGTCATCCTAAGGAGACCTCCCCCTCCCCAGCACCTGTCTCTGTCCCGGGATTTGCCTGTCGCTTTCGAGGGGAAACTCCCCAAAGGAAGGGAGCCGAGATTCATGTACATAACAGATATACTGCTTTGTAGAGCTCATTCCAAGGCAAGGGGGAGGCTGGGATTCAGAAAATGGAGGAGAGGATACATATCCTCAGGAATTTTCTCCTTTTCATCTGTTTGTTGGAGGGGATGCTGATATGTCTGTACATAGCCTGTTGCTTTGGAATTCCCACTGTGTAACCCTAGTTGGGGAGAATCTTTGCTGGAAGAACTGACTAGGGTTAGAGACATCCATTGCACAGAAGCTGGAAAAATATTAGACACTGGAGTTCCACAGGGGTGGGTGGCTCCCTAAAATGTCTTCTCTTGCTCTGGGTATTCTTCTGCAGCTGCGTGTTGTTAAGAGGTGCCCACCATGATTCATCCTCCCCAATGGACTGTACTCGTTATGTCCATCCCCTTTGAGAAGGTGACCGAAATGATGTATGCCGAGTGCTTTTGAGCATACAGGACTAGCTCATGTGAGGAGTGTGTTAAATTCCCGTTACTAGTACTGGAAGATGAAGAGATTGTTCTTTATTTTATTTTTTCTGGAAGGTGAAGTGAGGAATTGAAAAACTGACTAATTAAGAAAATGTGCTGTTGTATGCACATGTGATGGAGTAGCTACAGGTACCTGTACGAGTTAACTGCTGAGAAGGAAAGTTGGGCACCTGTAAGATTTTGGCTCTTTTGGAAGCTGCTTGGATTTTGTTTCAGGTTCAGTTGTTCGCCTTGATTCCTGTGAGAGCATCCGCGAGGCGGGTTCCATGCAGAGCTGGCCAGGAGACTGTTGCTTTGCCATTTAGCAGTTGAACTCCATGTTATCCTGATGCTCGTTCCTATGGACAAATTCTTTCATTCTGCCAGGTGACTGGGGAAAATCCAGCTCAATATAGTCTGCAGTCATGCCTGAGAATTTCGGAAGCCCTTGTCTCTCAGCTTTAGGAGATCCAGTTCTCAGGGCATGAGAACTGACAAACAGCTGGTGTATGAATTTTGCTAATTCCAGGATTCCGTTTATGGTGGGGGATAAAAAGCGGGGAGTAGGGCACAATACAGTGATTAATTAGTCCACTTGCTTGATCTTGCTGCAGCCCTTGCACAAATTTTGTCTGACCATGTGCCATGTTTATCAGTGTCCTGAGAGTTGACCAACCTGTAACACTTGGGACAGAGCTACGCTGAATGTAGAGTATGGATTGTGGGAGTGAAATTGCAGTGCTGCAGAGAAAATTCCCATCGTGCCAAGCCTTACCGGATTCTAACCTGCTGGACATCGTTAAGGGGAGATCCCCGCCGCGTACACGTGCCAACAGGGTCGGTGGGAATTAATGAGATGAGGGTTCCTGTTGCCGATACCTGTCATGGGGGAGCACTGTTACATGGGTGTCTGAGTGAATACTCACGGTCTTAATGTTTACTGACAGTAGTTATCAAAGGAGCCAGGCTCCTCCGCCCCTGCTGAAGGCCGTTCTTAGCGCTAGGTGCAGGCATTCACGTTTGCCCACATCTTTTGCTGCCGCATTTCTGAAGTTATGGTGGATTCTTCACAGAGCCCAGTATTGTACCACTGACAGTGTATAGAAGCACTTCTGCAAGTAGCATTCCACAAGTATTTCTGTCCTGAAGAACAGCCTTTCAAAAGTTCGTGAAGTTGAGGATTAGGACTGAATTTTTTCTTGATTTGCATTCTCTCGGTGGCAGATTTTTATGAATTGACCAGTTATTTTAGGAAACCAGTTAAGCTGGGTTTACCTTCATTTGTAGCTTTTTAAAAATGAAGTCTTGACAGACCATGTCAGAAGCTTGCATCTTGTCAGAAGTACTCGTCTGAAATTATCCGCAAGGCCTTATCCAGAAGTCAGGAGAAAATCCTTGCTTTGGCTTTGAGTTCTGAATTTCACAAAAAGCCCCAAGTATTTTGTCCTTTTTAGTTTGTTGGCAAACATTGAATACGTATCTCACTAGTACATGCAAAGGCATGTCCTGAAGCAGGAGTTCTTTCTGTTTCCAAAGGAAATTCCTCTTTCTATGAGAGGGATACAAATCTTTACTGGTTGTGTGGAAGATGGAGTTGTGAGGAATTGCTGTCCTGGATTTTACTGTACTGAGCAAGAGAGAACCATTATTCTCTATATACCAAATATCTCTATGACCATATTTCTTGAAATATTTTTTTAAAACTAAAAATTTCCATAGCAAATTATTTACGTAAATCATTGTGAAGGACTTGATTTGGAAGCCAAGGACTGGGTAGTCCCCTTACGCTGATCTTCTTGCCCTTGCCTTGCGCGTGCGTTGTGATAGTCTCGGAGCACTCGGGTTTCATACAGTGACTTTCCAGAATGTTTTCTAGAATCGGTTCATTTGTAGTAACTTCCTGCTTTGAAGCATAGGAAGAATTTCTGAAGACTCAGTTTCGGCATTTGGATTGACCTTTGTCTTCCTGTGCTAGGTCCTGTGCCAAGTGTCTTTCATTTAGCACTGATGCTCGACATCGGTAGCCTGTGGGCAAGTACGGGCCAGGCTTAGCCTGGCTTTTGTTGTACAGGGGAGTTAAATGACTTCTGGCTGTAAGAGAGTCAGGGACTATTATCTAGTGTGCGGTATGAAGCTGGTGATGTCAAGCAGCAGAACTTACCCAGAGCAAGAACAGTGTCTTAGCATGGACACGATTTTCTTCTTCCAGTACAAACGTGACTGCTAGATTGTGCTCTGCTTGATCAAAGCCTCTGCAGATCTGCCACCACCCACGTGACCTCTTAGTGAGTTTCTAGATATAGTTCTGCATTGGATGACATGGTCTTGCGCAGAAATTCTCTTGTTAATGAGAACGCTGAATGTGCTGTTTTGATAAAATGCTTTTATCAGCTGTTGTTCAGTGTTTTCAGCAGGAAATGCTGGAATGTAGTTTCTCTTCAGTGTCATCTGTGAGCTTCATTGTGCAATTAAGCAAATGGTTAAATCTTCACCTAGCAATAGAACCCCTTGTGTTCAGTAAGTGTTTATAACCCTTCTCTAATATGTCTGGGCACAGAGGGGAAACTCGGTAAGAGAAAATGATACCTGGAGGTGGGGCGTGGAGGGGGTGGTATGTTTGTGTCAGACTTTGTGTGCCTAAAAATTAGCCCAAAATACCTGTACCATGAGATACAACGTCAAGCCATGACTGCCTTTTGGAAAGAAATGTACCTCCGTGCTTTGTAATACTACAAGTCAGAGTTCTGCAGTTGGAAAAGTGTGAAATGTGGTTTCCCTTCTAGAGAAACTTAACCAGTTGCTGCACGAAAGGGAAAAATGTTTTCTTGCTTGGCAGTATTCTCCGTGGTGGGTAAGAAATAGGAAAATACAGGGCAGACTGCTGACAGGTTTTAAACCTTAAGCTTCAACTAAACATCTTAATTTCTTACTGTTCTTTATCAGGTTTCTGATTCTCCAGCCTTACGTTTCCAAGGCTGGGGGACTGATTTCTTTGAGACTGGAGTAACTTCCTTGATGGGAAGAGGGTGTATGAGAGAGGGCGATGCTGGTCTTCTCGACCAGCACCCGACCAACACCACCAACAAGCAAAGCTTGTTCCAGGGAAGCTGCATCTTCCCCCGTTGCAGTGCATTGCGTTCCATTCACTGTCCTTTTGCAGTGCTGGGCTTTCTTTTTTTATACATCCCTCTTGGAAGTATGACTCCCTCACAGTATACGGCCAAGTAATTTCAGCCCTGAAAAAGCAAGATTTCTACAGAACCCCCACTTGCCAGAAATTGTTCTGTATTTTTTGTCATCTTAATCAGCAGGAAATATAGTGCCTTAGGAGGAAGGTGGAATAACTGTGGAATACTCTGCTGGTTCTTGGATCTGCACGTTGCATTGTATCAAGGAGGCTTGCACATAAACTTGAAGTGCTGTCGTACGCTTGAGAGCAGCTGTGGGATTGAGCTGAGTTTTCCTCTCTGTCTTCCAGGCTTGCATATAATGCTGGAAAGTGTGGCTTACTGCCTAAGGGAGAAATCTGGGGGGTAAAAAACTCATTTTCTTATCCTTTCTGATGGGGACAGTGTATCGTCACATTGCTGTGCCTCTTGCTGGGGAGATGATGAATCACATCTCCGTGTGATTCGGTACTGCAGCTTTTCTTGCTTTACCCACTATGAATTTGCAGTGTGCTGCCTGGCTGGAGTGTGCTGTGGTGCTGCTTTCTGAGTCGCCCGGTAAAGTCAGGTACCTGGAAAAAACAGCAGGGAATGCTGAAGCTGTATGAGCTCATAGAATCATCGAGTCCTCAGAGCTGGACCACTCTGGAGGTGATCTCGTTCAGCCTCCCTGCTCGAGCAGGGCACCTAGAGCAGTTGCCCAGCAGCTCCTGGGTGCTCTTTGTGGTCTGGAGCCTGCTGAATCTAGTGCTCCAGACCTGGAATGTGCAGAAATGCATACACTGCAAGGGGCAGGGGGGGGTGTGCTTAGTGCTACCGAGGAGAAAGGATTCCTGGTCACCTTACATCTGGAATCTGGCACTGTTCCAGGACACTGTAAACATAACTCAGTCATGTTATCTATAGGTGGTGTTAAGAAGCCTGGAGTCTTCAGAAGAGATCGTAAGAGGTGGACGGAGTAACTTGTGGGAACAATTGGTTTGGGCAGTAAATGGAGACCACAGACCTGCACAGCAGCTGAGAGCCTGTTCTGTGCGATAGAGTGGAAGATGGGCTGCGTGCCAGGGAGTTGGCCAGAAGTACTGCTGACTTTCTGATCCTCAAGCAATACGTGAACTCTGCACCCTACAAATTAGAGCCTGATTTCTCTCTTGCAGCACTTCTTTCAGCGCCTTACCTTTCTGAGCTGGGCTTGAGCTACACGCATTAAGATGCCTGAACCTTTCATCACTTCAGAACAATAAAATTTCAGCGTTACGTCAGCAGGCAGCTGATGTGCGGGGAAGACCTGGTGAAAATCGAGTACCTCACATCACTTTGTAGTAGATATGTTACGGTGGGAAACCACCAGCAGGGAGCTCCAGAGGATGCATTCATCTGGGAATTTACCCCACCACCCACAAAACGTGTGGGTTTGGGTGCACCAAATGCTGGGCTTTGCTGCGCTTATATACACGCTCTCTGTGGAACCCCAGAATTTAGTGTCAGAATTGCCAATGCTCTGTTTCTGATGAGAACTGGAACCAAAATGATATAAAGTGAAAAGAAACAGTGGCAAACTGGTGGGTTTTCCTGCAGTTTTGCAGGTAAATCTAGGTCTTTGCTGCTTCTTTGCCTAAAACCTTTCCATGAACCCCTTGTAAGCAAACAGTTCCTTGCTCTGTTCTTCAGCTCCTATCCTTTCATGACCCAGTTATGTTTCTTATGTGTTCACTTACTAAGCAAGGGGCTACTTCCATTTTGCTGCCTGTGACATGAAAAATACTGTCTTCTAAAGCCGAAATTTAGCCTTTTTCCATTATTTAATCCTATTGACCTAGAATCATAGAGCGGCTTGTGCAGCAGGGGCTGAGGCTGGCAGCCCAGGTGGGGTCTGAGCATCTGTTGCCAGTAGCGGTTGGACGCATCCCCCTTTGGCAGTGGGTTCTGGCTGAGGTGTGCTTGCTGCGGAGCCTCGGGGCAGCGGCCGTCTAGTCAGGTAGTGTTGGAAGTGATGTTTGTGGGAAGGTGGCAAGGAAGAGTGAACTGTAAAGGAGCAAGAGTTCAAGTCTTCTGGAATATGTAACCGTCTGAGACAAAAGGATTTGTGGCAGCTGTAGAGGTGCGTTGCTGTGCTGACTTGCCGAGGGTGGGTGTTTGGTCGTGTTCTGTGCAGCAGGTCAGGGAGGAGAGTTGGGCTGGGTGGCAAGCAGATAAAACTGTTACATGCGAGGGAGCTAAGTTTTTATCCTAAGTAATGCTTAGTAACTTAAGGAAAAGGAAGTTGGAAGATTTTTGGTGGCTTTATAAAATAGGATGTAAGTTATCTGGATCCTCGAACATAGTATTGAATAAAGCCTTGTCTATTCGGGCTGCTGCCGTTTGGGGAAAGCACTGAGCTGGTGGGCTCTCACTTTGGCTCCTCTATTAGACTATTTGTCAAATGCTGTGAAAATCACAGAGATACAGAACATTTTTATTTTGCCATGTTACCATGAGTTCTCAGGCATGCTGAGCTGTGTGTGGGACAGTGTTGGCTGAATGAAAACCCGGCAAGAAAACAGAAATGGAGGCAGCTCTGGCAGGATGAGGATGACTGAAGGACCTTCCTTGAGTGCAGAAATCAGAGACTGAGCAGCAGCGCCTGGTTTTCATTCAGCATTTTCCTGACAAAGTTCCCGTTAGCACAGTGCTGATCTGAAGGCACAAGGGAGGGTTGTGAGTTGGTTTTTGTCCACCAGAGGGTACAGGCATAACGTAATGTATGTCGTGAGAGCGAGCAGAGGCTTCTCCGCTAGCGAGGATGAATGTCAGTATTTGCTGTGCGTGGGAGCGAAGGTCCAGCCTTAGGGTGGGGGATACCCACACCCCCCGGCTGGGGCTGTGATGGAGAGGTACGAGGTGATGCTGCCGTTAAGACGGAGCTTGCCGGCCTTTCCAATCCAGCCAGTTCCCAGCCAGGCTTGCTGAGGCAGTACCGTGTGAGGGCAGCTGTCCTCAGACCCCCTTGCTGCTGTCCTCAGACCCCTTTGGTGGCTACTCCAACCACCTCCTAGCCGAAGGAGGTAGCTCTGGAAGTGGCGGTTCCCAATCCCATTTGCAATTAACCCATTTCTGCGTGTTTGTGTGTTCAGTGGTATTGCCCTAATTGATACTCTGAATTTTGTGGTATTTTCCAGTAAGAATGAGTAGTTTCTTTCAGTTAGATCTATATGCTGTGAAAATAGAAGCAATTTTAATCTAAAAATACAGATGTCTCCAATGGTTCCTATGGTAATTTGTGACCATGGCAACAGAGAGTCAGCATTCTGAAGAACAGACAGGTTGGTTTGGGTTTTTTTTTTCTTTGTCAACAATGTAATTAGTAGTGCAAGTGTTGCAGGAAAAGGCACTGACTTTATTTCTTAACTGTACGAGATCATGTGGGCACAAGGGGTTTGGATGCTGCCTTGGGTGCGGTTTTGATGGAAACACTGATGCGGTACGGGGTGAGGGGGGTGAGGGGGGTGACAGCCCGGGGGGCAGCCAGTCGGCAGCTACCCCGAGGCTCCCTGCTGGCTCTGGTCCTGCTCAGCACCCTCGTTAATGACGTGGGCGATGGGGCAGAGGCACCCTCACAAGGCTGCTGGTAACGCCAAACCAAGGGGTGGCCGGTGTGCCAGGGGGCGGTGCGGGAAGCAGCGAGAGGAGCGCGGAGTGTCTGACCTTGCATCTCAAAATACATGGGAAGCCTGACGGGAGCATAAAGAGACAGTCTGAGGTGCTCTCTGATGCTGAGAAAGAGGAGATCTTTTATCTGCAACGTCACAGATGGAGACTTACAGGCTGAAGAAAGGTCCAGGACATGGCAGAGAGGTTAGTGTAGGAAAGAGAAACAGAATTTAGAGTAGGGCTGGGGATTCTTTATTGTCAGGCTTTGTATGAAAAAAAACAAACCAACTGATACATTTCTGCCCCATGTTTCCATCATATGGTCAGGGTTACATAAACAACATAGCGCTTTCAGGCAGGTGCTAAATTTCAACTAAAAGTTTTGGATTGCCCTGAGGTAACTGTGACCCCAAGAGCATGTATTGCATTATAGGAAACACTTAGTAATGATTAAAAGAGTTACATTTATGAGAAATTAATATATTATTGAGGGAGGTACAAATGGGCTCTCATGGCCAAGCCTCGTATTTAGTGACCATCTCCCTGTGCCAGCATGGAGCTAATGTAAAGGCTCTCCGCTAGCAATGCTCGGTGTCAGTTTTATAAGGAAATGTGCTGGATATAACTTTAGCCAAAGCCAAATCACAGAATTTTCCAAGCTTTCTCTTTTCCCCAGGCCCTGTTGGGGAATCTGAATGGAAACTGCAGCATTGCTGCTGCTGCTTGCTAGTCTGGGGCAATGCATATCTTGAATTAAATAGAATCTAAACTGCATTGAAAAGCCATTTTTTGTAGAAGCCAGCTGTTGGGACCATTCTGTTTGCTGCAGGAATACTGTAACTGATCGGTGGAGCTGCTGTAGTGCTGCAAGGCTGATACCCCAGAAGGGGAACATGGAGAAACCCAAACAGAAGTGGGTGGGCTGCTGCAGCCTCCGTCCCCGCTGCTTAGGCGGCTGCATGGTGGCAGCCTGGAGTTCACACACATACTGGAAAAGCCTCTTACTGATGCCATCACCAGTTTACCCATGCTCTGAAGCATGGTGGTGTGAAATGACTGAGTTACTGGGGACTTTGGCAGGGGAGAGGGAGTTGTTTGAATTCTTTCACTAGTTTTTGGTAGTCGTTCAGAGTCTGGTCGCTTGCTGCAGTACGCAGAGTTAAATGTAGGAACCCTAAGGCATCCCAAGCTCTTGTTGCGCTTGCTTCGTTACCCAGACTCTTTCTGGGTATCTTTTTTACATTTTGTTTTGCGAAGAGCACTAAAGCATATCATGTATTATCTCTTCGATATCTTGCTCTTCTACTTCCCTTTATTTTCTCATATCTCAAAGGTCCCGTTGTTTTGCTTGTTTTTTCCCAGAGCGCTATACGAAGGGCTCTACCGATGCAGATGTGCTTTCGTTCCACAGGGTGGCAGCTGATCCTTGTTTCCCTTCTTGGTTATTTAGACATTTCTGCTAAAAGCAGCTTTCCTGGCCAGGTTTTCCTCCAAAGCCTAAGGGTCACGAACCTGTAAATACAGCCCTTCTGTCGGGGTTAAAGAGTTTTTGGGAAAGCTTGTTGCATGGTGTCTACTCGGGCTGTATCCACTTGCTGAAGATTGTAGCAGCTGACAAGATGAAAACAAAAAGCATCATTCAAGGACTAAATTTTGAATATTACATATTGCTGCTGTTTTGTGGGGGTCTCTCTTGTAAGCAGTGCTGCAGGCACAACACAAGCGTGTGGTGGCACCTCCAGACAGAAGCTGCTCCGGTGCAGAGGCTGAGTTACCGATGGGCTGGGGGAGAGAGGCTCTGGAAGTTGCTCATTCACTTTTTACTTCCAGTTTATTTTGACAGATAAATGTCTCGGATAATTTCAATTGAAATTTCTTTATGTCATTGTAATAGGTTTATGAGTTGCAGGTATGGCTGTTCTTTGCTATTGCGTTTACATGGTTTCCTCCCACCCTGCCCCAGTTTCTCATTATTGATCCCTGTGAATATTTTTTGTTAAAAGGCTGCTGTTTTGTTATCTTCTCAGACTGTGCTCCTCAACTGCTTTAATTTATCTCCATACCTTTCTTATGTGTTTAGTCTTCCGCCTTTCCCCCTCTCCGTTGATGAATAAAGATATGACAATTAACACAGTGTCCTGCTGTTTCTGCCGTGTCAGAACGAAGGCAAGTTTTGAGAGTCTGGTTTGTCCTGGCCTTGTTCTCTCACTGAAATGTTGCCTCTCGTTAGGCTGTGTCCACTTCCCAGCTGTGAACCGAGGACTTGGGCTCATCTCTCACATCACAAGTGTCTTTAAGTGTCCCTTTGGCGGGTGCAGGTCCAGATACCCGAGGAATCGGGCTCGCTTAGTGCCACAGGTCTGCGAGCCCTGCCCACGCTGCAACGGCAAGTAACTTCTGGGGAGGGAAGGGTGGGAGGAACGTGTGTGCAGGGTTGGAGAACCGTGAATTCCTGTGTCTGGGTGCCTGTGCAGAAGCCGGGGTTGCAGCCAGTGCTGGGCACGAGGTGTTAGATGGGTGATCAGACAGTTGCGTCCTCGCAGGGCGGGTGACGGGAGCTGTGCTTGGCACAGGCACAGAGGGGTGAAAATTATGAGAAAAAAATGGGCAGTGAGGAGGATTTTCCATGGTTGTCATGAGTAGTTGGTCCTCCACAGGTCCTGCTAGTGAGTGATGCGGGTGGTCAGGGCTAGCGGTTGTAGTGAAGGGAGTAAGGGAGGAGTTCAGCCGGCATGGCTTCCCATGTGGTGTTCGGGCTAGATGTGGACCAGGGCCTCCAGCTGGAACTTAGCAACAGCAGTAATGGACCGAGTCTCTGGTTTTGATTGAGTTGAAATCTTTTTTGACTGTGAAATTCAGCCTAGCGATTTTTCTTTTTTTTTTTTTTTTTTTTTTTTCCCCTGCAAGTGCAGTTTTCCTTTGGGACTGTCATGTAGGTGGAGCCTTTCTCTTTTCCCTCCTTGCTGTCGGTTTTTCCTCCCAATGCTATGGATGTCAAGCCTGCCAGTCTGCCGCCTCCGTGGATGTCCTCATGAAGGAAGCAGATTTACTGCTGCCTCTGTTTCAGCCAGCTCAGAGTTGACGTTCCCAACCCCAGCAGTCAGAATTTGAAATGTTTATGTAGTAAATAGAAAGTGTTTGTATTTCTGAGCATATGCAAAAATATTGCGTGGTTATTTGGCTCTCTGTGTAAGTGTGACATTTCCTATCCCCACTTTTCCCAGAGGACAAGTGTATATTCATGTATTTGTCATACGCTTAAATGTGATACAACAGCACTTGACCTGTGCAGAATGATTACAGGAGCAGTTAATGAGTTGCACAGGTTTGGACTTTGAGTTTGCTTGTTTGTTAGAAACTGGCAACTCCTGAATTCCAACCTCTCCTCCTCCTCCTGGGCCAGCAGGCTCAAGTGTAAAGTACCACCGAATTTGTGAGTTGTAGGTATTAGGTTAGAGGTGATTGGCAGGCAGCTTAGTCTGCTAGCACAGTGATGGAGATAATCCTTTGGATCCCAGAGATTATTATCTGGTGAGGAGCATTTGTCCTGGTTTATGATGTTGACTCACTAGAGCTGTCATTATTTAATAATGTGGGTAACTGCGAGGCTTCGGAGCCATTCCCTGCATTTGGTAGATTTTTAGATTTTAGATTAGATGCAATTCCCAGCCTGGCTTCCCACGGAATGGGAATACAATTTCCTGCCCTCAGCTGGCGTGCTTTTTTCTCTACCAGTCAGAGGGGGGATGAGTTGTGTTCTTCCTAGCATACAGAAACCGTTAGAACTGTTTATAAATGAAATGCCGTTTGGATACATGAGACAGGGACCAAAATGAAAACAAGGCTACAAAGCAATGAGATGTCTTATGATGCATTTGTGCTCTGCCTTTGATTTGAGGTGTGAACCCAGGCCCTCGCATTCCTTCAAACAGGCCCTGCTGCAGGTGGGATCAGTGAAATGCCAGGTTTCATTTGGAAAGCTGGCTAGTGGCAGTATCGGGGTGCAATGGTATATCCATGGTGTTCTGGTTTTAGCCTTAAATATGTGTATTAAATGTTATGTTTCATATAATTGTGCCCAGCCATTTGGCCGCTTTTTACCTAATCTGGTTTGGTTGGCTTTTGTGTGCCTTGTGAGTAGCTTTTCTTGGATGGTGTTAAGTGGGTGAAGACCCTTCTGAAATGAGTATGTGTAAAAAAAAGGATCAGAGATACTGTGAGAGGAGTGAATAATTATTTCAGGGAATGTCTGTTTAAACCTTCCAGTCAGCTTTTGCACAAGTTTTTATATTAGCGAAATTACAGATGAATGAAGCCAAACCTTCCCGTTCATTAGCACCAAAGAAACATTGTCACTTCAACCTCCAAGAAAGCTGGAACAGTGAAACCTGTGCCAGTTATGGACAAACAGACACAGCCTTGTAGTTAAAACTTTTATTCTCTTAATCAGAATAAATTCTTCAGCACACAAACTAAATAACTGTGATTATACATACCAGAACAGTTTTCCTGATGGAAGAGGAGCGATGTGGTTCCGGCAGGAATGCAAACACGCTGTTGCTATGGAGCTTCTGCCATCATCACAGTGGAAGCCACTGCAAGTGCTGCCACACTCAGCTTGCAGAAAAAGCAGTCACAAACTCAACTGATTTTTACAGAATTCATTAATTACATGTTATAGCAGTGAAACGGGAGAAACGGTCCCACCAAAGTAATTTGGATCCTTTTCAGAAAGTGATCTAACTCATGTGCCAGGATTTACATTAAGTTTCCATGCAGCAAGAGAGCAAAGGCCAGACGCAGGGCAAGAAGAGCTGCTCAGTCAGCACGTAGGTACAACAAAGGCAGTGGCCCGGAAGAGCATACAGCAGCTGAATGAAGTCCCTGTACACAGATGTGCACATCTGTGGTAGAAGAAAACACCCACCCTGAAGAAGTGACTTGAAAGAAGATGTTTAACAGTTAGAACTATGAAGTCTGGAAAATCCCGGCCTGTTTGGAGCTACTTAGAAGAAGAAAGAAGTAATTGAATACATCATGTAGTTTAAGTTACTCATTTAGTCCTGATTTGACGCTGTCATTCCTACAGTGCATGCATCTCAGCCATGCATCTCGGATGGATTTCTGGACACAGAAGATGGTATTTTACTGAACTTTACATACCTAAACCTTTAAATGTCTTATAAAATACACTCTGATTTGAATTTTGTGCATTTTGCCTGAATCCTTTTTTTGTGCAGAAGTGTTTGGGATGGAACATAGACTCCTTAAACGTAGAATGACCTCCTCCTTGCATGTGAGGTTATGCAAATGAAAATCGCATACAGTGATCTCTTCTTGCTGCCATAATACATATCAAATATTGATCCAGTGGTCTCTTACTGCTCAGTGCATCTTATTTCCTAGAGTTCTTTCCAGGTGGTTAAAGACATTATTTCTTGGAAGGTAGTTCTGTCACACTGTTTTTCTCTTTTTCCCTGTTTGTTTTTTATTTTATTGCCATTATTTTCTTTTGAAGCTCTAATGATGTCATCCTGTACCCCTGAAATCAAAAGGAATTTAGCTTTTAGATACTGTAGATTCCTTTGTTTTTTGTATCTATGTTCAGCAGCTTTTACAATGCATCTTAACTTATATTAATGTTCTGTTATTCCACGAACCAGGGGGCATGGGGGCTTGTGCCATCCTGCCTGCGGGGCAGGCACCAGCTCCGAGAGGTGAGGAGGCGTTCGTTTCCTTGGGACAAGTCTTTTCCATCGAATCACATTTCATTTGCAGTGAGGCTGGTCCCTAAACTCTGCAGTGTTGTGAAACCCAAAACTGGCCGGTGGCTGTACACTTGTGAGATTCCAGTTCTCCCATTTGCCTGGTTTGCCAGTTAGTAGCCCCACTCAAACGCAGCTTTTTCCTTTATCTCTTTCATGAAGCTGGGACAAGCAAGGAACAAATTTCATCATATTGACCTTACAGGGACCGTTACTGCCTACTCCTTTAGCCTGAGTGTTGGTCACTACGCACCTTAAAATTTGGCGCTTTTTTTCCTGACTGTAGAAAATTAAACATGGGAGATCCGTTTCATGTTGCTCTTGAAAATGCTGCTTCCTCTTTCCAGTGAGCTGCCTGATACATTGTGCTGTGAAATTTCCATCCTTCCCCTTGTTACTGCACACAAAGCAATTATTTTTAGTGTAGCTTGACAGGCTGGTAAAAGGAAGCCATTTGAGAAGTGAGGAGGGCTGAAGTTCTGTAGAAATTCCAAGCAGCTCTGCACTGAATCATCAGTCCCAAGAGCATGGAGACATTCCATGGAAATGTCACACAGACCTTCTGGCATATTAATGAGGAAGCAGCAACGAGCTTTCAGTCAGGTTGGTGTAGCGTTCCTGCGCAGATTGCCGTGAGCCCTCCCGGCGTTCGCTAACCGAGCAGTTAAGGCAAACCCAGGGCCAGCGGGAGCACTGGTGCTGTCCCTGCCGTGGTTTAGCTGTGTGACAATCCTGCTTCTTTCCTCAGCTTTTACAAGCTGGACCTCATAAAACCTGTAACTCTACCACTATTCTAACTGTAAGACTTCTACCAGGAGGCTGTGATTTTTAACTTAGTTAACCATTGGTCTACCTATTCTAAAGTAATTTTTGCATCACATTTTCTTTGAAACAAGACTTGTGCTTTATTTTGGAATTTCTGGCACAGATCAACCTTGAGAAAAAACCAAATAATACACGTACAAGAGTGATAACCTGCTGAAAGGTGGGGCAGGAGATTAGCTGGCTAAAATGTCTGTAACGTTTATTTTTTCAAGGTGCTTAAAATGTTGTTGAACACAAAAAAACTCCTGTTTGTGTACTGCTGAAGTTGAATATCTAAAAATAAAAAGACAGGAAATGCAAATGGGAAGGTTAACAGAGTGAGTGCAATACAACCACATTGTGTTTCCTCCTGTTCTGCTGCTTAAGAGGAGGTATTGTTAAATTCTTATATAATATGAAAATTAATTCCTTGGGCTTACTCTGGGAATAAGAAAAAGTTAATTTAGCTCCTTTCATTGCAACAACCTAAGGTTTGTCTGTAATACACGGGAGTTTAACATTATAATTGCTAAATTGCAGAATTCAGGTTTAAGTTTAAATATTTAATTTGGTTTATAGCATACATGATAAATCCAAGTTTAAAACATTATGGCAAATGATAAAGAAGAAAAAAAATCCCAGGAACCAACAACTAGTGCTGTTCCCTCTCTTCCCCACCCGCCTGCCGAGGGCAGGAGTTGCAGAAGTGCCATCGCCCGGAGCGGGCACAGAGCAGCTCTGGGTGTGTGTAGTGCGCCACAGAGGTGTAACTGTATTTGTGCTCTATAGATACGTAGCCCAGCATTTGCCCTACAGCATTTATCATAGAAGGATTTAGGGTGGAAGGGATGTTAAAGACCACCCAGCCCACCCCCTGCCACAGGCAGGGACACCTCCCCCCAGCCCAGGCTGCCCCCAGCCCCGTCCAGCCTGGCCTCGGGCACTGCCAGGGATGGGGCACCCACAGCTGCTCTGGGCAGCCCGTGCCAGCGCCTCGCCGCCCCCATGGGGAAGGATTTCCTCCTAATACCTGGTCTGAACCTCCCCTCTTCCAGCTAAAAGTGTTGCCCCTTGTCCTGTCACTACAGGCCCTGGTAAAAAGTCTGTCTCCATCTTTCAATATATAAAGGGGGATAATAAGAAAGGCCACCGCCAGGTCTCCCTGGGGCTGCCCCTTCTCCAGGCTGACCCACACCAGCTGTCTCAGCCTTTCTGCACAGGAGCGGTGTTCCAGCCCCCTCATCGTTGTCGTGTCCCTCCTGGGGACCCGCTCGAGCAGGTCCGTGTCTGTCCCGTACTGGGCACCCCAGAGCGGGATGCAGGGCTCCAGGAGGGGTGGAGCAGAGCAGAGGGGGAGAATCGCCTCCCCCCACCTGCTGCCCACGCTTCCTTTTGTGCAGCCCAGGATGTGATATGGCCTTCCGGGCTGCGAGCGCGCGGTACCGGCTCACGGCCCGTTTTTTATCTGCTGGTATCCCTAAGTCCTTTTCTGCAGGGCTGCTCTCGATCCGTGCATCCCTCCGCCTGTGTTGGTGTCAGGGACTGTCCCAACCCAGGCCTCACTGAACTTGGTGCGGTTCGGTGGGCCCACTCCCCCAGCCTGTCGAGGTCCCTCTGGATGGCATCTCTCTCTTCCCTCCAGCATACGGCTGCTCCGCACAGCTCAGCTCGGTGTCGTCCACAAGCATCCCACGGGCACACTCTGTCCCACTGCCTCCGTTATTGACAAAGATACTGAGGAGTACTGGTCCCCGTGTGGAGCCCTGAGGGATGCTGCTGGTCACTGGTCTCCATCTGGGCATCGCTGACTGCAGCTCTGAATTGCGGCCATCCGGCCGGTCCCTTATCTGCTGAGCAGTTCATCTGGTAAACCCGCATCTCTCCAACGCAGAGACAGGAATGTTGCGTGGAATTGTGTAAAGATCTCGCGAAGGAGCAGGTGCGGTGACGCTGCGAGTGGCATCGGCAGCAGCGCAGGGCAGCTCCCCAGGCAGCGCGGTGTGTCCTGTGCCGCGGCCACCCAGGAGCCCGAAGCAGCACAGCGCTGCCCAGGGCGGGCACAGGCCTCGGGGCACAGTCGAGCTGGGTTTGCGGCGGACGGGCACCGGGCACGGCTGCAGTGCCCCACGTGTGGCCCGTTCCTGTCAGGTGATGGCAGTTTGCTAATCCAAGGTGTGAGAAAGACTGCCATCATGGAACAAGCTGCTGCAGAGGAAAAGCACCTTGGATCACCCTGAATCCCTAGCTTTGCAATTGCTGTGGACAAGGACAGGACTACCCAGGCCTTATTTACCAAAAAAACCCCAAATCTAACTTCAGTTGGAAATCAAACTCTTTACTTCTTGCTTGCTTTCCAGTCTGCATGGCTACAGTCCTCTTGTTGCTTGGGTGCCTGGAGCTCTGCATTGTCTGTTGCGGCTCGGTCCTTTTGTTGTGGAAGAAACTGAAGCAGAGTCAAAGGATGACTGTACATTAACAGAAGAGACCTTCCAGTTACCTTTGTTCCCTGGTAACTTGTCACATAGGGCTTGAAAAAAAGTGCAGAGCTGCTCTTTCTGCATTTACGTACGGCTTACTAGAAGACAGGCAAACTCTGAGTCAAATGTAAGCTTGAACAAGACCCAAAGGTAAGAGAAAGATGAATTTATTTTCCCTGCATACTGAGAAAATGGCCCTTTTCTGTTAGCAATTAGGTCTTGTAATTTATTTTATTTTTCTTACAGCATAGAAGTGTTCAAATCTAATTTCCTTTTTACAGTGACACTATGTGCAGGCTCTAGCTCTTTGAACATAAATAAATAAATACAGTAATCTCTTTGCACTAAGAAATTAATTCTGTTTATCTGGTGCTTTGACTGTGTGTCAACAACAAAATTAAGTTGGAGTTCTCAGGCAAATATAATCAATCCATTTGTCCATGCCATGATTTGTGTCTATAATAGGAAAGAGAGAATATGTTTGGGTTTCAACTGCAAGATCATATTAATCTAATAAAGCACTGGGTAATATAATAAATCCTCTATGCTACTGAGAAGTACAGGCATGAACTCTTTCTGTATGTCTGAAAAACTTAGCAGTAGGCAGTAACAGCCACATCATTATATATCGGAGACAGATGTTGCATCTGTTCTTCTCTGAAAGGTACCCAAAGCAGTTAATAGATGAACTTAAAAGCCACGTGCTATCCAAGAGTAATAAGTTGCTATCTGAGGAGACAAGAAAGATTATGTGGCAGTTTAGATGTTAATCCCTTAGAATTAATTTAATTCAACCATACCGAATGTAAAGAGAAGCATATCTGATTAGCAAGAAGCAGCTTTTGGGAATGTTTAGTAAGTTAATTTTTTATAAAGTAAAATACGTGGAGAATTTAGACTATGCTACAGTCAGAGGGTACCGATTGCCTCAGGAAACTAGCAATAACCTTTAGGACTGCTGCAGGCTCCTGTCCAGCTCAAGGCAGCTGTGCTCAAAAGCAGTCCCCTGCTTTGGATCCAAGGAGCGAGCTGGAGCAAACTGACCGAGTGTTTACATTGCCAAGTGCAAATACACAAAGACAGGTATGTTTTAGAGATGTGCAAGAAAAACTGGAAAATAAATGTCAGTTAAATGTCACATATAATTAAATGTATGATCAAATATAATTAAATATATTAAAACGTTGCTAAAGGTATTTTTAAATCTTCCTGAAAGACAGGAAAATGTTTCCATTGCCCATTAATTTGTTGCATTGTTTTTGTTAAATGTATTCTTGTTGTAATATTTTTCTCTTTTATATAGATCAGCTGAATTTTCACTAAGCAAAACTGCCAAACTAAAAATAACAGCAGTACAGAAAGAACTGAAAGGGCAAGGCAGGGGGCTGACTGCTTCCCTCGAGCAGGGCAGGGGAAAGGTGCTGCATTTCTACAGTTTTAGTTGCTGAGTATCGATGCACTTCTGTAACCTCTAAACCCTGTAGTTTAAATATTTTTCTCAATAAGAAATGGAAGCTGCTGATTTTCATCTGATTTTTCTTTTTTTTTTTTTACGGTCACTGTTCATTTGGTGAAAGGATGGATTGGAGTAAACTTTTCAGTCTAACGAAAGAAGGAAAATACTGGTACATATATTCTAAAATGCTAATTGCGTCCTAGCCTTACTTACAAAAGAAATGTGAGGACCTGCTCCAAACTTTACAAACCTAATTGGAGTACTGGTATTATCCCTAACAAAAGTATTATTTATAAGACACCAGAGCTGACCTGTTCTGGATTTCCTTCTCTAAAGGGCTGCACCATTCCCTGCATTAGCAGAAATGTCTATTCCCAAAAAATAATTCCCTGTGCAAAAGTTCTCCCCTCCTTCCCTATTGCCAGTGAATTAAACTCTGATTAAGTTGCCCTTCAGGAAAGCCACAAAAGCAGAAACAGAGATACCATGCTTCACAGACTGGAAAAATATGATTTTTCTCACTTCAGTGAGTTTTGTGGAGTTGTGTAGTAGAGAAAACGTGTTTACAAGCAGCAGAAAATTGGTAGCACTGCTCTTGCTGCTTTTGGGAGACTGAATCATCTTGGGTTCTTTCTCCACTGTGGGTCCCAAAGATTCCTCAGCGCTGGCGAGTCCCTCGGGCACACGGTGGGGCCAGGCCGGGCTCACAGCTGCTGCCACGGAGCGGTGCCCGGGTAGGTGGCTGCGAGCAGCGCCAACTGCCTTGACCTGGTAACAGTTCTTCCGCTCACTAGTGAGCAAGGTTTAGTTTGGATTATGCTGTGAAGGAGCAGGGGTGGTGGGAGAGGGAAGAGTCTGTCTTGAGAATAAGTCCAGGTTGAAGCATGGTAACCAGATGTGGTGCTCAATGTTTTCTGCATCTGCTGAATGTATGTCTGCGTGGCATTTCATGACAGTTCCATGGGTTAGGTACTGTGCAAAAATGTATTTCCTTTTTTTTTTTGTGGTGTTCCTACTCTTCTGTTCTGAGAGGTTATATATTCAGCCCTTCTTTTTTTTCCCCCCTCATAGTTGTGTTGCATCTTAATTGTTCCTTTTGTAAAAGCAAGATTTCTGAACTTTTTAAGATTTTTTTTCTGTACTTTATTGCACTTTGCCTTTGGAAAAACTGACAGATCAGGTCTTCTTAACCCATCTAATTCTCGGCTGTGCGTTCCCAGTAGCAGATGCTGGCAATACATAACAAACAAAGTGAGCACAGAGTGATTTTTTTCTTTCTCCTGCCCCCACTGTCCAATATACCATTAAGTGATTCCTGAGCCATAGGCTCTGCTTCTCAACGTGGTGTTTAACAGCCACCAGTAGAGCTATCCTTCATTAGTTTATGTAGCCCGTTTAGTAACTGTCCATCCATACTTAAGGCCTGTACAGCACCATCCAGCACTGATGTTACTTGTGTGTTACTACGGAAAAGTCCTGTGCTAAGTTCCAGGCTTGCTGCCTCACTGCTTCACCGTGTTCGCCCTTTCCTTCTAAGCTCACAGCGAATTGTATTTGGTAGCCTCACCTTTTTTTTTTTAAGGTTCTTTTTGAAGTCCCAGTAGCCTGATCTGAGTAAAAACAGACAGAGGAGGCTGTATAATGAAGTTGTATTATTTTCGCTAATGGTTTCTGCCAGCACTTTCTTAGAGTAAACCAGCTGCTATTCTTTTTGCAGCTGAAGGTACAGCAGGTGTTTTCACCAAGATGGTCCCTTGTCCCAGGACTTTAGATTCACGGCACCTGATGGTCTTTATTGACGTGAGGAGAGAGAGGAAGGATGTACAGGTGAGCTGGTGGTTTTACAGTGGGAGAGGAGGAACACAGAAGGTCTGGCTGTGCTGTGCTGGGGAGTAGGTGCTTGCCTGTGGAGTTCTCCCTGAAGTCTGTGTTTGGCTAACGGGCAGAATTTGAATCCCTGGATGCTAAAGAGTCTGATGCTGGGAAATTGCAGCCTGAGGCTGAGGAGCAGTTAATCACAGATGGGGTTTCTCAGTCCTGGTGGTGAGTAACAGTACAGCATAACATGTAATTTGTAAACCCAGCTAGAAGGGAAAATTATATCCCTTAAGAATACCGGTGTCCTGGTACTCCAGTACAGTCTCTCACTGGTATTTCTTCTAACTGTTTGTCTAACATGTCTTGAGTTGCCACTAAGCCAGTTCAAAACATCACTGCACTTTTCCCCTGCCTGCACTTACCAGTCGGAGAAAACTGTGCTGCTTAGCTTTGCCCATGAATCCAGAACTGTCGTGTGGCCGGTATGCGCAGCTTTGCAGTACCTGGGGTTACGGCTCAAGACCAGTCGGCGGCTTCTCAAAAACTGCCAGGGTTTGAGATGTAACAGGGCAACACAGCGTAACTTTTTGGATCTAACCCAAGGACCGTACAATCAGTCTGTGCTGACATCCCTGCCACCTTTGCTGTGATAATGCTCGTTGAACAGCCCACATCTGTGGGAGGGACTATATCTCCGTAGTGCAAACTAGAGATGGAGAAGGGCTGCTGTCTGAAGGACACCGGCTAGCACAAGAAACTGGCCTTTCCTGGCTCACAGACAAAATACAGGAGACTCCAAACAGAGCTCCTCCCCTGGGCACACGGCACTAATCATCTGCTCAGGCAGCATCCCTGGCATTTAATGAGATCCAGCTCCTCAGATGGTAGTGAGATCCTCTGCTGACATCAAGATGTAGTTGTCATGGTTACAAAAGGACCAGCTGCTAAATACAAAGTATCAGAAAGATGAAAACGGAGAAAATCACTGTCCAAGCAGAAAATAGCGTAGGGTAGATAAGGCGATTTGGAGGTCAGGGAGAAGTAAAGTGAACGGGGACAGTGACGAGGGTATTAAGCAGGAAATAAATGCAAGAGGAAAGTTAGTTCAAAGGTAGCTATCCAGAGACGGGTGATCCGGGAGCAGACCCCGTGGGAGATTGACATGCTTATGTTTGTAATTAATGAAAAGCCTTCAAAGAGAAGTCTGGAAACAATATTCCTTAGCAAGTCCCAAAAGGGGCTTCCCTTTTGGCCTCTTCTCTTTGAAGCTTTGCACGTTATAGCGTAGGACAGAGTGAGCTGCAGAAGAGGAAGGTTCTGATACTGATGGGTGGTGGACGGTGAGTTTTTCCCCCCGAGGTAATCTGGCTAGTGGCAGAGGTGAAAAATAGAGCCGAGTACATGACGCAGGAAAGGAGATTTGCATAGAGCACTCCCGACTGCGCCATCTCCTGTTGTTGACATTTTGGCCAAGCTCCATTTGAAATCACTGTTTTCCAAGATGTGCCCTAGTTTTGAGGAGGTGAAGATTTAGATGGCCTCTTTTTGTTACGTTGGTGAGAGCTAATTCAACCTTTTGTTCTGATAAAAAGTAATGAAAAGCGCGTCTGAGATAACAAAGTGAGCCTGATAGCCTGATGTGAATTAATATCATAGTGGTTCCCTGAGCAAGTGGGTTGGGATCTTCAATTAATTCCTGCGGCAGGATGGGAAATCGGGTTTCCATGGATACCGAGCCAGAAGCAGCACTGACACTCACAGGAGCTACAGCTTGCTTCCTAAGGCGGGCTCTCCCCCCCACCGCCCCCCCAGCACGCTCTGTGCTGTCATTTTAAAGGAAAAGCAGAAAATGGGCATTTGAGGATGGGTGGAGAAAAAAAAATACTATCCGCTTACCTAGGAAGCACTGTACAAGAAATGCAAGGCATTTGCACCATGATAAGCTACAATTAGAAATAAACCAAAGTATATACATATATATATATACACCATTAGAAATAAAACCAGGGGAGGAAAAAAGCTATAGCATAGTGGGCTTCTGACAGTCACTGAGGAGGGGTGTATAACTGGACAGACGGGTATATAACTGAGGTTGTAGTAAGAGCAGAGTACCTACTCTAGTGCAGGGCTGTAGGGCCCCAGGGTCTGACCCGTTCCCTGCTCGAGCGCTCGGGTCCGGTCCTCCTCCACCACAGGGTTGTTCTTCCTTGCTCTAGGCTTTCCCTCTGGTCTCAAGGTGCCAACAGATAGCTGAGAGTGAGCAGCTCCCTATTGAGATTAGTCTTTTAATAAGCAAGTCCTGGTTTCAAAAATAAATAAATAAATAAAATTGTAAGAGTGACTCCTCGTGCCGGTGGTGGTGGCTGACATCGGTGTCGGTGAGGGCACGCTGCTGGCAGGAGCCTTGGCTCTCTTCGTCCTCCAGAGGAATCCTGGTAGGCTCCTGCGCCTGGCATCATTGTGCGGGTGCTCACCCTTTTTCGTAAGAAATTGCTGCTGGAAGCCTGCCCAGCAGTCCGCCCTTATTTTTCAATTGTGTACACACGTTGCCAGAAGCAGTGGGAAGCCACCAGGAGCAGGCACAGAGGGGCAGAGGGCTTCCGGCTCCTCATCAAAGTACACAAGGCGTGCCGAGTGGCTCCTTCTGGGGCTCATTTTCTGTCCTAACATACTTACAGCCTCACTCTGCTCCATGGAAGGCGAGGTGAGGCAGCCAAGGCTGCACGGCACCCCTGGGTCACAGTGCAGGAGCGTGCCCGTGGTGTCTAGGAATTGCCACTTTCCCAGGCTTTCACAGATGGCCCGTGACAGTCGCACCTCCTGCCCCACGGGTCAGGCCATCTGCAGCGGCACCACCTCCAGGATGGTGCAGTGTTGCTGCTTGGGGGTGCAAACATTTTGCGGAGCCCTAGAAGCATGTTAGGCATTATTGCTGTTGGGGTTTCTTCCATGACAAGAGGGAACACGTATTTCCTCTCGCTGTCCCAACCCATGCCTGGTTCTCCCCTTTTGTATCCCTTGATTCTATCCTGTTTGCTCAGCCACAGGGACACACATTCCCTCTGTCCATGGGAAGCATGTACCCAAAGCACTGCCTGACCTCGGCTCTGTGGCTGTGTGAGCCATAGATAGTTTGTTTGCAGGAAATGCTCTACGAAGCAGTGAATCCAGACCATTCATCTACACAAAAGCGTGAAATGTGCTGTTAGAGTCCAGATGTCTTAGCCAGCTGAGTGTGGCCAGTATTTCATTCTGTTACATGTCTTGAGACACTAGAAGATCTTAAATTGCTTAGGATTTTTATTTTTGGAGTCTACAGCATCATCTGAGGGAGAGTCCTATATCCTGGCTGTTCTCAGCACTTGTGCCTTCATCGGTACTGCTGGCTGCCAGCTTCAGCAAGGTGAAGACACTGTGAGTAAGTTCAAAATTTAAAAAGAGACCATAAGCCCTCCTATGTAAACGCAGGAGTGTGGCACAGCATATCCATGTTATTCTGGAAAGGGAGAATTCCCGTTCTCCAAGGGAGATAGTCTGGGCCCCTGCGTACAAGCCGGGAGCGTGGGAGGAGCTCTGCGGAGTCAGCCGGTATCCGCTGCCGAACACCCCGGAGCCAGAGCAGCAAGCTGGAGTTGCACTGCTGCGACGAAAGGAGTCATTGGGGCACATGCAGGCAAACGAGGCGTGTATGGACAGAGGTGCTGCATCAGGTTTGAGTGAACCAAGGTAACACTGGTGTGAGTGCTGCCACATGCATCAGGCCACCATTCGGGTACACGAGCAGCGTATGAAAGATGCATTGCCAATGAAGCAGCGGGCTGGGTGATGTTAAGCTTGGTGCAAAGATGGGTGCAAAGAAGGTGGGACATGGCCATGTGGGTAGACAGCCCTTGGGCACGGGCGTAGTGTCTGAAGGGGCATGTGGCAGCTCCACATGCTGAATATGTTTCTGCCAAAAAACATTTTGGGGCATAACAGACAATAACATTTTGTGTTGTGCACCACACAAACGGGTCAGCCTAGGTAGTTTCATGGTCTTTTCTAGTACTGTGGTATGAATGTACAAGAATGTACAGTGCTCTTTCACATTTTTCTTCCCATCACTAGCACCAGCCCAGCTTCCCTTACACAAACCAAGGCATGCACCAGAGGCCGGTTGCATCTGGGTAGTAGCTGTTAATGCTGGGGTACAGTAACCTGGAAAATCCATCTAACCTAATCCAGAATAGCTCAGAGTCAAAGGAGGACTCCCTGTCTATTGGTTTCCCTGAAACTCAGTCTCCTCCATCATTAAAGCTATGAGGAATTTAAGTGTCACATGCCTTGATATCAGCTATCCTAGGTGATAGCCTGATGCAGGCAATGAATCTCAAGAAAAGGCACCAGTGCTCTTGCTTATTTTCTTGTTCCCTTGCTTCCAAAGAACATCTCCAGGGTTTTCGTACGTCCCTTACATTGCATTCAGTTAATCTTTATAGTGCAGCTTATATTCATGTATAAAGTTTACGTTTCTTATCTAAGTCCTGAATAGAGATCTGTGGCCACAGGTATACACAGGGTCTGGTTACAGAACCATAACAGACTGTCCAATCTGGCTTTGAAATCAATGTTGGTTTTTTTTTTCTTTTTGCTTGATTGGTTTTTCCTCATTAAGTCAAACTACAGAGCCGGGATTCATTCAGAAAGTAACTGTAATGTCTCTGGAAGTTGTTCATAGTCCTACTGGGTAATAAAATCCCTGTGGTTTTTTCTTTCACATGAATAGCAATTCCACATATGTGTTTGTCCAGGGTGCTATGGTAGAGATGTTAATGGTCTTGCTAGGCCTTGGTCTTCTCTGGCAAGACAATACTTGACTGTAACGTGTATTTCCCTCCCCAAACGGAACATTAATCTAATGTCGGAAGCTTTCCTTAGCTTAGTGCGCTGAGTGTGGCTGGCATCTTGGACAGCCCTTCATCGCTAAGGACATGTACACATACAGTAGGTGGTGTCGGTGATTTTTGTCTGAAGAAGAACGTGAACATGTGAAATTATTACCGCTGGAGGAGGATGGTGCATGTTGCGCCGCACTAGCAGTGAGCGCCCAGCGCGGGCAGAGGTGTCCACTGCCTTCCTTGGCTGGTGACACCGGTGGAGTGCCCGCAGCTGCCGCCTGCTTTGCCTTTCTTCCACTCCTTATCTCCACCTTTCTGATATTTCTCACACAGTAATTCTGCAGGGACAGTCGAGGACAGCTTTATAAAAATGGTCAGTCGTCTTACTCGTCCCGATGCCATAGGAGACCTAATGCCATTTGTCACAGAGCTGATGGTGGACCCAGGTAAGGACTGTCTCTTAGCAACCACAGCCAAATCCTCCAGGCTGGAGATGAGAGCTCGCCAGAGCAGAGATGCTCTTAGGCATAGGGGAAAGGCTGGAATGCTTCAGCTAGCATATAGCAACTCTTTCTTTTGCAATGGCACAGCCTTTGCAGGCTTCTGAAGTCTATTAAGTCACGCATCCCAAATGAACTATTTGTAAAGGATTTTTTTAACTCGCAGCGTGAAAGCCAGAGGGGAGAATCCTCAGCTGCTTTAGGTGTATGAGGAAAATCAGTGATGTCACCTTTCTGCTGCACATCTCTAATGTCTGAGATAAAGGAAAAACCCCAAACAAGCAGCCTGATCCTTACACAACCCATGCTCTATTTAATTTTTGTAGACCACGCCCAGCTCCTGAAGTAATCACAGGGAAGACTTCCCTCTCGTGGTTAGAGAACACCCCTGCAAATGGTGTGTGCCAGCATGCCAGCCTGGCCACCGAGCCAAAAGCCCCCGCCTGGGTCATGGGACTCACCAAGAGTTTTGCAGCAAACGCGGGGACACCCATTTCCGTTGTCAGAGCAAAGCCGTGCGTTCAGCAAGTGCTGATAAAAATCTGTCTCTCGTTCCTCATAGGCCTGAAGAGGCTGCTTAAATTTAAGTATTTTTTTCATTTTGAATTATGTGTGCATTTGTATCCGTTCCCTCTGTGCCCCCATCTGAAAGCAATAGACTTACTGTAACGAACATAACTGCACAGGAAGCAAAATTAATGATAAATAGGTTTAAAATATCTATAGAATGTCCTGAAGTACAATACATAAAAATGTCAGCTTTTTTAATCAGATGGCTTGGTCCTGAGGGGGGGAGGTGAGAGGGAAGAAACAACTCCGCATCATTTCTTTAAAAAGCTGGAACACCCCATCTTGCTTCTAACTCTTCAGGCTGATAGAATAATGCAACACAATAAATAGAGAAGGATAGAATTAGAAAATAATAAAACTTTTTAAAGGGGTATCTCTGTAAACTTCTTTTAGTCTGGAATATTAAAAACAGAACCCCGGGGAAACAGAGGAGGAAGCAGAGTGAGGTGATGGGAGGTTTGGGATAAAGGCAATGGGAGGCACGTGTGCTCGGCAGCTAGTCAGGCACCGAGGCACGTTGTGAGTGCTGCTGCCAGTATTATATGTGCAGGGAAAAGCAACACTGCTGAAAGAAAATGACTGCATTTTGCCAAGTCAGTGGGCATTCCGGACACAAGGGAACTGTGCTTGTGGGTGAAGCAAAAGTGCATCTAATTAAAACATAATTTATATTGGAACATGAGACAGATTACAAAGATGGGAAAGTTTGTTAATTTTTCTTGCCTCCAGAGCTGGACTCAGTTATATCCAGTGCCAACAGTAACAGCGACCACGGTACTTTTCGTCATGGTACAGGTTGGCAAGAGCTGGAAGTCAGCTGCAGTTGTGGAAGCAGGAGTTATGAAAAAAACCCGAGAGACACAAAGCTGCAATTGTGTGGGAACATATCTTGTAAACTCACCATGACGTTTTTACTAGCACAATAACACAACAAATTGGTTTGAATGAAAAAAACAGTAAAAAATTTTAAACATTGAAAGTTATACTGGAGCTGAATATAAAATAGTTTGCATCAGCTTCTACCAAGAAAGCAAGCAGATCAAAACCCGGTCTCAGCTAACTTTTAACTGTCAAAAAGATGAAATATGGATGCAGAAAAAACTATGCAGAATCTTTCTGTAGCCATCTGTGAGACACGTCCGCAGAGAGGGATCCGGTTCATTCAGGGCAGGGATATAAGCAAGGCAGGGTGAATCGGCTGCTGCAGGTCCTGCCCTGCTCCACCGACAACAGGGAGAACTCAGACACTCAGATGAGTTACTCAAGACATCTAATTGTCAGCCAGATAAACTCAGACCATGTGACACCACACACACTTTCTGTCCACCTTCTAGCAGAATAATTAAACAAGCTTTTTTTGCCCCCTCTTTTTTCCCCGTCAGGCACAAGATGAACCAGTGTTGAAATTCCTTAACAACAGGACTAAGCACAGCTATTTACTGAACTGCAGTTTTCTTCCTGATCTCAGTCCTGTATACCACTGTTAATGGAAATGCTCCTCCTGTACCTTAAGGCTGAGCTCACAAGGTTACCACTCATCCAGGAGGAGCAATGCAGATGCCAGAGCTGGATCCCAAAGTGTTCAGCCTGTCACAGAGAGCCAGTGCTACCACTTACATGTCATAGCACAACTGGTTACTGATGGGAATGGTCTTGAATGCCTGTGGATTAGTGCGGTACACAGTAAAGACCAGGGCAAGGTAACAACAGTGTGCAGGGGCTACCATGGGCAACTCTGCCAAACAAACGAAAGGGAAGGAACTGTTCATCGGTCTCGTGCTGGTGGGGAATGGACACTTGTGCAGTCACGGACGGGTGCAGCTGTGAGGTGCAGTCAGGTCGGTGCTGTGCATCACATGGTGATGGGCACGGTGCATGAGGTGGCAGCGATCCTGGGTGGGAAGTCACAGCTCGTTTGGTGTCTGTTAAATCTGCATCTGGCGTTACTGAGCCCAGTGCAGGAGGGCTCATGCTGCCATACTTAAAACTACTAGAAGTTAAAGGTGTGACTGTTTTTTCTTCGGTTGATTTGTTTGTTTATTTTAAGACAAAAGATAATGTACTCTGTAGGTGAGTGGCCCTGTTGTGCCAAGGGGAGACCAGTCATTTAGCTGCTGGAGCTGGGCCTTCATGGTTACTTAGGGATCGTGACCCGATTACGGTTGGTATGAGCAAGCAGAAATCAGATATATTCAGCAATATGACTGGAGCCTTAAAAAACAGGAATAATTTCTTGACACTGAAGAAAATAGTTTGTAAAATGTAAGGGGAAGGCAAAGTTTAGACGAAGAAAAGTGAATGAAAATGAAGTTATTTCAAAAATGGTTACCAGATAGCAAAAAGTAATCCATGATATAAAAGGACTACAGTGGCTAAAAGCTCATCCCACTTAAGAAATGAAATTAAATCATTATTAAGAACAAAAAGAGAAAAGCAGTAAAAAAAAAAAATTAATTTAAAGCCTACCAACGCATTTCTGTTAGAAGAAAAAAATTACAACTAGACAAACAAACTCTGTGGCTGGAGAGTAACTTAGGAAGACACATTTAAATACACCAATGCAAAAGACATCCTAATCATGGGATGGGTTCATCACTAACTGAAGCTAATAAATTATTAATACAATGCGGAAAAGGCATAGAAGCCCAATGAAGATGTTTGCTGTGAATTTGCAGAGGCACATTCAAGCTGTTTCTCAAAGTATGATATAATGCTTTCTAGACTACTAGGACATAGGAAAGATGATAGAGAACATCTCTTATGAATAGGAAATTTTAAGCAAACTGTCACAAGTAACTTGCATGCAAGAATCTTAAAAGAACTGGTTAATGCATATGCTGATATACTCTAGTGTGAAAGACAGAAGAAGTGTTTGAACAAATACGTAGAAAAAAACGAGCCATTCAATAAAACTGGCATTTTCCGGTGACTTGAGATGGGTGGTTTGTGGAGCTTGATACCCTGTTCTCTCTTCTCTTGCCCTTCCTCAATAGCATTCTTCACTCCATGCCCTTGGAACAGCATTCCTCTCACTGAAACATATTGAGATACAAGAATTAACGTTTGATGGCAATGGACTTTCAAGGAGACCCAAAGTGTCACACATGTTTATTCATTAGACAATCACAACCAAAATTTTTTGAACTTCCAAATAAAATTGTGACTGATCCAGCAGCAAAGTCTTACACTTCTGTGCTTTCACTAGAAGCATGAAATGTTGCAAATTTATTATAATACTGCCATTTTGGAAAGATAGTATTTTTAAAATACTGATCTGTAGCAGCAAATTCTTTGGCCATTCGAATTATGCGACCTAGAAAACAAAACACAGATATTATCCTACCCCAGTAGCTAGCAACTCTGCTTACTACAAAAGCTTTCGTCGACATCTTCCACTCCGACCAAACCTCCCTCCGCCTAACAAGTGGCTGCCTGAGCTGAACAGGTCTTGGGTTTCAGTAGTAAAAAAACTCTTGTACTGTAGTTCCTGCAGACCAAATGTTGTATTTGGAAAAAGTAAATGGATACAGAACACGAGTTTGGGAAACCAGCAGATGTTGCCTGTCCTCAGCACAGGAACAAATACAGGTGATGTCCCAGCTGGGTGTTGAGGCCTGGTGCCACCCCAGCACCTTGCTGAGGCGAGGGAGCCTCCCCAGGACGGTGGAGGATGGGCTGCAGAACAGCCTTTATCACTGCAATTTATGTGCAGCTCAAGCTAGTTACGCTGCTGCGTCTGCCCCTCCGAAGCGGGTCTCTTGCGTTCTCTTCTATTAATTGTTAATTAGAATTATGTTGATAGAAATGATTAGAATTATGTTGATAGAAATGAAGGTAAGTGAAAAGAAAGCAAGCAATAGATTTTCTGTCTCTTTGCAATTTCAGATTTTGGGGAGAAACAACAACAAAAGCTTTTCTGAATTATGTACCTCAGTTAAAAAGGAGCATTGCGCCTAACCCGTGCAGGGGGTGCAAGTCAAATTCTCTGGGGCCAGGCAGCAGCTGAAATAAAATTCCTTCTGGTTTTGGTAGGGAAAAGAGGAAGAACGAAAGGAGGATGCAATGGCTTCTACGATGTCAGTCAGATACTCAGGAGCCAAAACTACAGCCTTTGTAGAAAAAGCCACGTTCTGCCAGTTTGCCTTTTCTGGGAGGGCTGTGAGCTGCGACAGGCTGCTGGAAGGGGAGGCTGGCTGCGATCACTGCGTGTGGGGCTGCTCGAGACCCCCAGCAGGTATTTGATTTTGTTGAAAAACAGGAGAAGCACGGGATCCCATCCCCGCACCGACGGGCCCGCCGTGCCCGTGCATCGGCAGGCGCCGCAGGCAGAGGCTGCCGCGGGGCACTGCTGTCGGTGCGGCCGCAGCCTGGGGCCGGCTGCGGGGGGGGTCGGTGCGGGGGCAGGTCACGGCCCCGAGCGCTGCAGCGCCGTACAGCGGTGCGCGGCGGCGCTCCGCATCTGTGCGAACCCCGGCCGCACACAGCCGCCCTCCGCCGGGGGGCTGAGGCTGCCCCGCCCCGCCCGCGGGGACAGCCCAGCCCCGCGGCCGCCCGCGGAGCCCTGCGCCCGCAGCGAGGAGCGCCCGTCCCCCCGCCGCCCCCGCGGTGCGCGGCACAGCGCGCAGCCCCGGCGCCGCCGCCGCCCCCCCCGGCCCCCGCGCCGCAGCGCGCGGCCCCGCCCCGCCCCGGGAGCCCCGCGCACTGCGGGGAAAGCCCCGGCCGCCGCTGCGCACGCGCACCGCGGCCGCACTGCGTCGCCGGTGCCGCCTGGCCCGCTGCCAGGGGAGCCCCGCGCCGGCGGTGGGGCCGCCCGGGCGGGGCGGAGCGGCGCGGAGCGGTGGCCGCGTCGAACGGCTATTTATAGCGCGGGAGGCTCCCCAGGCCCGGCAGGCGCTCCCCGCCGCGTTCCCGGCCCCTCCGTGCGCAGCCCGCGGTTCCGTGCGGGGCCGGCGGGCAGGGGCAGCCCGGGGGCGCGGCGGTAGGGAGTGCTGCCGCTTTCTGCACCCGGGGCTCCGCGTCCAGCGCTGACCCGCTCCCCACGGTGGGAGGGAGGCGCAGCACCCCCGGGCCTGCCCCGCTGCGGGCGCGGCTGTCCCGCTCTCGGCGGGAGCGGGCGGGGAGGGCGCTCCCGGCAGCCCCCGCAGTCCCAGAGATTCCCCGTTCCCGGGAGCAGAAGCCGCCCCCGCGCGGGGCGCGCTGCCAGCGCCCGGGGAGCTCCCCCGTAGCCGGGCGGAGGGTGGGGGGTGGCGGCGAGCAGGGCCTGGTCCCGCGGGGCCGCGGCGGCGCTGGGGGCTCCCGGGCGCTTCCCGAAGCCGCCGTATCGGCCGCGCCCGCCGCGCGCTCCCGTGGCCCGGGGGCGGGCGCGCGGCCCAGCGGCAACCTGGTTCCCGCGGCCGGACTCCCCGCACCCCCCCCCGCTGGGGCCGGAATGGCCATATAAGGAGCGGGAAGCCTCCGCCGGAACCGAGACTTATAAGGTTGTTTCCAAATATGGTAAGTGCGGCGGGGGCTTCCGGCGGGCCGGCCGGGGCGGGCGGGGGCCGGGGACTCCGCGCCCGGGGACCGGCGGCACTGCGGCGGCGCTGCAGCGGCGCTGCCCGCGGCGGGGGCCAGACCCACAACGGGCGCGGGGCTCCCAGCCCGGGGCGGGCGGGGCCCCCGCGGCCCGGCTTTCCCCGGTGCCAGGCGCTGACGCCAGGCGGGGTCCTCCAGCCCGCATCCATATTAGGGCTTCCTGCTTTCCATATATGGCCATGTACGTCAGGGCCGGGGCGGGCTGCGGCCGGTGGGACCCGATATATAGAGGCGGCTCCGGGGCGGGCGGGGAGCCTAGCGCGTCCAGCGGGCAGAGCCGGGGGGAGCCCCGGGCGGGCGGGCGGGCGGGCGGCGGGGAGGAGGGAGCCGGGCACTTCCAGCGGGCAGCGCCGGGGCCACCGCGGCGCAGGGCACGCAGCAGGCGACGGCCGCCCCGCCGCAGCCGGCCCGTCCGCCGGGCCAACGGCGGCAGCGCCCCCGCCCGTCGGACCCCGAGCCCGGCGCCCTCATGGCCGCGGCCAAGGCGGAGATGCAGCTCCTGCCCCCGCTGCAGATCGCCGACCCCTTCGGCGCCTTCCCGCACTCGCCCCCCGCCATGGACACGCACTACCCCAAGCTGGAGGAGATGATGCTGCTCAGCGGCGGGGGGCCGCAGTTCCTCGCCCCCCCTGGGGCGCCCGAAAGCGCGGGCTTCGGCGCCGCCGGCGAGCCCGGGGAGCAGCACTTCGAGCACCTGGCAGCAGGTAAGCGGCCCGGGCGGGCGGGGGGCTCGGCCCGCCGCGGGGGGCTCGGCGCTGCAGCGGCGGCTGCGCGGGGGGGATTCTCCCGCCTGCGTCAGCGGCTCCGGGCCGGCCGCCGCTGGAGGGCTGCCAGCCGCGCCGCAATATGTTACGCTCAATTAGTAATTAACCAGAAACGAGGATCCGAGGCTGCGCTGCGCGGGTACGGCTCGCGGAGCGCTGGCAGCAGCTGCGGCGGCTGCTGGAAGTAACCGATGTTCCTCTCTTCACAGACACTTTCCCCGAGATGTCCCTCAACAACGAGAAAGCCCTGCCAGAAACCAGCTATCCCAACCAAACGACGCGGCTGCCGCCCATAACCTACACCGGGCGCTTCTCCCTGGAGCCGGCCCCCAACAGCAGCAACACCCTGTGGCCAGAGCCCCTCTTCAGCCTCGTCAGCGGGCTGGTGGGCATGGCGAACGCACCCCCCACCTCTACGCCTTCTTCGTCGTCGCCGTCCTCCTCCGCGCAGAGTCCCCCTCTGAGCTGCTCTGTCCAAGCCAGCGAGAACAGCCCCATCTACTCAGCCGCACCGACTTTTCCCAGTTCCAGCTCTGACATTTTCCCTGAACCACAAACCCAGTCCTTTCCCAACCCCTCTGGAGCCCCCATCCAGTACCCACCTCCAGCTTACCCGACTGCTAAAGCCAACTTCCAGGTGCCAATGATCCCGGATTACCTGTTCCCGCAGCAGCAGGGTGAGATCAGCCTTGTTCCAACCGACCAGAAGCCCTTCCCAACCTTGGAGACCAGAGCACAGCAGCCTTCCCTCACGCCGCTGTCCACCATCAAGGCGTTCGCCACCCAGACTGGCTCCCAAGAGTTGAAGACCCTCAACACTAACTATCAGTCCCAGCTGATCAAGCCCAGCAGGATGAGGAAATACCCAAACCGTCCCAGCAAGACCCCTCCTCACGAGCGACCCTACGCCTGCCCGGTGGAGTCCTGTGACCGGCGGTTTTCACGGTCCGATGAGCTAACGCGGCACATCCGCATCCACACGGGACAGAAGCCTTTCCAGTGCCGCATCTGCATGCGGAACTTCAGCAGGAGTGACCACTTGACTACACACATCCGCACGCACACAGGAGAGAAGCCATTTGCCTGTGACATTTGTGGCAGAAAGTTTGCCAGAAGCGATGAGAGGAAGAGACACACTAAAATCCACCTGAGGCAGAAGGACAAGAAGGTGGAAAAGGCAGCTCCTGTCTCCACTGCTTCTCCCATTCCTGCCTACTCATCCTCTGTGACTACGTCCTACCCTTCATCCATTGCCACCACTTACCCCTCGCCAGTGCGCACAGTGTATTCCTCCCCTGCTCCCTCTTCCTACCCCTCCCCTGCACACACCACATTCCCATCTCCCTCTATAGCGACCACTTACCCCTCTGGCACTGCCACTTTTCAGACCCAAGTGGCCACCTCCTTCTCATCTCCAGGGGTCACCAACAATTTCAGCTCACAGGTGACCTCAACACTTTCAGACATGACGTCAGCCTTTTCCCCAAGGACAATTGAGATTTGCTGAGATTAACTTCTGGAACAGGAGACTTCACCTTTTCCATTGGTATTGTCAGACACGAAGTCTCCAATTACTCCCCCAAGACCATACGTTGCAAGGCTGTTTAACTTTTCTTTAAACTTCAGCTGCCTGAAACAACTGCCGTTAAGTTTTCCACCTCTGTTGAATGACTTAATTTGCATGGACTGTGGATATAAGTTCAGTATAATTTTCCCCGTAAACAATAGTCTTTTATTAGGAAGAAAGGACTTTTGATTAAGTATGTAGCTGATGTAAATTGTACATGTGCCATGGTTTTGCTTTCCTTTAGGTACTATTGATGTGAAAAATCTTCGCATATCCACGTTGTATTATTTGGAGTTTGCAGGGCCATATTTTGTAAATGTTAATTCTATTTCAGTGACAATGCTGTAATGAGTTTCAAACTTCTTTGGGAACAGCACTTACTGTATTTGAGCATGTTAGAGTGATGCTATGTAAATATCACCTGATGAGACACTCACATGTGGCAGAAGTTTTGTTTTTAAAGTTACAAGTCTTGGTGCCTTTTTGTGAAGCCTTGCTGACGTCATGCATTTGTGTGAATGGATGCTTTGCATCTTGCCTTAAAGTGAAAAGGATGTTACTCAATGTAAGGGAGAGCAGGGAACGGGTGGGGAGGGGAGCACGAGAAAGCCCTGGGGGACGGAATGTAAGCAAAAAAAAAAACCCCCCACACCTCTCAAAGTCTATTTTTGTTACAAAAATGTAAATTTATATATATATATATATTCAGGAGTTGGAATGTTGTAGTTACCTACTGAGTAGGCAGCAATTTTTGTATGTTATGAACATGCGGTTCATTATTTTGTGGTTTATTTTTACTTTGTAATTGTGTTTGTTAAAATGAAAGTGACTGTTTGGCTTCTAAACACATCGAATGCGCTTTCTTGCCAATGGGCTATTTGGTGTACAATACCCTTCAGAAAAAAATAAATAAAATATCAAATCACACGGAGTTCCATATTTTCCTTTAAGTTTCTACAGAGGAAAAGATGGTGCTGCAGTAACCCTGACTCCTTGAGCAGCTGGGAAGTGATGAGTGCTGCTTGTCTCTTGGTGAAACACCCACCCAAGAAAGGAGGGGAGGCCAATCGCTCTTACGTCCAGTTGCTCACAAAGGTGTGGATGGAGCACACATGTCCTTGCCTTAGGTGCGTCATCTGCTCTTCTGAAGTAGCCACAATTCCTATTTTCTGGCTTCTCCAGAAGCATGCAAGCTAATCATAGGAAGAAAACCAAATTCTCCCAGTGCTGAAAATGAGGTCTGAAAATTAGAATCTCAACTGCGTGTTCATAGGTAATCGGAAATCTTACTGGATGGTCAGATAGCAGAGCCATTTCTAGGCTGTAGATGCTGCTGTCATTTCAAGCTAGTCTGCTAAGTCCTGGTCTGGCTTTCCAGAATTGCAATTGTGCTAAAAACTGACCCAGCAGGAGCTCGAGCAATGCTTGATGGTGCCCCAGGTCCTCCAGAGCACTTTGCACTGAAATGAGCAGTAGTGGGAACTGCCACACCTAGAAGCAGCCGGGTGCTGTGGGGTACATGGTGCAGTGGGTGGGCTGAGGCAGGCGGCGGTGCAGGAACAAAGGCCAGGGTGCCCTCCCCAGCGTCAGGGCACGGCTCTGACACCCGGCTGGCCACCGCTCTGATGCCCAGCTGGCCACCTCTGTGTGCCAGACTGGCTTCTG
Source organism: Falco naumanni (assembly GCF_017639655.2). NCBI lineage: Eukaryota > Metazoa > Chordata > Aves > Falconiformes > Falconidae > Falco > Falco naumanni. The sequence goes on from NC_054061.1 coordinate 1,664,933, forward strand.
GGTGCCAAGGCCGCAGCATGAGGGAGGTGATGAGCTCTGCAAGGCTTCTCTAGCTCAAACCCACGCTGGTCCTGCTTGCCCCATGCTTTCGCCACTTTGCAATGGTGGATCCTTTTGACTTGTGGAGGCCTCCAGAAATCCACCCTAACCCTTGCCCTGACCCCTCGGCCACCCACTCAGGCCTTCTCCCGAGGGTGCTGGTCTGCCTTTGAATGGATGGGCTAGTCACAGGCAGCTGGCAGGTAGCTGTGCCCAGCTGCAGGGGTGCCCAGAGGCACCGAGCTGGGTGCACAGGGCTACCACCAGCCCCGTGTTAGCCCCGACCCACAAAGCAGCGTGGCCAAGGACAGGCTCACCACCTGTGCACCGTAGCTTGCTATAGCAGCCTGGCAAAGGGCACTGCCCACCCGGCAGGGGGTCACTTGTCCGAACCGCGGTGCCTCCTTGCAGGATGGTCCCCAGCACCATGGAGCCTCTCGTTGTGGGGGCGGGAAATAAAGGCAGATTTGCAAATACTGCCGGCACACACCAGCCAGGGCCTCTTCCACGCAGCCACCCTCTGGTGCAGCCTCCCGGGAAGCGCTCACCGTTCAGACCCTGGCTTTCGGGCCGGACTCGTGCTTCGCATTTGCTGGCTCTGTGGCATGAAGGAGGAGCCCGCCGGGGGGCTTTCGCCCCCCCTTGCACGGCCCGTGCCCCACCGCTCGGCAGCGGCCCGCAGGGCTGGGGGGCACCGGCCGCGCTCGCTTTGCTGCCAGACCCTTCCGTTTGCGGTTGGCCCGAGCGCCGGGACCGCACGGCGGCTGCCGCCGGGTGCAGGGGGCTCGGGGGGCGCCGCCGGCAGCGGCCCGGGAGCGCCGCCCGGGGAAGCCCCGCGCCCCCCGTGCACCGAGCCCTCGCAGCCGCGGAGGGACCGAGCGTCTCGCCTCTCCGGTGCCGGCGGGTACCCCCCGGCTCGGCCGAGCCCCGGCAGGTTGCAGCCGCGCTCCACACCCGCACCGGCGGGCGGGCCGGGCAGGGCGGGGGGGCGGGGCCCCGCGGGGCTGGCGGAGCGCGGACCCGGCACCGCGCCAGGGCCGGGAGCGCGCCGGAGGGCGGGGCCCGTCACGCGGCCGCGGGGCGCCCAAGGCCGAGCGGAAACGCGGCCGGAACCCGCCGCCATATTTGGTGTTTCCTCCGCGCCTTTTATGGCACTTCCGAAGCCCATAAAAGGCGTTTCCTGCTCACGTAGCCCCGGTGCTGAGCTCCGCCCCTCGGCGGCCTGTTGGGGCCCTCGCCGGGGTCGGGCCCCGCGCCGGGCCCAGCACCGGGCACGGGCTGGTGGCAGCTGGCGGCCCCAATGGTCCCTCCCTGCCGGCTGCGGCCTCGGTGACGGGTCGGCCCAGCCCGGGCAGCCCCGCGGGGCCGGGCCCCTAGGCCTCTCCCCGGCAGAGCCGTTCCGTGAGCCGCTGTTGGCGTGGGGAAGCGCGGGCAGTCGCTGCCCAGGCGCCTGCCTTGTGCTCCAATTACACTAGAAAAGATCTGTCTTAATTTTTCTTTCCGTTTAGAAATAAGGAGATAAAACCCTCAATGTTTTAATGGGGCACGCGTAAGGAGCCCGGTGTGCCTGCGACAGGCTGTACGCACCACCACCACCGCCCCCCCCCCCCTCGGCAACGCCGCTGCAGGGCCGTGCGCTGCTGGTGACAGGCCGCTGTTCAGGCTCTGCCTGTTGCGGCTGTGGAGCACGCGCACCGGTCGGCCGTGGGCCTGGGCTGACCGAAGGGACGAGGCCTCACAAGAGCAGAGCTGTAGGCAGAGGCTGCGGAGTGGAGAGTGAGGTGGCCATGGGCCTCTCTTGTCTCTGGGCTGGTATGCGTCGGCGCCACAAGGAATGATTTTGTGCTCCTAACCTTAAGTAACCCCAGGAAAATCACCTTGCGGAGTGTAAACTGGTCGCAGGGGGCTGAAGGTGGTGGAGCTGCAGCAGGCGCCCTTAGCAGAGCTGCCCCCGCCATTGCCAAGCCTGGCAGAAGCTGAGGCGAGTGGCTGAAGGCTGGCTCGGTAGGGGGGCTTTAGCCCTTTCAAAAGCAAACTGTCAGCTAGAGCTAGGGTATTTGGCTTTTTGTTACAAGTGGCTGTTCCTGTCAATGGTTTTTTTTGTGGCCCGGTAGACTCTAGAATTGTCGAGAGTTATGAGAGGAGATAGGTTATTTATGAAGATGGCTTGGCTGTGTGATTCTTGAGCTAAACATTCCATGTTTTCACTTGTTTACATTACCTAACAAGCACTATTGGACCTAGAAGGAAGGGTAAATGGTTTAAAGTGCATTGTGAGACTAGGATGAAATGTGAGCCGTAGCTAAAGAACAAGAACTTTTTAAATAGTTACATTGTTCTGCTATAATCAAAGTGTCTGTTTTTAAAAAGCCAGCCTTGACTGATAAACTTTAATGATTTATGGTCTTGACTTCACTAATGAAACTCTGTCTTATTAAGTAAGAGGCTGATGCTTATACAGTGTCTAGCACTTGCAGGCTTCAATTTCTGATGGTACTTTAGCACCACTGTAATGGAAAAGATAGATGGTTAGGCTGAAGTGTTTCCAGCGTGCACATTTCACTTCCTTAACTATAAAAAACATTATTAAAGCATGCTTTTTTATTTTTTAAAATAAACATATAGCCTTATCTTTTTTGTTTTGCAAACTTTTCATACTACAGGGTTTTTTTTTGTATCTCCAAAATGTTGTGTGATACACAACAATACCAGTAAGAATGTCAGTAGCTAGAAGTTCTGCTATCCAGTGTCCTCTGTAATGTTGACCTGAGTGATTTAACCTGATTTCTGTTACCTTGATTGCTGCAATAGTGGGCTTCCCCTGTACAATAAAACTGTTGATCACAAATAGACTTGTGAACATCAGATCTGGAGGGACAGGGAGATGCTTGATTTGACCTTTAAAAGGTGGTGAGCGCCTCCAGCATCTTGTGAAGATGCAGTTAAAACTTACACAGCCTGAGCGTTACTTGCTACCTGGTCGTGGCTGTTCTCCAGTCTGACAAGTTTAGTTGGGGATAGCTTTAGAAGCTCTTGAAAACATGTTGCATAATGAACATCTAAAATGTGTTTATACCAATTGCTGCACTCCTTTGACTGCGCAGCTGTGGGTAGCCTTCAGGTTGCCTACCTGAACGTGCCGGGCTGCATACTAAATCATTGAGCTGCCTGGTGTGTTCTGACATGTGGTGTTCTGGGCTGAGAGCGTGAGCTGGAACTATGTGTCCAGGTCTGTGTGTACAGCAGTTCTAGTCACGGCAGCTTCAGGAAACCCTCAAAATACTGTAAACACACCTTAGTAAAACCTAAACATTGGTCAAAGAAGTGTAATTAAGTCCTGGACAATGAATGCACTGGAGTTAATGAGTTTAGTTTTACCACTTTTAATAGTTTTGACTGTGCTTTTGGAACACCTGAAAGAACGCTGAAGCCTAAGGAAACGAAGGGAGAGACTTGATGGGTAAATCTTACTACAAACTTCCTGGAACAAAATGTCATCAGTGGTTCTTAGAATATTGTCTATATGGCCTCTTCCTAATTAGCTGGAGGACTGGACTTGGAAGTATCTTTATATATAGTTGGAAATCTGACACAAATTTGAAGGAAATGTACAGCAGCAGCATTTTGATCTGAAGATACTTGTGATTAAAGGTCTTGGCCATGATTCTTCGCTCCTGTTTGTGTAAATAAGCTTGAGAATTACAAGAAACTCCAGATTCATTCAAATGAACTGGAAAGCAACTGCGAGGCATTGAACTTAATGGTGGAACCTGTCAATGAATCTCATGGTTTTCCCCAAGGAGGAAGGCCTTTTGTGGACAAAACAGGCCACCTGAGGTGCTGTGAGTGTGGCTGTAATATGCCATAGATCTCTGGGGTCATGAAGTGAACACACGACCCTTTTTTTTTAAAAAAAGCATGCCTACATTAACATATAGTAGTTAAAAAGCAAGGAAACATTGATGAAATTTGTTAAAGGAACTGTCATACTCAGTCCAGAGAAGTTCAGTCTCTGGTCCTTTGTCCAAGGTAGCCCTGGAGTATTCTGGTGATTGTGACCTGCTGCTGATAAATTTCATGAGTTAGAGCACATGTCTTTGCACATTTCATCTAACTTTGTCCAAGTGAGTTGTTAGGCTATATAAAGTTTTAGCATTTGCAATGGTACTGGGTCGGGCTGAGCCCCACAGCAGCCCTCAGCACCGTGTTTCTATCAGTAGCTGGAAAGGTGGCAGTGACACACCAGTGTTGTGGCTGCTGCTGAGCAGGGCTTGCACAGCAGCGAGGCTCCCCAGCCCCCCCCCCCCCCCGCAGCTCTCTGGGGGTGGGCAAGATTTTTGGGGGGACATAGCCAGGAAAGCTGACCCAAAGTGACCAACAGGTTATTCCATACCATATGACATCTGCTCAGACATAAAAGCTAAGAGAAAGGGGAAGGAAGGTGGGGGCATTCATCATTTATGATGTCTGTCTTTTGCTCACTGAAGCCCTGCTTCCCGGGAAGTGGCTGAACATCGCCCGCTGATGGGAAGTAGAGAGTAACAGCTTTTGTTTTCCTTTGCTTCTGCGGGCATGACTTTTGCTGTTGCTTCATTAAACTGCCTTTATCTTGACGCACAACATTTTGTCCATCTTATTTTCTACCCCCAGTTCTGCTGAGGAGGGGAGCGATAGAGTGGCTTGATGGGTACCAGGTGTCCAGCCAAGGTCTATCCACCACAACCGATGCCTGAGGGAAAGGCGAACTTTAGCATATCCAGGTGCTGCATGGAGAGGTGTGTTTAAACTCACATCCATTAATGTACCTTTTGTCATACTGCTCTGTCACTTCTGAGAGGTAGAAGCCTGCGCCATATACCACAATCAAGACAGAGGAATTATGTGGATTAATTGTAATGTATGGGTTGTTGGGTTTTTTCCTCCTCCTATGTTTCTTTTCTTTTCAGAGTATTTCCAAACTTCCTATCTGGCTTTTCAGCAATGAGCTTTTAAACCTATTATAAACATCTTTTTTTGGGTCATAACAGTTCTCTCAGAGACCACCATACAGTATATAATGTTCAAATGTTGAACCCCCATCCCCTGTGCCTGTTTAGTGGGTTTTTTTCATTATCCACACAGAAATTCATCTGCAGCTTTACTGTCTGTTCCCAAAATGTTGTTAGCCCCTGCAGCAACTCTATAGGGGCATTTCTTTAACTACACAGAAGGAGCACATTGTTACACTGTTAGAAATCTGTCACCTCAGTATTCACCTGACCGTTTTCAAGCACTCGGGAAGCATGGTTTCCTAGGGCTAAGCAGAGATCTCTGCATGAGTCTGCTGGCAATTTTTGCCCAACTATGAACTGGCTGTTTATTCCAGTTCTTTCAGCCTTTTAATGAGTTGCTTTTCTGGGGGAGAACTGTTCCTGTTGTCCCACGCAATGTTTCCCACGCAATGTAGTTTAAGAGCCTTTGGAAAGGGTCTGTACTGAACAGTTTATAGAAATCCAAATACAGTACATTAGAAGAATTTCTCATGTCCATGTGCTCATTGATTATTCAGAATAATTCTAAAGGATTTGGCAGGCAAGAACTTCCTTTACAAAAACTGTACTGATGTTTTATCTCAATTTACTACTTACTCATGTACCCACTAATTGTAGCTAGCTTCTGCTAGCATGCCTGGGGACGTAGGATTTATAAGCCTGTAGCTTTCTGAAGCCTTTATGAAAATTCATGTTATGTATGGTACCATCCAGTCCCCTGGTACTGAGGTAGAACACCACAGCTATTATGCTTGTTATTTCATCCTCAAGTTGAGCATTTGAAGGGATACCATATGGTCTAATGACTTGTTGTTATTCATTTTGATGGCTTAATCTCTTCTGTAATCTATCCTACAGACACTTCAGTTTAAAATATTCTGAAACGCAACTGCTGTAAAGGAAGTTTTTGTCACAGGAATTCTTCTGAAACAAAACAGGTGCAAAAATCACTTTTGGTGCCCTCCTTATGTTTTGACCATCAGTTGGCCTTAAGAACTCTCTGATTGTCTCACAGTCCCTGATGCAGCTGAGAAAGGAGTCCTTGGTTCTCTTCCTGTCTGCAAGCTGTTTTCCCCAAGCCATACTTCTGGCCTGCCATATTGTGTTTTAATACAATAGTTTGCAACCTCATCTATTTTCTGCATTTCAGCATAACTTCCACTTCTTAAGGGATGTCATTCTTCCACTTTGTCTGAATTATTATTTTTGATTGGTGCTTAGCCTTTCCTAACAGGCAATAAAAAGTGATTGGTAATGTATTTAAATAGTTTTCTTGTCACTAGAAAATGTTTTTACTTTTCTAGCTGCACTACTACTTTCTCTTTATTTAAAAATAGTTTAACTCTCTTTTTGAAACTATGCCCCATTGTAGTAGCTACTTGGATTTTGTTGCCCTTGCAGGGATGTTGAATTGTTCTTGTGTTTTGATGAATGCTGGTCTGTGCTCTACTCAGGAAAATACAATTTCATCTGTATCACCTAAACCATGTGCTTTTAAATGCTTCTTGGCTTTTCTGTGATTCTTAGATTAAGATCGCCAGTGCTTTTTTTTTTTCTCCTGTTATTGTAAATGTCAGCATCCTGATTGCATGTGGCTTATGTACGCCTGCCTCCTGTATAGGGTCCTTCTGTTTTTAAAGATTCCTTGTCCTGGTTTTGGCTGGGGATAGAGTTAATTTTCTTCTTAGTAGCTGGTGCAATGATGTTTTGGATTTATTATAAGAATAACGTTGATAGTAACAACTGAAACATCAGTGTGTTAAGTAGCGCTTACTCTAAATCAGGGATTTTCCAGTTTCCCATGCTCTGCCAGCAAGCAGGTGCACAAGAAGCTGGGAGGGAGCAGAGCCAGGACAGCTGACCTGAACTAACTAAAGGGCAATTCCATACCATAGGATGTCATGCTGAGGATATAAGCTGGGGGTGTTGGCCAGGGCCTGCCAATCGCTGCTGGGGGCCTGGCTGGGCATCAGTCAGTGAGCGGGAAGCAATTGTATTGTGCATAACTTGGTTGTCCACCCCCCTCCCCTTGGGTTTTATTCTTCTTTCTTTCTCTCTCCTTTTAATAACAATTGGTTTTATTATTATTATTATTTTATAGTATTTCAGTTATTAAATTGTTCTTATTTCAACCCACAAGTGTTACTTTTTTCTGATTCTCCTCCCCATCCCACTGAAGGGAGCGGAGAGGGAGCACGCAGCTGTGTGGTGCTTAGCTGCTGGCTGGGGTTAAACCACGACATTCCTTTTTGGCATCTGACATGGGGCACGAAGGGTTGAGATAACAACAGGTCTGATCAGAGTGTGTGGAAACAAGTTTGTCATTAAGTGTTCATTGTATTGGTTTAATGGTCACCAGTCACAGTGTTGCTTTATTTACTCTCAGAGTTGTTGCGCTTGTTCTCAGAGCTGTGTGACACCTTACTTGCAGCATATGCTCGCTGCTTTGGTATTAATTGCCCTTGGGGCCTGGGCCAAGGTTCTCGTTTTGTTGTACTTTGTAGTACTGGCTTGCAGTATGCTAGAATTGTTGGTTGTGAAACTAGTCAGGTCTGTGTACGCGGTATTGTCATCACCTTTGTACTTCTGGTGCCATCTCATGGGAACTATTAATAATTACACCTTTTGCCTTTTCTCAAGAGAGCCAGCCTGTGGGGGAAACATCTTCCTACACCCACTGCTCTTCTCCCAGCTAATTACAGAAGCGTTTAAAAATTTTGAAAACATGTCATCAACATGTGGGGCATTACAGCAGAAGTCTTCGTGAAAGGGAAGAAATAGTTCCAATCCTTCTGAAAGCTGGCTTCGCCATAAAACAAAGTAAGGTCAAGGCACCTGCACAGGAGATCCAGTTTTGGGGGAAAAAAATGGCAAGATGGACGTCATGAGATTCCCATGATGTGATAACAAAACAGCTTTGTCTCCACTAGCGGGTAAGACACAAACACAGGCTTTCCTTGGCGTTGTGGGTTTTTGGAGAATGCACATTCCAAACTACAGGCTGATTGTAAATGCATATAGGTTCCATTCGAAACATGAAACCACTCAGTATTCTTGCGAGGTGGGTTTTATAAGCTTTCCTGTCTGAAGGAGACATGCTCAGAAGCAGGAAGCAATCCTCCTTTTCTGAAGCAGGAATGCTGGACAGAGAGAAGGGTCTTCCAGAATTTGTGCGGGTGGGTTGTTGGGGGGTTTTTTTGGGTGGTGGGCAGCGGCTGCTTTTTATGCCTTTTCCAGTAGGGGCTATCGCGATTCTGAGAGGTGAAGGAAAGACTGCGATGCATGCCATGGTTCATGGGCTGGAGAAGCTGGCTGCCTGACAGCAGCGACTGGCAGGACAGGAAGCGACAGGGATGTTGCGCTTTTTCTCTAGGGTGGTGGTAGCTTACAATTGCTTTTGAGGGCAGGCGTGGCCAAGTGGTAGTAGGTGAAAGAATTACACGCAAAGTTCTTTTGTGCAGGCTTTAGAGTTTTCTGATGATTTCTCAACTTTAGAGAGCAGCTTGTGTCACGTGTAACTGGGCTGGTCGCTTTCTGGGAGGCAGCACCAACAGGCTGCAGGGACTGTGTCCCTGTGCTGCCACCTCATGTCTAGGAACGAAACTAGCTGGGATGGTTTGACTAGGAAATACATACATTAGTAATGCTTAATGACCTCGTAACGGTAGGCCTAGTCTTAAGTATGAAAACAATCATGTCAAGTTATGCAGTTTAGGTTCCTTTGCTCTCTTTTAGGAATCTGAGACTAAGGGTCTTGGCTGGTTTTGGGGTTTGGTTTGTTTGTTGGGTTTTGGTGGTTTCTACCACCTGCCATCCCACACGTGTGTGTTAATTCCTCTTTCCCAATTTCTCCCTGAACTTGGAAGGAGTAGAAATCTGTTTTGTTTTCTAGTTCAGGGTGTCTGGAGACAAATTCTGGAATGCGTATCTAAATATAAAAAGCATGACTTAAATCTGGAAGTGTATAACTTCTGTTTTCTGACACTGTTTTCCATAGTTCATTCCTGCTGTCAGCTGGCAACAGCCAGAAGAGCCAGGAATGCTGTGGGAGGCACTGTGTAAACTCCACACTCCCAGACCCTTGTTCTAAGGAGTACTAGCCAAGCTGCTTCCAGTATCTGGGAAAGGCACAAAGCAACACTAAATAACCACCACTGCACACTGGAGTCTGGGATGCCCATCTGTCTCTGGTGGGGCTCGGTAGGACAAAAAATGTTTTTATTCTCCTTTCACCTGCACATTGTGGGCACCACCTAGGGGCATCCGAGAGAGGAAAAATTGTTCAGTGCCTCTTGGAACACTTGGCCTTACGTAGGTCTTTTCAACACCTGAAAGAAGTTCAGTGGAAGAAACTGGATCAGAAAGGCTGTCTTTAAACAAGAGCCTGCCTTCTGGCAGCAGTGAGGATATGCGAACAGGCCTGGTTGTCTCGGGGTGGTTGAAAGCATAAAGGAAAATTGCTGAATTCCCAGGCAATTTCTGAAAGGTGAGAATCTGAGCCTGAGCTAGGTTTCTAAGTGCAGTTTGAAGGACAAAACTGGGAAAAAAAAGAGTGAGTTAAACAAAACTATGATAGCAGATGGTCTCTTGGCAATGGGCGACACCCATGCTTTTAAATTACTCCAGGCATGAAACACTGTATGATCACACCACATTTGCTACAGCTTCCTGCGGTGTGTCACCAGGTGTTCCAGCTGTCCTGTAATGAAAGGAATCCACGCTGAGGTGGAGGAGGACAAGCCTGCATAAGGTTATGCACCACCTAAACTGTTATAAAGTGAAAATAGTGCTGCTGTCATTGCAGAGTATGAATTTCATCCATAACACTTAAGAATTTGCCTTGGATTTCTCAAAATTCCTTCTGCTAAATGATTTAAATATTTTCAGTGGATAAATTAATAACTGGTTTTGTTTCAGGCAGAATTGCTCTGTGGTGAACACTGAAAATGCTAAATAATTTTAAGTCCAGTTTTTGTGGACAAAAAATGTATTCAGTCTTGATTTTTAGCAGAAAGCTCTGAAATTTAGTCTTAGAAAATGGAAAAAAACCTTCAGCTTTTTTTCTTTCATTTCTTCATCTTGCACTGGGATCTAGTAGGCTGTGTGTTAAGTGTGTACTTATCATGCAGTGGCGAAAACACGAGTGCATTCATAGAAGCTTTTCTCCACCTTGAACTGCATATATACATAACCATAGCTCAGTATATAATGATAAAGATTTGCTACTAAGTGAAAATCAGTAAAAAACCCAGGATTGTTTTTTAGTAAGTCGTATTTTAATTTGAAGTTCTGCATCGTTTTGACATTCGTAGATGATGTTTGTGTTTTTAAAGTTGGAGTTTTCAGCAGTTTATAGTAAACCGATCCAATAACTCAAAATGCGGTATTACTGTTTGTCTTCTCCAAGCCAGCCACGGGGCTTTAGAGCCTTGTCATAAGGCTTCCAAACTGAGGAGCCAATACTGCTCACAGCGCTGCTGAAACAAGTTCTCCTGTAGTACCAGTGCAGCAAAGTTAGAGAGAAAGGTGGGCGGGAAGCCTTAAATACCCAAACTGTTACTAGTCTTCTGGAGCTAGCAGCCTGTGGAGGGGACAGCTCTTGAAGAGTTAACAGCTCCGGCCAGGCCTTTGCAGGGCGCGCTGTGACCCTGCGGGGGGACTCGCACCGGCGGGCTCCTGAGGCGAGTGCCCGGCCCGCTCCTCCCGCCCGCGGGCTCCTGAGGCGAGTGCCCGGCCCGCTCCTCCCGCCCGCGGGCTCCTGGGGCGAGTGCCCGGCCCGCTCCTCCCGCCCGCGGGCTCCTGGGGCGAGCGGCCGGGAGGGGCCGGGCCCGGCGCTCACCGCCCACCTCGGGGCGGGCGCGGAGGGCGGCCGCGGCCGTGCCCGCTGAGGAGACCGGCGGGCAACGGCAGCGCGAGCGCGCGGCAGCAGGCAGGTAGGTGCGTGGGTGGGTGCGGGGTGAGCGGGGCGGCGGCGGTAAGATGGCCGCGCTCCTCAGCTCGGCTCCCGCCCTGCCCAGGCGACGCCCGGCCCCGCCATGAAGCTCGTCATTCTGGAGACGTACGAGCAGGCCAGCGAGTGGGCCGCCAAGTACATCCGCAACCGCATCGTCCAATTCGGGCCCGGCCCCGGGCGGTTCTTCACGCTGGGGCTGCCCACAGGTGGGTGCCGGGGCCGGGAGCGGGGCCGCGGGCCTCTCCCCGGGGCTGAGGTGGCACCTTCCCCGCAGGCGGCACGCCGCTGGGCTGCTACGGGAAGCTGGTGGAGTACTGCCGCAACGGGGACCTCTCCTTCAAGTACGTGAAAACCTTCAACATGGACGAGTACGTGGGTGAGTGCCCGCACGCAAGAAGCGTTTGGCTTTGGTCGGTCGTTCTGCGCGAGTGGCTGCGGTGCCCCCGCGCCGGCGCCGCGGCCGGCGGGGCGCATCCCGCCTGCAAAAGGGCAAGGTAGGAAGGGCTAAAGTCTGTATCAGCCAAGGGAGCGAACAGGGCCAGTTTGAAAGCATGCACAAGAAGTATTAAAGGGTGTCAGGGCTTGCCCGGTATTGCGCACAGCAGGCACTGCTGTATTTTTGCCTGAACTTAGGTATGATCAGCTAAGGGCTCACCTTACTATTTCAAGCTGAGAGAGCATGCAGTATGAACCACCGCCTTTGCTCTGGGATTATAAAGGTCGCTTGAGCTTCAGATCTCTTACAAGGACTGATGTGTTACCTGTCCAAGTGCCCTTCTGTAACCGGCGTGCGCTCCTGCTAAGATAGCAGAGGATTGTTTCATTTATGAAGCTGTGGTGAAATAGCCTTCTCAGAAGAAAGGGTACAGAGATCAGTGGCAAGCCTAAAGCTCCAAAGGTGAAAAACATACAAGCTAAATATTTGCTAATGCTGATTTTACTCTGGTCAATAGTTTTTTTCTGTGAACAATCCTTATCAAGCAACATTAGACAGTAGGCAGTCCAGTGTGGATTTATAGCATGTAGGGTGGGGGGGAAATGCACAAAGTTATTTTCCAGGCTTCTGCACAGTTTTTTAATCATTCCTCCTAATATGAACTGGAAGGAAGGCTGGAAGGTTAGTAACAGATGAGGCACAGTGCGTGCCTGCTTTTCTGGAACATCTATTGCATGTTAAAATGAGCATGTCTTACAGGAGCTGTTGCGATTGATTGTAATTTTGCTATTTAGGGAAATAAAAACAACTCACGGAAGTTGAGGGAGTCACAAATGACAGACAGAGAAAGCTGTGCTCTATTACCAAAGCCACTGCAGGGGCATATAGGTGTTTGTTACAGGTGAGAACTCTTTCAGTTGGTCTTAGTCCTGTGCATGCTCTGTTACCAGGTCTCCCAAGGGATCATCCGGAAAGTTACCATTCCTTCATGTGGAATAACTTCTTTAAGCATATTGACATCTTGGCAGAAAACGTTCACATTTTGGATGGAAATGCACCTGATCTACAAGCAGAATGCGATGCGTTTGAGGATAAAATCAAAGCCGCTGGAGGAATTGAACTCTTTGTTGGAGGTGAAAACCCAAAGGACTAGCCGTTTCTGAACACCGGCAGGCAGCACTGCCTGTCTTCCACCAGCTATCTCACTTACTGTCAGGAGAGTTTATCTTCAGTGCAGTCCGGTGGATTTGCATTGAAAGCCACCCCATATTCTGTCACTCTGGGCGCTCATGGGTGCTGGCAACCTTGTCTTTCACTGTACCACTCCTCCAGTTTTAAGTATTTCAATCTAGTAAGTGAATTGTTCAGGAAACAATTAGTAGGAGAAACAAGCTGGGCTAGAATTGTACCAAATATAAATTGTATTACAATTGCCAGTGCAAAGAGGAAGCTGCTAGGAGTAGAGTCCTCTGAGCCAACACGAGCTTAATGCAAGCTTTTCCCATCAGCTTGCCTTAAGATTCTGCTGTCTACTTTGCTTTATTGTTCTCCCAGCACACTTAGGGCAGAGTCTCTGTTGGCCTCAGAGGGGACTTTTGCTGTCATTCCTACCAGAAGAAAATTTGAGCTTGAGCAGAAAAATTGCAAGTGTTTTCCTCCAATCTGTATCTGTTCCTGGAAGCATTGAATGCCCTTTATATCCTCCTGAATAGGAGTGCTGTTGGCTCTGCCTCCTACAATAACTGTTAGAGCCAGACTTTGTCAAACTGTCTCTGTCACAGGTATCGGCCCAGACGGTCACATTGCCTTCAACGAGCCTGGATCAAGCTTGGTATCCAGGACACGGGTGAAGACCTTGGCTATGGACACTATCTTGGCTAACGCCAGGTTCTTCGATGGTGACCTCTCCAAAGTCCCCACAATGGCTTTGACAGTCGGAGTAGGCACTGTCATGGATGCCAGAGAGGTTAGGAGAAAAGCAGTGACTTCATACAGTAGCTCCTGAGCAGGGCTTCCTGGAGTGCCTGAGATTTTCCAGTCCTGGAGCAGCAAGGCACCCTGCTGGCACAGGCCAGCTTATGCTTTTCCTGCCACAGGCGGCTGAATTGAATTCCTGATCCTCCTGTTCTGTTGCATCCTGCAACACTGTGGAAAGGCTCTTGCTCTGTCTTCCATTTCCGCTCTGCTAACGCTTAAATTTGCATAACCCTGCAGTACAGCTGTTATCCACAGGGAGCTAGAAAGCTTTGGGAGGATGTCTTCGGTAAATAATTTCATCTGGGGAAATAACTGCAAGAATCACTGGTTGACTTGACGTTACACCAGCAGATCATGAAAACTGTATGGGATAACTTTTAACTGAGACTATACCTTGATTTATACTTGTTAAGTCTCCGCATATAGGTGCCTAACAGGGGAGCTAAAAGGATGTGAAACGTTACGATGACCCATCAGGCTATGATTTAATTTGACAAATAAAATACAGACAGAACTGTGATACAGTGAAGTGCCTCTGTGGAGGATGACAGAGATCTCCCCCTGTTAGGCACCAGGGCAGCCTGCTCTCGGTTCAGCAGGGTGTGGGTGTGCTCATTCTGAACGCATTTTCTGGACCCTAACTGCCATCCTCTGTGTCTCGGAGTCCAGGTGATGATTCTTATCACAGGAGCCCACAAAGCCTTTGCTTTGTACAAAGCTATTGAGGAAGGTGTCAACCACATGTGGACAGTATCTGCTTTCCAGAAGCACCCCAACACTGTGTTTGTGTGTGATGAGGATGCCACGCTGGAACTCAAAGTTAAGACAGTGAAATACTTTAAAGGTGAGCGTTTGACCAGGCCAAGCAGCTGTTAGTTTTGAAGCCATGCTTTCCATTAGATCTTTGTTTGATCAGCTCCTAAAGGAGTATGTTCCTTAAATAATAACAGCTGAGGTGTACAGCAATAATAAAAGTACAAAGGTAAATGCTTAACTGTATGGGTATGGGAGCAAGGGACCAAGGGCTCTAGCAATGTCTAGTTTCATTAGCATCCAATGAATGAGAATTGTGCTTTATTATCTATTTAAGTCATCTTCTTACTTTGTACATCAGGTTTAATGCTGGTTCACAACAAGCTTGTGGAACCCTTATACAGCATGAAGGAGATGGAAGCAGAAAGGAGCCAGTCTAAGAAGCCATACAGCGATTAATTGGAGTAGTGCTGAACCAGCTTTTCTGTTGAAAACCAGCTGTGAGAAAAGGGAACTGCTGCAGAATCTTGTATTTGTTCTTAAATCAGCAAAATGATTGTGTCCTTGCTTCTGTCCATTAAAAAGACAGATGCCAAACACCTGCCTTAATTACCCAAATAAGGATGGGCTCCAGCACACTTGCGTTCCACTAACTTACTCTCTGAAGGTAAAGTTAATGGAGGATGAGTTTTTAATCTGTGAATGGACTGAAGGCCACAAAACACAAATATGAAGATACAGGGAAGTACAATGTTGCAGAAACCAAATGGGTATTGCTTTGGGATGCATTCCTTGCTGTTAGGACAGGTACCTTTTGTATGATTCCCCCTCACAAAGATCTCTTGCATTACAGTCATTTAAAATGTGAACTGAGCAGCTTTAGTGTGACGGTTTAACAGCAGTGTGCTTCACAGCTGTGAGGAGGTCATCAAGGAGATGAAGCCAGGCTGCCCTGGGCAGTGCATGGGGGAAGATGAGAAGAGGCAACGGGGCTTGAGTTGAGACAAGATGCTTAGACTGGATGTAAGGAAAAAAAACTCCCCAGAGGGACAGTCAAGCAGTGGGGCAGGCTGCCCAGAGAGGCTGCCCAGTCCGTCCTTAAGAGTTTTTCAAGACCTGACTGGATAAAGCCCTGTCTGAACCCTGCTTTGAGCTCTACCGTCTCAGCAAGAGAGAGGCTATAGGCAGCATTCACCAGTGCTGTAATGATAATGCATTTTATGTATCGGTATGCTTTTGTTTGTTGTCACACAAGAAGCCTTACATGTTCAGTTTTGGGGTATAATTTTCTATGCCCTGGTGCTTTATGAAGTACACTACAGGAGGGTAGATTTGTTTAGATTAAACCTAAGTGATTTCTCCCTGTGCTGCTCAGTACTGTCTTAATTTGTGTCAGTGCAGAGCCTGAAGCGGTTCTCTCTCCCCTCGACATCCCCCCCGCCCCTTCCCTGCCCAGTGCTTTATATTGCTGCAAGTACATGCCATATAACCCTCAAAAAAACCACCCTGTTCCCCCTGGCTTCAGCCTGTGTTTAATTACAAAGCCCCACACAGGTGGACAACAGCCTGTATTGGCAAAAACCCACCAGTTCTGAAACTCGATTCCCGAGTTTCCTATCAAATGCAGTCACATGAGGAGCAAGACAAACAAGGCAGCATTTATTTATGCAGAAATTTTGTAAGCTGTCGATCTGTAATTAACTTTCTACGCTAAATGTCTTTTTTTTTTTAATGGTTACATTGACTGGACCGTTTGTGGCTGAACAGGAAGGACTTGGAATACCATCTTTGAACAGACCACCACAACCTTCAGAGCATGAGAAAGACCTCGTAGCTTGCACAAGGTTTCTCTGTTGCCTAGAAGCAAAGCTGTATTGAAAGCAGTTTGGTAGACATAGCTGCT
This sequence comes from Falco naumanni, assembly GCF_017639655.2. Classification (NCBI taxonomy): domain Eukaryota; kingdom Metazoa; phylum Chordata; class Aves; order Falconiformes; family Falconidae; genus Falco; species Falco naumanni. Next base: position 1,681,024 of record NC_054061.1, read on the forward strand.
GCTGCTCCCTGCTTCGAGAGCTGCCTGCTTTGTCCAGTCTGCTGGCCGGTTTCCACCAAACACCTGCTATGGTTCTGTCCTGCCAGCAGCAGCCATTTCATGTAAAAAAGTGGGGAACCCTGATGGAGAAAGGAGGGGGTGACAGCTCTCTACCTAGTACCACAGTGTCTGCAAATAATCTGATGCTGCTGGTGCATGCACAGAAACGGAGAAAGTGAGGTCTGCAAGAGGGGGAAAACCCCCAAACCCTGAAGAAACTGCAGCACGTTACGAGTTGCCCACCATGCTGTCTGCCTGTAAAGACAGGTTCTGGTTTTAGCTGTCCTACCTTTGCGACACCAGCTGATTGTCCCCTCTTCAGAGGGTCTATCCCCTTCTGCCTCACTGCAGAATGTGGGAGCTCCAGCCCAGGGGTCCCCAAGTGCCCAGAGTTCACAGACACAGTGGTGACTACATCACTGTTCCTTCTCTCTCCAAACTTCTTGAAAAGCAGAGGTAGTTCACTGCAACATCTTCAAATACTTCACTGTAGCACTTACGCTCTGGCAGGCATCCCCAGCCACAGCTTTTCATCCCAGTGTACCCCCTGGCATCCGGGACCGGCCCAGCCTCCTGTAGGGTTAAGAGATCCATCCTCCACCCAGGCAGGACAACGGGGTTTAAGCACACACCCCGTGTCACAGACATTGCCCATCTGCCCACAAAAGCAGTTCAGCAGGAAGAAGCTCCTCCTGAAAGCAGGCAGCTTTTGGATTCAGCCTGTAGAGTTAAAATTGTGGCCAGAGTGGAAATGACTGGGGATCGCAGCTCAGAGCTGGCTACATCCAGTGCAGTGAGCGCAGAGCAACGTCAACGATGGCACCACGTAGGAGTTAGGGGCTCGTACCTCCGAAAGGAAATGAGGGCTCATGGGTCAGAGGGCACTCTGCATACATAAATGTCCAAACATTTATCAGTTGAACACATCCTCTGCCAGCTTCACTTGAGAGCTTTGTGCAAGCCAGGTCTGGTCGACATCATTCTATGGACGACCACGTGCACGAGGGCCTTGGCCCTGTAGCAGATGTGGGCTAGAAGCGATCATCACCCAGACGCAAAGTAGAGCTGTCCCACACACAACCTGTGCTGCCATATACATGCCAGACTGAAGACAAAACGGGGAGACAACTATGTTTACTGTCTTAAAGTGAATTTAGTGCATGTGAAAGGTGCAGGAAATACAATTCAAACCATACACAATGTAAACTTTCCCTACATGCTGTCCTATAGCCTAAACCGAGACAAAGAGATCCACCCTTTATCATCTCATCTTTTTAATCACTGCCAATTCTAATAGCACAGACTTTAATCCTCTGTGAAGGGAACTAAATCAGCACTCGTTTTGGCCAGATTATCCGAGCATAAATTTATTTACTATCGGTCAAAACTGAGTGAGAGGTGTTTACCTTGAGTTTCTGAAGAGTATTTCAGCTCCTGAGCTATCCATCCGGACCCTGCTATTTGTTCTGAACACAGCACATGCAGTTTTCATTTCAAAACAAATATTTAGACCATTCTGCAAGTGGAAAAACTTCTAAAAAATTAGTGGCTCCCTCCAGTAATTACTTTCACAATCACAAAACTACTTACTGAGATTTTAGGGTAAACAACTTGGGTTTTGAAATAATTTGAAGGGCAAAAACAGTGGAAAGAAGGCATCAAGTCCAGAAGCAAAACTCAACTAATCAAATTCCTCATATGAAGGGGTTAGTAAAAAATAAATTACTTCACCATCTGAGAAGACAAGGTAATTTTCAGTATCTTGAGGAATTCAAGTTAATATCAACTATGTATCGTATCCATAAAAATGTGTTTCAATATGTGACACACTTTTCACCCTCTCACTGGCCACATACTCAGTTCATCGCCTTAGCACTCATCACTGTCAAAATAAGGAGAGGCAACGCGAGTGAACAGAACAGCAATGCTGAGATGAGTCAGACTGATTTGAATTTGTGGAAATGGTTGTCATCCATTTTCTGCCAAAGCATTTAGTAATGCAAAGGCCCAGGCACTAGAGCCGGTAAGAAGGGGGTTAGGGATAATCAACTTTAGCATCATTAGGAAGTATCAGTGACAGAGCTGCTTTTCAGAGAAATGGGTCAGGAAATGCTATAGAAGCAACAAGTTCAGCTGCTAAATACGGAAGAAATTTTCTGTATTGAATCAGAAAACTTTCCCTGTCCAAGCAGCATCAGTTCCAGAAAGAGCACTACAGCCATAATAAAAGTGCCCGAAAACTCACAATGGATATGAGCCAAGATCCTAAAAAGGTCAGCCTCCCTAAAGGGAACTGCCAAATACTTCTATGATTTGGGGGTTCAGGTTTTTTGCTTGCTTTTGAAAAAGGGGCACCTCTTAGTAAGTATTTTCATAGTAATTTTCCAACTTCTGACTGGTTGTATTTGTCTTTAACAATCAATATGATTATTGGGGCCTTCCATGGTGTTCCTGACCACAGGATGGGTAAAATGGTCTCCTTTGGTTTTGGCAACAGCCTCTGAAATGTGACTATCCTGCAGTGCAAGGTAGTTATTCTTCTATCATGTAATGGAAGTGAAAAGCAAACAAATGACACAAAAATGGAAAGCATCTGTCTCTGGTTTGTTCTGCTGTTGTTGCTAGAAAAAGCTACTGGTCTTCAACTTCCCAGAACTCACCATCAATATGCATGGCTTGAAACAATCTGAAAGAAAGCAAATAATTTACATCAGGATGTTAAAAAAGTAAAATATGTTAAAAAAACCCACAATCTAAATGTGACAAAAAATACAAAAGCAGAAAGTTTCACTATTCTTTTCCAGTATCATAAACGCCTCATGCTGCGGTCCTCAAAGTTGATTAAAATAAGCCGCTCTGCACTTCTACAGCACATTACACCAGAAGGTTTTGCAGTACCTCACAAACATGTCGTCTCAAGAAATCCCTGAAAATTATTACTAATCCAAAAATGCATGAGAAGACACCTAGCCCACTAGTTCCTAGTTGGTCTTTAGGCAGCAATATTCCAGCAGGCCAAGCCTGCCTGCTCCCAACAGCTTACGATCTAACCTGACAACACAGAGCTGGGCAAACAGCTGTAACGTATAAATAGTGGGGCGAACAAAAGGCAAGAAAATATTCCGATAGGCAGAGATTAAGGTAAATGGACAGAAAAAAGAACACCAGAACAAAACCAGAAAGGAAAATGGGGTAGGAAGTGAAAAAAATCCTGTTGGGAGAAGGAATGGTGAAAAAGAAGGGCCAAGAGAGAAAAGTAATGCCTGTCAGGCACATCTGTTACAGCAGAACACAGTGGAGGACTGAGTGAACTACTGGTATTTTGACTTCTGTATCCAGGCACTGCATATCACCGCAGTGGGCACAGGACCCAGCGGAATACACACAAACGCAGAGGCTGCCTACGACTCCTCTCCGACCCGCCTGCCCTTTCGTTCGTGCTGACAGTAGCGGCACCCTTTGTCTCTGGATACATCGCTAACAGAGATGACATAAGGCAAGTTTGCAGCTTTCTAGAAGCATCTCTTACCCAAAACCTTGTGCTGCCCCTGAGCATCTCCAAGGAAACTTCACTACAGGCTGTCTCCTAGTCAGAGGCAGCAAATAAAGTATTAGGAACAGGCCCAGAAGACTTCTCTAGAATTTATAAACCAAAAGTTCTTAAAAAGCAAAACCATATCCCGAATCACTCCTGTTTTTTTATTGTTAGTGTTGAGTCCTTGTCAGTGTAAATATTTGAAAGAAGAAACCATGTAACTACAGATTTCAAGGTAAGAATAATCTGAGAGAGACTATAAGAAAAAGGAGAAAAATAAGTGGCACAGCACTAGAAGGGACACGTCAATACGTACCTGTTAAAGCATGGGGAAGATGGATCGTTGAAGTGCCTGTATGGGTTCACCCTTGACAGAGAACCCATACAAAGCCAGCAGAAATACTGCATGCAGCCAGTGCACGTCATTTTGTTACAGCCATCTAGTTTCTGAGGGGAAGAAAACAAGAAACAGCAGTAACAAAATCAGTCAGGCCTGCCTCTATGTGGTAACAGTCCTCAAAACCACATCAGCTAATGAATACATTTTATACCAACTCTGTTGTAACACTGGTATCTTCTCACCCTTCAAAAGAACTAGGGGCTAGAATCAGAGAATTGTAAATTGGCTATAACACTAGTAATACTGGAAATTAATATTTTTCTGAAGCTAGTTTTATCTCCTGGCCGTAGCCTGAAACAGCAGTAGCCTGAAACACAGGGAAAACAAAAGGGATTCATATGGATCCATAGTCAACCTGGATCTTTTTAGTACTGAGTCTGAACAGTACCAGTTGCTGTATTTACTCAAGTCCCTGAGCTCCAGAAACATCACCTTTTCTACAGAACACAGACAGAAATGGAAAGTTCTCATACTGTTTCCTAGAAATTTACCTACCCAGGTGAACTTGGAGGCTACAAACAAATCTCTGTTTCAGCCTAAATAAGATCTGACTCGATTTATGTTAGTAACCCTCAACAGTAACTACGATCCTTCAGCCTTTCCCTTCCATGCTTACCTCTATAGGAGTCCCACAGCAAGGGCAAGACTTGGAGTTCTTTTCTAGCCATTCCTTACTCTCCATCTCCTCAAGGGCTTTCTGAATCACCCGTTTGCCATAGCGTTGTTCCAAAAATCTTTTACTTGCCTCATCTGCTTCTAGATACTCATTTCGCAATTCCATTAATTTCTCTGGAAATAAAATAAAACAAAACAGCTTTTGTAATATATTATATAAAGATGTCCAGCTAATAACAGCATGAAGTATTCTCGAAGGAAACTAACATCACTAATTGAAAAGCAAGTGCAACATTAGAATACATAAGAAAAAGATGAGACTATTAAAACCCCGCTACCCCAAAATTCAACTGTTTTACACCATTTCATTATAATAAGAGACAAGTCAATGGAATTAGAACAAGTCTACAATGTAAAATAAATGGAAGAATGGAAATATTTTTTCTGAACATACATTTAATGAAACTTTGTCACTGGATTTTGAGGTTAAACAGGCAGAGTAGCATCCACCTAATTCCAGCATCAACTCTGACAACAGAAAGTAGTGGATTCATAGGAAAGCGTAAAAAAGGGCACATATAAAATTATTCTTCCCCTGCTATGGCCCCTCAGCATTTGGCCATCAGCAGTTTAGGGACCTCCTGAGCTGTGGTGTGTCAAAGGAACAATTTTTAATTGTCAGCAACAGACCTACTCCAAATGAATCTGCCTGATCTTTTAGAAAGCTCACACAGTGATGAGTTTCCTTGCTTCATTTCTGACTTCCAGTCTTTTTCACATGAGACTTAACTGCTTCTCCATCCACTTCTGAAATACGATGACTCACCTGCGGTGACTTTACACGGAGAGACCCCATGGTAAGTCATCCTGCAGAGGGTACAAAAAGCATAGTTGCAACAGGAACACATGCCCATGGTGCAGCCCGGTTCCTGCATGACCGGTGTCTGGCAGCCGGGGCGGGGGCAGTACACTACATCCGCCATCAGGTCCAGGCTGGACTGCAGAAGCAGGCGGTCATAGCGCGCAAACAGCTGCTCTCCAACCAGCTCTTTCACCTAAACAAAGATCAAAGACAGATTGTGTGCATCTGAAATTCTGAGCTGGCAAGCTTCAGCAAAAACCAGCAAGTCAATGAAAAAGTACCTACAGCTGGTATGAATCCACTTTATAGCCTCCCGTGGGTCATGAAAATACTCCTATAAATGCTATTTTAATAACAATTAATCAAACGAAAAGCATGCAGTGTTGAATGCAATGGGACACTAATTCAGACCTCTGATCAATGCCAGTACTAATAAAGCAGGCAAAAGTGATCCGGTTTTAAGTCCGATGCCTCTGTGTGGCTCAGAGCATGAAAAAAATTTCCCTGGGGATATTCATTCACAACGCTCACCATGAAAAGCCACACTTTGTCTTCTGTAATTATTGGCAAGTTAGCAGAATGCCACCAGCCCTGCTTGCACACTTCTATTACCTGGCCAGGAGTAGCAACAGAAGAACACTTCGGTTCCGGGCAGTTGAGGCAGCGGACCTGACCATCCCTGATCTGTATTTCAAAGTAGTCCTTCAGGCAGGCTTTGCAGTACACGTGGCTGCACTCGATGAAGTACATACACTCACTACCCAGCTTCTCACAGAAGCAGATATTGCACAAGTACATCTTACTGTTAAAGCACTTCCTCCTCTGAGCCTGATCAAAGTCCAAGATTTCCCTAATCAGACTCGACAATGATTCCACATCCTGTACAGCTCTTGCATCAATGACTTCTTCTTTGGCTGCGGCACAGCCTGCTGCACCACCACTATCCTCGCTGTCAAGAGGGACCAAAGGTGTCCTGCTCTGCCCACTCCCTGGACAGCACAGTTTTAGCTCGTATGGGGAGGAAATATTCAGGTAATTCAGTGTTTCTTCCTTCAGAAACTGCATCCAGGCAAATAAGACCACACAGCCTCGGTTCTCTTCCCATACGTTGTCCAAGTGTTTGCAAAGAGCACTGAGCTAGGGAAGAAAAAAACATTCCAGATTTCAGTAAGTTCTGACAACTTGTTACCATCTTCCTCTCCTCCCACAGCCAGCCTTGGTGCACACTTAAGATTTCAGATACTGGAGGGTTTAATATATACAGAGAATACACATAAAATAATGCTCACAGATGCAAACTGTCATTCCTCAGAATGGTGACCAAACACAAACGAGTAGGAAAGAAAAGAAGAGCCAACTAAAAGAGTAATTGTAAATGTGTCTTAATTTTCCTTTCATCTACTATATTAACATCCCCCAGAGCACTGTTAATTATGAACTTGCTCATGAACACAAAAGCTCTGTTAAAATGTTAAAACCATTGTGCAAACCTGGGCCTGGGAGAGCCATTTCCCACTGAGGGTGAACGCCGGCGGGGAGGTTGACGGGTAGTCTGGTGGGAGCTCAAAATTCAGCACGAGGGGAGGCAGAAAGCAAACGGTGTACTCAAACCCACCGCTCTGCAGGTTCTCCGGGGAACTGTCTGAATCAGAGACAATTGAGACAGCTTGAGAAATAAAAGAAAGGAAAAACTAAGGAACTGCACCTGTTTATGACAGCACCCAATATATGTCTTTTCATTTGATAGATTTCTGGGTTTAAAATTATTTATCCAACTGTAAATAACAAAAACTTCTCAGTGCAGTAAAATATCATGGGTTTGCATCTATACGATTAAAACAGCAAACCCTAGGACTGTGAAATACAAGATCCTGCGCAAACCGAGAACCTGGAAAGACTTATCCTCAAGGGGGAAAAAAAAACCCAACACCAAAACTTAATTATTTCAAAGGCATACTATTACTCATTTCTTAATTTTAAACCTCAATAAAGAGATTATATATATGATGAAACCACCAGCTCAGGTATAAACGCCAGGAACAGCACAAGCACAGCACAGGTCGGTCCTGGTGCTCTCCATGGGTGCTCCTACACATTGCCACCGCAGCGACCACCATGCGAGTACCAGACAATCGGCTCGGCACAACCTGACGCTGGGGTGACACAGAACATCGCAACTCACCGCTCACGAATACTTTGAAGTTTTGGGGTAACTCCAGACAAATTCTTGTTTCTCCTCCTTGGGCGGACTCGGCTCTCTTGAACTCATCTTCGTCATATATGCTAGCCAAAGCCAGCAGCTCGTCCTCCTGAGCTTCTTTGTCTTCTGAAGACATTTAAATTTCCTGTGGAGTTAACACCACTCTACAACATCAACCAAGTTAACACATCCTATTCAAATTATTAATTTTGGTAGCTATTTTATACTACTATAAGACTTAGAAACCAAAGTAAGTGATATAAAACAAGGTAAAATATAACACAGCTTTTTTTACAGGTTCAAAAATATCGATAGCTTGATAAAATAAAAAAAAGCACCTTAAGAGAACATTGGAAAGTCAAAAAGCAGACCGTAAATAAGTGTTGATGGCCAAGGACAGCTGCAAGGCCGGGCGGTGGGGGGGAGACGGTGAAATACACCAACGGCAAAAGCGGCGGGGCACAATCCGTGAGCGTGTGAAAGGGACAACGGACCCGAAGGCAAGCACCGGGACCGGGGCCGCGGCCCAGCGCCCTGCACCAGGCGCGGCAACAGCCCCGTGCGCGCAGCGCCGCTGGCGGCGGCCGGGGCCTCCCGCGCAGGCACCGGGCGGGCGTGGGACCGGGACCGCGGGCCGCAGCTGCCGGCCGGGCCGGGCTGGGCTCCCTCCCTTCCCGGGGGTCCCGGGGCCTTCTTGCCCTTACCGGGGGGGGGGGTCCCGGGGCCCGCCCGCGCTGGCCGGGAGGGGGCTGGCGGCGCTGCCCAGGCTTCGCGGCCCCGCACTCCGTCCCGCTGCGCCCGGCGCCGTGCGACCCCTCCCGGCGCTGTCGCTGTCGTTGCGCGGGCCCGGGCCCGCCCGGTAACTCACAGCACCGATACAATCGTTGGTATTTTCCAGCTCCCCGGCGCAGGCTGCGATGGCCGCGGCCCCCGGGCCTGGCAGCCCGGCAGGGCCCCCCCGCTCCCCGCCGGGGGGCAGCAGCCCCAGCACCGCGCGGCGCAGGAACGAACGAAGAAACAGAAACAAACCGGAAAGAATCTCCAAGCCCGCCCCCACCCCGCCGGGGGCAGCGCGGCCGCCCGGGGCTCTCGGCCCGCCGAGGCGGAGAGAGGCCCGGCCCGGCAGCCCCGCGCTACCGCCCGGCCCGGCGCTCACCTCGGCCGCAGGCAGCCGCCAGCGGGCCCGGGCACTGCGAGGCGGCAGCTCGGCCCGGCCCCGGCCGGTGCCGCGGCTGGGGCGGCGCAGGGAGGGGGCGGGGGAAGGGCCGGGGGCCCGCCCCGCAGCGCCCCCGGCGGCTGGGAGGGGCGGCGGCGCCGGGCGCGGAGCTCCGGGGTCCAGGGCTGCCGCTGGCACCGAGCCCCCCGCAGTAGCGGCGGCGGCCACCCGACGGCATCCAGCGCCTTCATTCCTTGCAACTGCTGAACGCGCGGCTCAGCGCTGGGCGGTAACACGCAGATCAACGTTTGCAAGTTCAGTGACAGTCAGCACTAGAAGCAAATCATTGTATAAAGCTCATAGGAGGAAAAAAACCACCACACCCCACAAAACCCTAACGCGTCAGATGTTTTCCCAGGGGAAAACAAAACCCGCCCCAGCATTCCCCAGGAGGGCCTGATGGAAGCAAGCACATCCCCTCACAAAACATTAGAAACAAGTCGGAACCGACCGGACCAGCGGTGTAGGCAGCTGACACAGGTGGTCCCTCCTGTATCAAGCTGCTAATTTAGACGAGCGAGCAGGGCCTAATGAGCTGGGCAGGAGCACATCCCTGCCTCAGCACAGTGGATGCCAGGCAGCTGGTGCCCTTGGGTGCCCCGGGGGCAGCCAGGGATATATAACCCCACTGCTCCCCCATCCCCCAACTTCCCAAAGCTCCTGCAACTACGTATCGGGCGCAAGTCAGTTAGTTACTCTAGAACCAGGATGAGCAAAGGGCTGTGTCCCCCACATTCCCAGCAGCACCTTAGAGCAGCTGCTATAAGGAGGAAGGGCAGAGAGCCCTGCACCGAGGCACAGCCCTGCAGTGATCAGACAGAATCAGCTGGTGGCTGTTTCCACAGCTCTAGCAGGAACACAAAACTTTTAAATACAACAGCAACAGCCTGAGCTCATGTGACTGGGGCACTAGCTCCCTAGGCATTCTGAGCTGATGCACTGACCAAAGCTCTCCAAGAGTTACGAGGAGTGCTGTGGTATGCACTTGCTTCAACCTGTATTCAGAACATACAAAGTTGACAACTTAAAGCTTTATTGTAGTTTGCAATAATATAAACAAGTGCTGAAATTCAGTCAATGTCCATTTCAGGAAGCTTCTTCTCTGTGGCTGTGGGGGCACTGGCAGCAGTGCCCTGGTCAGCAGCCTGGGACCCAGCGCTGGCTTCTCCCTGCCCTTCCACCGGGCCGTTGGGCTCTGCTGGCTTCTGTTCCTCCTTGGGGAGTTCAACTTTGGGTTTTGGTTTTCTGACTATGGGATTACAAATACTTGTCAATTCCTAGAAAACCACAGAAATAAAAAGAAAAAGCCTGTTAGAAATTTTTTATTTACCAGCAGTTGTACCTGAACCTCTTGCTCATGCTCACTTTTGACAGCACCAGGTGGATATTCAAGTCATGGCTGACGCTCCCCAAGACAAGTTTAACAGATTAACACCCAACCACCATCTTTCTAACAGACTGCTCAGCTCAGCTTCCCTCTGACCACAAATATAAGGATTCATGGAAACAGAGGATTATGTAGAAAGACTTACTTTAGTTTTAGCTTCTATGTCTTTAGCTTTTATAACTGGGTCCAAAGTAAGACTTCTCTTGTCTTGAAGATTAAGTTTATTGTTCATCCACTCCATAGCTTCATTTGCACTCTTCTCCACTTTAGCTACATCTGCTTCATCTAGATGGTCATATTGTTCATCCTGAAACAGCCAAATCAGTAGTAGCTGTGCAAGTATTTGTTTTGAACATGTAATCTGTGTGCTTATTTCTTCACACTTTTACCTTCAAAATACTGAAAAGACTATTTAGCCAGAAAGCTGTTCTGGTTAGCAAAGCAAGTAAAGCTGATCACCCACAGCTCTAATCTGAGAAGTGAAGTTCTGCTGCTGCTGACATTTTCCCTCCATGAGGAAACCAACACCTGATTAGAAAGACCATCGAGTTCTCAAGCCAGCATCCACTTCTGAAAATACCATAAATATGGGGAACTCACAAGCTAGCCAGGAGGTTGTACCAGCTTTTTGTCTGGCAGAGCTTACTCAGAACTCTGAGGAGATCTGTACTACTTCCTTGCATTTGCCAGAAATTAAGTATGGAAATACCTTAGCTTTGAATGCAAGAACTGTTTTCATGTACTGTTGAATTTGCTTCCCCAAGTCATCAAATGCTTTTGGTCTTTCCTCCGATTCTTGAAATCTTGCCTGAATAGGTTGACCCAATGCCTAAACCAAAGCACAACAGGTATCAAAATCCATGCAGCAACACAGTAAGATTCTGCAAGATCAGACAGGAAACACCAACATTTCTGAGCTCCCTGGAACAGACAGGACTGAGTCTCCCTCAACCCTGTAACATCACAGGTCCTTTGGAGATCTGCTCCTTGTATACTTCATAAACAAACAAAGTAGCTACCAGTGCTCATCTCTGAATCAGCAGACCCACGGCAGCTCCTGTGTGAGGAAAGTTCTCTAGATTCAGTAAATTCCTATTGGAATGCCAGAACCACTTACCTTCAGTTCTGCCAACTTGTCAATGTAAACTTGCTTGGGTTGGTCTTCACCATCTTCATAAAGCCAGTTTTCTGTATCTTCCAGCTTCAGTGTGAAACTATTCCGATCCTGAAGTAATCCACACAAAATAGATAGGTGAGGATTCTATTAGATGGCAGACGGTATGAAGTATTTGGAACCTTTCTGGAAGGGTTACATTTTTAGAGTGTAAAGAACTGTCTGAAACTATCCTATTCAAGTGAAAAATAGTAAAGTAAAATTCTTCAGTTTGGCTTTGTGGTGGAGAGCAGGCCAGAGGAAGCACCATCCACAACACCCACAGTTCACATCAATACTGCCACATAAAAGCCTGTTTTCCCCCCTTCACATTTTCATCATCACTGTATGATGAAGTCACTGAAAAGAGGAAACTCTTCAAAGGTGTCATGAATCTCACTTAACTTTCTCCAGTTTTAGCTCCAATATGGGTATCTAGGCTCTGCAGACACCCTGCTGGCAAGGCTCCTGCTATAATCTTTGAGTGATTCACCTGACTAGTGCAGTCGCCTAGCTTAGAATTTTATTAGTTATACACCAAGTTCCTTCAGTACAACAAGGAGAGCTAATTAATAATATCAAGAAATTTTTAGGCAACCTGTTCAGATGCAAGGGCCCAGATTTAGTCAGACTAATCCCGCCTATTATGTTCCTAGCTAGCGTGGTTTGGTTTTTTTTTTGTAATCTTAAACTGTCACTAAATACTGACAAAGGGTCCAAATAGAATAGGTCGCTTTAAGACAATTGTGCAAGTGTTCCTACTCTGTTTCAGTCTGCAAACACATGCTCTGATAATATCTTTATTGCTGCAACTGTTTTGGAAAAGAGCACCCGAAATATCCTGGGTACCACCTGCTTGTACTTGGGCCACATTTAGGTTATCTTCATAGCCAGAAAGCTTAAAAGCTATTTCTCCAAACAAAGTCTGAAAATAGTTTAATAACTTCAGACTTGTATTGGATACTGTGTTTTAGACTATAACTGTTAATTGTAACAAAATGTATTAGAGTACGATCAAGCTAGTAATACTTACATCTTCACTAACAAATTTCTCATAAATACCACAGAGTTTGTCTCTCATATCATACACATATTCTTCCACTGCATTCTTGGCATCATTCCTCTCCTTCTCAAGCTTGTCCTGCATTATCATTTTACCCTGTAAACAAGTTGTAAAATTAGTTACCTAATGAGTTAAATAATTAACATTTATTACCAGGATACCTTGTTAGCAAAAGCATAAGTTTGACATACTGTGATTTACAGAACTGTTTTAAACAAAGCACATACATAAAAACTAAATTTCAGTTTTGGTGGGATATCCAGCACAGTATGGAACAATCTTGCTCTCGTTGAGCAACCTTCACCCTGATGGTAGCAGCCAAGTATCTTGGAACTGCAGGTGATTTTGGAAATGACCACCCTGTGACCTAGCTTTCCTGCAGAACACCTCTTTAGAAAGAGTTATGGCATTCACTTTACAGGAAAAATGTATTTTGGCTCCATGAGGCACTGTTGTTCACCTCAAAAACAGACAACAAACCAACCACCCATGCAACTGGTGTGTTTTTCCCCCTTGATCACCATTAGCCACGTTTAATGAACAGCAAAGTTTCTGGAGCCCAGCTAATAGAATTTTTAGCTTTGGCAAGTAAGAGTTTACCTCATTCTCAATGAATAAGTTCAGCATGTCTTTCCCTATCTGCCACACCAACTGATTCTCAATGGGAAGGTCCACCGTAGTAGTCTTTACTTTTGCCTTCTTGGCTTGAGGTGGTTGATCCACTTTCTTGTCTTTTGAGTCAGCCTGAGAAGTCTGAATTGAAGGAATACATCCGAAGTAAAAAACTGCATCAAAGTTGAATATTCAAGACTTACAATGGAAAAAGTGTTACTGAGTTAGTACACCTCAACATCAGAGCTACATACTACCCTGGCATTCTGACACTTCAGCTGCTGAAATCAGAGACAATTAGCACAGCTACTGACCCTTTCAGGGCACACTGACTACATTCACAGGGCAATGGTGCTTGCAGTAGAACACTATTCTAGTAAGTTACTGAGAACTGAATGATTATTTCTTTTACGAACAGGAGAGTTCACCTGTTTTGTCAGTACATGCCACTTCACAGGTCTGCAATTATCCATGCCACTCATGTACTTCTACAGCTCTAACTGCTAGACTACAAATATACGCAAATAGAAGTTTAGCTTCCAGAGCTACAAAGGTATCAAATATGCTCACATACTACGTATGCTCATAAGTCTTCCAGAAGTATCCTGTAAGGAAACAGAAGTCTGAAATGTTTGTTACCTCCATTTCTTCAGATTCTGCCTTATTTTCAGGCTGGGCCTGCTGTTGTTCTTCAGTCTTTTGTTGCTCTTCCTGGTCTACCTGCATCTTCTGAAATTCATAAAGAGATCCAATTTGACATATTAGAAGACTCATACAACAATGATTGCTTCCATTCCTAGGCTCATCACTTACACCTAATGCTCTCTGGGCAAAATAAACAGAATGAAAACTGAAGTAGAGCCTCAAGGCAGAAATAAGCTTCTAGGCTTATAGGCAAGCAACAGCTCCATGGTTAAGCATTTCATCTATACCTCACAGTACTGGTTTCAAGAGATCTGTCATTGCTGTAACATACTTAAATTAGTGCTTAATCACACCTTGATAATTAGTTGCTGGACAGGTCTACTAAATCCTTATACAAGTCTTAGAACCTTCCCAGACCCTGGCCAATTGTGCTTCAGTTTTCTAAGTAACTAGGAGCAACAAAATTTATTACCTCTTCCTCTTTTGCATGTTGATCTGTCTCCATAGGCTCTTCACTCTCATCAGATTTATGAACCTCCACTAAAGATGCACTTGAAACACTGAAGATACCATGGATGTTTACTCTGACTTTGACTTTCACTTTTGAACTGGATCCATCTGTTTGAGGAGTGACTTTCTGAACCAAGAAGTGAGCTAAGCAAAACCAGAGAAAAAACCCATACCATTTGATTAACTTAATCACTAGATGTAAAGTAAAACCTGACTGTTTCTGACAATGGATCACTGCCACGTGCCCAGAGGATTATCAAATCCTACTAAAGTTAAACAATTCAATTCTTTACTCAGCAATGCTAGGATACATGGCTACTAGAAATTTTCTACAGTACACTGTAAAAGCTAGTGCTACTTGTATCAAAGCAAGAGACTGCACAAATCTCAGTATGCCCCTTTCACATTTATTCCAGCATTAGGATGCTCTTTATTTAACCTACTTGTCCATAAAATTTGTTACTCATTTTACTGTGGATCCCTGAATTTGGAAACCTATCTCTACAGCACTGGCAGTAGGTTGCCCTTTCCAGGCTATGTAGACAGCAGAAAGTACCAAACATGTATAAGACACTATTAACAAAGCTTAAAGCTATAGAATGGTCTTAACCTATAGCAGGATCTGGATAAGGCAGCTCCTTGGGAGAACTGTAGTATGCCTCAAGAGTAAAAGGTTCCTTTCTGTAGAATGTGAGGACCTTAGAAAATGGAGCAGCGTGGTTCTTGGGAAAGACCTCACAGTCACTGCAAGAGAAGACAGCATTTATTCACTATGTGGAATAATGAATCCAATGAAGTCAATAAAAAATTTTAGATACTCATATCTTAAGGAAAAGCTTTTTGAAGTGGTAAAAGCCTAACATTTTAGGTTAAAATAAGACCAACAGCCACACAGGAAGTGCTAAACTGCCACTCAATACTTTTTTTGAAAGTTAATGACAGTAGAAAACAAAACAAAGTATCAAAATTTGATTTTTTTAAACAGGCACTGTTCTAAAAGCATTATTTACTCTAGTTGTCACCACTTAGTTTTAGGATGTGTGTAATCATACAAGAAGATTGAACTTTTACCTTAACCCTTCTTCTGCTGGTGAATTCCATCGTAAAGAAATAGAATATGGTATCAAATCCGTGATAGAAAATTCTCTCACTTTGAAAGCCGGGGATAAAATAGCACACTGAAAGAGCACAAAAACCGTATTACAAACATTCAAGCTTCAGGTGAATAGCAGTTTAATTCAGCAAGCAGCTATTTATGCTGCTTAATATGTAGATTTACTCTAGGTTAAGAGAGACTAATACTGATAGACATAGGATCTGCATAACAGGCACTGGAAGCTTGTATATACCCTTCCTTGTCAGGGAGCTGTTACACAGTCTGTTCACTCTGAAAATGGAATTACACAAGGTTTAGAGTCATCATGGTGTTTGGTTTGCCAGGGTTAGGCTACCAAATTTTTAGTGCCAACATAAAAAGTCAGAAAACCTCAATCAAATTTACTTTTTAGAGTGACAATAATACCAGGCTTTTTGCATACTGTAACACAAAATTATCTTTAAGCAGATTCCAACAGCTAGTTCATACCACTGATGAAACAGAGCTGTAAGCACACATTAAACATTTGAAGAGAGAAATGAGGTGATCAGGGCAAAATGAAGGTATATTTAATAGGTGGTAGCACTAGTAAAATACTTAACTACTGCTTAAGCTATTTAACAGTGATTGACTCCAGCTCAGGGAAAAGGTTTCCATCAGCAAGAACAGCTTTCACTTCCATCTACATTAAGCAATTGCCACATCACAAGTTGACAGTGCTGTAAGAAACCACACACCACAAAAACCCCAAAACACTCCGGTTTCTGCATGTTTAACCTAGGCCCCCAAAGGAGCCTAGAAGAGAAAACATGAGAGCTTTATCAGACTCCCAGTTTCCAGCCACAACAGAAGCAGTGTACACGTTTCATCAAGCTACACTGATCCACCGATTTGGCTTAGAACAGCACAAAGGAATCACTTGAGCTGCTATTCTCATTCTTCCAACCACTTTCCAAAAGCTTATCTGAATGCATTCTATGATACACATTAAGTATCTTTCACGTTACATGTGGACGCTGGCTCAAATATTTATGGATTTCAGTAAAAATACTCACAGCTAAAACAAACAGCACTTTTTACCTGCAGTGCACAACCTCGTGCAACAGCCTCATCCGCATTCAAAGTCGTACTGACTTCTTTGCCAAAAAATTTACTGATCTTCTCTTTTACAGCAGGGATTCTTGTGGTACCACCGACTATTTCTACTGCATAAATATCTTCCTTCTTTAACTCTAGAAGGGAGTCAGACAGGTTTTACAGATTAAGTGTTTCTACATTTTTTGAATATCCTGATATCATAAACTAAAAGTTTTATGGAACAAGCTTAGAATAATGGTTGGTCTGTAAGTTTCTAAGCACTAAGAATTTCAGAACTTAGCTTGTGCAAGAAGTTTTAGAAAGCCTGTAACTGCTAAGCAAAAAATTGTTAGCTATGCTAAAACCATCTGTCCAGGTTCTGTCAACACCCAAAGGAAGCCTGTCTCCTTTCTGTATGCAGAATAGAGAATGCGCATACACTTACTGGCTTGCTCCAGCACACTGCGAAGGGGTGGTTCTACTCTTGCAAGGAGTCCGTCACACATCTCTAAAAATTTGCTTCTGTTGGAAGAAGCCATAAATAGAGCTGCAGTATACCATAAGCAAGTTAATACTGCAAATACAACAGGATGCCAAAATAGAAAAAAATGCCATTTTAACTACATACTGCAGGGCTTTCTGCCCCCAGTCCTAGTTTTATACTTATTTAGCACATTCTCCCAGACAAACTTGGTTTTAGTAATCTAGATGCAACATCCACAGCCCTGCTCTTAACTCAAGGCCACTGACCAGTTTCTAAACATCACTTTGATAAGCACCTCTGCATGTTAGGACTGGAGGGAAGTATAAAGTGCCAGTTCTTACACCTCCTAAGTTTCTTTCTTGACTAAAACAACCTGAACAAAGGGCACTAAAGCTTACATTTGAAAAAGTATAAGCGTTACCTGTTCATTGTTCCAGAGACATCTATGTCATTCATGAAGCATTCTATGTTCATTGGGAGATCAGAGGCATTGGCACTCATCAGTTTTTTCAGTTTTTCACATTCCTGGTATAGCCTCAGCAACGCACGAATCTTTGACTTTATATCTAGTTTGTATTTCTTTCCAAATTCTTCACAAAAGTATTCAACTAACATCTCATCAAACTTCCTGCCTCCAAGTGTTGTATCAAATGATGTAGCAAGAACCTTAAAAAAATTTAACTCTTCAGTAATAGTGCAATTTGTCATTATCTCAGCAAAACCAATGAGAACTTAATGTCAAAGCATTTGTTTCACATGCAGCCCAACTTTAAATCAAAGCACGTATTCCAACATTACTATGGAGGAAGACATACTAATGCAACCATAACAGAAAGAAACCCATTACAGCTCACTTTTATTCTGCCCCTGCCATCACCAGTGATAAGCCTCACCTAGAAGCCTAATTTATCCCAAACAACAAGCCTATGTCCTATACTCATCTTTCACATTTCATGCACACTGCTGGTAACAATTAATCTATTCTTCTATTTCAGGGCAATTCAAGTAGCAATTGCATTACTAAAACCTGATAGTTTATGTGGATCACAACTTCAGTAATAGCTGTACACATCTTAAGAGATGCTTTATTTTTAAAGCCTAAAATTTCCTCCTCCAGGAGGAGGAAAACAAACCCAAGAACACACACATCTGCCATCTCAAATGCTAAAAAGCAGCCTTAGGTACCCAGCCGTCCTTCAGTGAGGTGACAACTTTCAAAAGAAATTTAGAAAGATTGTGTTAAGCCTTGCCCTATCTGCTCAGTAATTTGTACTCTTAAGCAGACCATCAGAGTTTCCAAATTCTGCTTAGCCACTGTCAGTTTGAATCATATCCCAGTTTTAATATTTGATGCCTCACAAGGCTAGAACATGCCTACACCAAGCTAAAAATAAAACATTAAGAGATTGTTAGTAACTTTTGCAAATAGGTGCCTAGTTCTGATGAAAGAATTATCTGCAAAGAACATCTGTAGCCCATCCACCTCAGCTGATTTACTCCTTAAACATCTATTCCTAAAAAAAAATTTACAGTTCACAAGAAATCATTCTGTTGTAGGATTTCAGTACAGTATCACATTATTCTCAATGCACCTTAAGACTAGATTTGGTCTCTACACAGTTTTAGCTGCCTTGCTGTCCAGCTCTCCATTCTATACTCAAAAGCATCCCTGCCATACTTCTATGGTTTTGAAGTTTAAATGACAAATCCGAGAGGAACATGATGTAGGTCGTTTCCTCACAGGATGGAAACAGAACCACAACAAAACTAATGTTTTCAGCTTTCTCCTCATTTCACTACCTCAACCTTTAAAGTTTGTGTTTCTCTAGCTGATTAAGAGAAAGTTACTGGAACTGCAGAAGTCCAGATTGTCATCACAAAAAAGCCAACTAACAAATGCTACTATTTGCTGGAAAACAATAATACTTTGGCAACTCACACTTAGAAGCAGACTAACTCACTTTGCTTCATTTGCAGCTTAAAGTAATTAGGAATGTTTTTACTACATGAGCACCATGAGTGTTAAAAGAGTCACTTACACCATTCTAGGAATTCTTAGTTTAATGCTAGATCTCATTACTGAGCTGAGTATTTTTGAAAGCAGCATTCAGTGAGATAATTTCCAAATAAACAATTTAATCCAGTTTTTTTATTCTTTGCTAAAGTCTGCTGATTAAGGCATATTTGCTTCCTCCACGTACTACTCAAAAGCTCTCTAGTTCCCTGCCCTACTTAACTCCAGACAAAGTGCTGTTTTAAGACTATGAATTGAGCTGTCTGGACACACTTGTGTCAAGACAGGCAAGCCTGCCTGTCACCATCCATGTAGGCACCGATGAATATTTCTACTGATAATTAAAATGGATGCATAACAGACTGTTTACTTTCAGTTTTCCTTTGTTGAATGCACAAACAGAAACTTGATATGCAGAATGCCCCATATCCACAAAAACAACATTCCGTGGCTTCTCTTCCAAGGCAGGCAGGTCTTGCTTATAGATTCCATATGCTAGGGCAACTACACAGAAACAAGTTGAAGAGTATAATTAGGACATTCAGTTTTGTAATTCCTTAAAAAATAAATGGTACATCAGCAAACAGCATTAGCATTTCATCTTATTTTTCAAGCTACAGAAATCAGTATCTCATTAAATGAAATTCCCAATGCCAAAGGAACATGGAAGAACACAATGCAGCTAGTAGGAAGGGCTACACTGCTTAAAAACAGATATTCAAGAAATATCTTTATGCCTCTAAAGCAATGAAAAAACAGACCAGAGATTAAGAAGCTTTACAATCAACTAATCAATTTTCAATTTACAAAACCAGCAGTAATTCCAGAGGGGCATGGATCACTGACAGATTAAAAGCCCTTTTAGCTAATAAACCCACAACATTAAGTGAGGGAGAGATAGTAAGCCATTACCTGCAGTTGTTTCATTTATCAGTCTCAGACAGTTGAGACCAGCGATCTGTGTAGCATCCATCACAGATCTTCTTTCCGCATCTGTGTAGAAAGAAGGAACCTGCAAGAAGATTAGACAGCTAATAATAGCATTTAGAAGAGCAATCTTTAGCTAATAGTTACAAGTGTGTATAGAGAGCCAGTATAGAGTGCAGCTGATGTACCCTTCAGATTTAGTGTTAGTTTCAGTTGCAACAGAATAAGCACAGATGACATTACATGAGGACAAAGTTATTTTGTGAATCTTATTCCATTCTGTCCTGCAAGCCACTCATTTTAGGAGTAAAGAACCAGAAAGAGGTATAAAATATTATTTATGCTTCTCATTAGCAGCAATTTAAGACATTTTATCATTAATGAAGCAAGTCTAGTTTTGAAGAAAAAAAGATGTGAATAAGATCCTATTTTAAACAGAGCAGACAAATACCTGAAATTCAGGTTTCACAGGCAATTTAATACTGCAGTCATCTCAGTTTAAGATACTAACCAAATACGTAAAACTTACTATCACATACTTACAGAAACAACACAGTCAACTACAGGCTTCTTAAGTGCATTCTCAGCAGTCTCTTTTAGTTTGGTAAGAAGCATTCCTGTCACCTGTTCAATAGTAAAGTTTCTTTCTTCTCCCATATACATGGCCTTCAAATAAAAATTGTGCACACATTACACTACAGCAAAAACCATGTTCTACAAACACAAGAAACAGATGCAAGGAACTGTTTTTACTAAGAGCAAGCTTAAGTAGTAATGCAGCTCTATACAACCTTCTCTTCAATAGCCTAGCTTGTGCAGATCAGTTTAGAAGATAAACAATGGAATGCACGTGTAAATTCACATACACAGGTTTTGTTTTTTTTCTTTTAATCACAACTGCTAGAAAATGCCTAGGATGCCTTTCCCCCTACTGTTTTGGAGTATAATAATGTTATTGCTAAAATCCTAATCAGAAGTTCAGCCATTGTTGAAAAAACCCAAATCTTTAACCACATCACCTGAAATACTAAGCTGACACCTTACACACCCTTGTAGCATCTGGACAGCAGCAAAGTATGTATACTGGTCAAGCAGCTTGCCTTCCAAATTCACCATAGGAAGAAAGTACTGCTAAAGCAGTTCATGTGGGACCAGCTCTGCAAGGCAGAGAAACTAACTAAAAAAAAAAAAGTCTCACCTAATACCTGGTGAGACTACCTGCATCATTAGCCTTTTATTCCTTATTTAAGGCTTTTCATCCACAAGGGAACACAAACTACAGCAAGCAGATTCAAAAGAGACAGAAGGAAACTGATAAAAGTTTCCTCCTCTGGCTCTTTGTCAAGTATGCCAGGCTTACCTTGATGCCAGTTGAGCCTGTTGGCAGCTGGACAAGTTCATACGCAAGGCTTGCTTTTTCAGCTTGAACAAAGGGATCTGAGAATGCACGACCATGAAATCTTTTAAAACTTTGTACTGTATTCTTTGCATTTGAAATAACCTAAAGGAAAAGAAATCTTTAATACAGTGTGTCAGGGAACATTTGAATTTCAAACAGAAAACAGAGCTTTGTTATCATGCTTCTTTCGCCAGAATGTTTTTGTCAGTTGTATCTTAATGATATTAAGGTACTTGCTAGAAGGCCGCCTCCCTCTGACTGCTCAGGTAACCTACAGGAATTTGAGACTTAAAATAAAATGTATGCTAGAAAGCAGAGCCAAGATTCTATCAAGAATTTTTTAACACACCACTCAGTTTCATAGTTTATGTGTAGGAAACACTTTACAAGTGTTAGCAAAGCATCTTTCTCCATTCATCTGTTTCCTACCATCCTACCTTTCTATTGTGCTGCAGCCAGGAATTTTGCAAACATAACAAGCATATTGATGTAAACTCCAGTTCAGGTGCATCACATGCATGTGACAGTCAACAGATTCTCACAAAACAGCTCAAGGACCTTCATCATGAAGTTTTAAAAGAGTCAAGAGGGCCTCAAGACTATACTGTCAACTTGATTCAACTGACAAAAGGTATATATCTTTTATTAATAGCAGAGATCAGTGCAAACAGGTGAAAAATAATTATAGATTGTTTTCATGTAGTGTAAGTAAACTTTTTAAATTCTTTCCTTTACATTACAGCAATACACATCCTGAAAAAAACTGCAGTAGTTGACAAAGCACACAAGCACTGTACCACATAACATTTACCTGTGATTCAGTTTCAGTCAAGTCTCTATTTCCTAAGTAACCTGGTTTTGATTTTCTGTAGGTTTAGTTTCTGCAGGACGTACCTCATCTCTACTGGATCTCTGTATCAATGAATTTCTTTAACTAAGCAGACACTCAATTCCAGAAAAAACATCTGTATTTAGTTCTAGTACAGTTGTTCTGTTCTTGAATAACATGGTTGTGTCCAGTCATTTTTGTATTCTAGATAATGAATCTTCACACATCTCTAGGTATTTTAGGCTAAGAAAAACCAAGTGTTTGAATAGTCACTTCCTGTAGAGGACTTCAAAAAAAGATAATGTTTTATAGGGGTTTCACAGCAACACAAGATACAATACAGCAGGACCCAAATGTCATAAGCCAGACAAGTCAGCTTAACTTCTTCTCAGTCCTTAAATCATATTTATCTTCCTACACCAAGAGAAACTCAAAAGTATGAGCAAGAATGCTCAAGATATTTAGGTTGCAATACAATAACAAAGAGTCAAGAAAGCTACACATACTTTACATTCAAGTGTGTCCCCTTCCAGCCAAAACTATGCACTTAATGGAATTCTACAGAATGTAGTCACATAATTAAAAGCTATCGTAACACACACAAACTGGAACAAGCTAAGGTAGGGTGAAACACTACTGCTTAGCTTTAGAACTTACACTTGCAACCAAAAAAAGAAATCCTGATAATACTGATTTTTTTAAGAGGTGGGGGTTTTGTACATTTCACTATGTACAATAACCAACCCTTAGATTCCTATCCAAGATGACAAAGCAGCATTACATGCTGAACAGCTGAATTCAGCTCAGCTGTTCGTTACAGTTACAGAGACACTAGGACACCAGGTCAGAGACATCATCTTCAGTGACAAATACATTCACTAATCTGATTCTTGACTACTGCAGTTGCTTTTACCCAAACTATACGCTCACCTGGCTTTTAGCTGCAGCACCAATTGAGCGATTCTTGGGTCCAAAGGCTATACATGATCTGTAATAACAAGAAAGATGGCCAGTTAAGTGATTGCTAGAACTGCACTGCATCTCTTTCTTAAGAAGTGTCGATAATAATCAGACTAGAGATTCTTAATGGACCAAATACTGTTTAAAGTTGGTCACTCACTGCAACATGTGCACGGAACATTCTGTGAATTCTGGAAAGAAAAAAGCACTAAGTTCAATTAGAACAGCAATGCTCCTCACTGCAAGATAGCACCAAACCCAAGCTCATTCATGCTACTTCAAGCTTTACAGCTATGCAATAATTGGGTAGAGTCCCTTTATCTCAGTAATTACCCATAAATCTAAGCCACTCAAAGCTGTTTGCTAATCATACAGGAAATCTGCAACTGTTCAGAAGAAATACATGAGTTAAATCAGATATTAAGAAAAACCTTCCTACATATCTATACCAAATGTAACTAAGCTTCCCAGCTTTGCAAACCCCTTCAAGAGCAGGAAGAAAACCTGCACAGGAAGATTGGTGTTTATGAGTTTCATCTGTACTCACTGAAATAATGTAGATAACAGGGAAAAAAAAATCATACTTTACTTCAAACTACTTTGTGACAGCCTGTAGCTCTGGAAGAGACAAAGAAAATCCCTCCTTTTTGGAAAAATTCATAGTCCTGTTAAGCCTTTTGATTTAGATATCTAACAAAATTAAATCCAGCCCTCTAATCCAAGTTCCTCATACCATTGAGGTGAGCTTACTGGGGGAAAAAAATTGGTATTAGTCAAGCAGATCTTTACCGTTCATACAACATATTAACAGCACAATTAAGCTACTCTCTATGCAGCAGGTCAGGAATTTGCTTTATAGCAGGATTATGCCTTAAGAAACAAATTCCAGCTCAGTCTGAGGTTTAGAATTGGTATTCCAAACAGAAACTGTCAAAATCAGACCTGAAGACTAACTAGTGATATAATTACACTGGTTTCATATCTTCCTCCAATTTATTAATAACTTAACAAATGAAAGAAGGCCCACCCTAAAGCCTATGTTGCAGAAGAATTAACAGATTCATTCAGAAATGTTATTTGAAACAATTATTCAAGGATCACTTCACAAGAAGTGAGGAAGTTCTATGCTAAGTAGACCCTAAGGCCCATACTAAGGGAACAGGAGCTGCGGAGCATACAGCTAAAAAAAAATATCTAACAGGCCCTGAACAGAAAGGTAGTTATTAATTTACTCTGGTCTACAGGAAGGAATTAAGACAAACATAAATTGTTGCTTTTCTCCTGGACAAAAAAAAATCCATCTGCTTCACTGCTAAATTCACAAGCCATCAACCCCCATTCACCACAAATCCACTAATTTAGATTATAGATTTCTTTAAGCCTGCCAGACTAAAACCTCAAGGTAGAAGCCCCCCCTCTACAAAAGGAGATATACAGTAATCAAACATACAGGCTTCCATATGATATACAGAGAATAAAACCCTCAAGCACATACATTATTCTTAAATATGCTTGGCTTTATGAACAGGCAAGTGTCTCTGGGGAGCTGCAGCTAGACAGGTGGGATGGTTTTTACTTGGCCCTAGTCCTTCCCATTCTGTCCACCCCAACCCTTGTCCAGAGTTGACCCTAGCTCCTAACAGCGTTGGGGAGCCACAGAGGGACACAGCACAGAGGTAAGTTAAACTGAAGAGAGGGGTAAGGAAGATCTTTCAGCCAGTCTCATTCCCCAAATCAGTTCACCACAGCTAACTCATTAAAGATAAGTTATACTATTACATGGTTTACTGGAAGTTGAGTAACTAACCATAGCATTTTAAGTAGAAACAATCACAGTGAAGGTCATCAGAGGTCTAACGGAGCAGCTTAAGCAGAGCTATGTGCTCTGTTAACACACCTGCAGGCACTACTTCACCCCAACCCTCGCACCTGATATCACCTTCTCAGAGGACCTTCCCTGTCACACTTCCTCTACACTGAGGGTCTGCGCCAGCTTCCAAAGATCAGTTACGCCTCTTTAACTTAAGTCCCTTCATCTCTAGGGAGATAATGAAACTACCTTACATTTTTTACTACCTTTCTCTCTACCACTTCTCTACTTTAAGAATTATCATATTCAAAGACAAATATTTTTGCACTGCTTTTGGAGATACAAATTCAAGTTTTACAGGATTCTGGAAGAATTCATGTAGCATTATAGGAATTCAGTGACAGCATCATCTGTGCTACTGAACTAAGTACAATACATTCACAGTATTGTTTACCAATACAAATGATTACAATAAGATGTATCTGCTAATCCTTCCCAAAACTTGTATGTCATAGAAAACAGTTTTTAACCCTGACCATAGGCAGAGTCCTAAGGCAGCCCATCACAACACCTTACACAACTTTCCCCAGAGGTCACTGTAAAGAAATGCTAAGTACTGGCTTTCCTGAACGAGGCTGTTTAGAGATAGCCACTTAATTGTTAAGAATTTATTTTAATATTACAGAATGTTTTTCTGCATTCCCTCAGAACAGTACTTGAGGATTAAAGTTCTGCGAAAAGCTATCATTTTCAATATGCTAATATTTTCCAATTTCACTTCAGCCTTTCATAACTGAATTATTTTCTGAAAGATGCATTGGGTCAGATACTTTGTATAGCTCATCTCCTTCAATGAGTGCTATTTGTGTTCATACCTCAAATATACATAAGCATAACTCCAGCTTCCTGAGGGCCAGATACCTAGAACTATTAGAAGACTGCTAGAAATTTTAAAAAATAGCCTCTTAGTACATGTCATCTTTAAAACTTCCATATTATTAGGAATACTTATGAAACTAGTCCTTACTCTAGCACAGGTACCAAATAAAGTTTCCTTCTCTGTTTATTCATTGCTTAGTGACAGTAACAGGCATAGAGCTGAAGTAGCGTTTAATGAGGAGCAAGGTCATTTTATGGCTCCAGTGTTTATAAACAGATGTAAGAGATCTAAAAAAAACCCAAGCAACTACAAAACAAGAAAAACGCCAAAGACAATGCAATTATCTCACAAGACTGCCATTTACTTTAGTAACTGCTTAAAAATAAAGGTAAGATATTGAAACACTTTAATACAGTTTTCCAAGCAGTTCCCTTTCAGATCTGATGCACTGGAAGTTCCTTTTGCACCTTTATTTTGCAACTCATTCTTAGAAGAATTTTATCCCAGTTCTCCCTCTCCTTCTTAGCAAGTTTCTTAATAGAAATAGGCAGTGCACACTGTATTGAAAAATGTGTTGGGAGCCCTATTTATGTAAGCAGAGTTAAAATATACTACACAGGTTGTAAAGTATAACATGTTTGAAGACCAAGCTCACCAGCAAACTGCACTACTGGTCAGTCCCCTTCGCAGGGAAACAGATGCCTGACACTGTATATCCATTCACATTCTGCTTCCCTGTCCCCTCCTCAACCCAGTGCCTAGTTTCAAGCGAGGGTTTAAAAGACCGGTTACGCCAAGCAAGTGCATTACTTTTTTTTTTTGAGAACCCCTGTCGAACAAAGAGACACACAGGCTGAAGGGAAGGCTGTTAAGATGCTTTTCCAAGCTCGGACCCAGCGGCAGGCCAAGGCGGTCGCCCAGAGCCACCCGCAGCTCGCCGCCCCAGCCCGGCGGCACGGCCCCGCCTGCAGAGCGGACAGGCATGCCGCCGGGAGCGCCCAGCACAGAAACCACGGCTCTTCGGTCCGGCACCAGAGGCTGGGCTGCTTTCCGTCCTATTCGCGACGCCCATCCCCTGGATGGTCACACAGCCCTGCCCCAGGGGGACAAACTGATCACACCACACGGAAAGGCGCGGAGGCTCACCCGGCCGCCTCTCCCCGTGCGCCTCATGACATCGTTTCTTTCTCTCAGCACTCCGGAGGCCGTTCGGCCCGGCCCGCTCCCTTCCCGAGAGCGTGCCGCCGCAGCAGGCCCGTGCCCCGCGCCCCGCGGGCGCCTCCCCTCAGCGGGAGGCTGCCGCCTCAGCCCCGCACCTCAGCCAACGGCGGAAAAGCGGCGCGGCCCGCCCCAAGCCCCACTCACGGCGTACTGCGGTCGCTATACTCGTTAGCGACGGTCTCGATGCCGCCAGCGCGAGCCACGGCCACATAGCAGCTCTGGAAACCCAAATCGATGCCCACCACCGACATGGCTGCAGGAAGCGAAAGGACTGAGGCGCCTGAGGAGCGGCGGCTCGGCCCGTTTAAATGCGCGGCGGCGGCGGGCGCTGCCTCCTCGGGGCGGGGGGACTTCTCGAAAGATCCCGTCGCGCCGCGGCCGAGCGGAGCGCTGAAAGGAGGGGGGCGAGCTCTCGCGAGACTGCGCTCAGGCGCTAGGGCGCAGGCGCGGGAGCGCGCTCGGGGCGGGGCTAGCGGCGGTCACGCCCCTCCGCGGCGGCGGGGCGGGCGTACCGGCCTTCCCACTCTGCTTGTGTGGGCTGTTTTACTCGGATAGTCTTCTAAGAATTGGAGAAAAATGCGACAAAGTCAGAACTTGGCAGCACTGTAAAGGGCTGCGTGTTATTTCCTTTTGCGGGTGAGGCTTTAAGGAGGCGGCCGTGGCTCTCGGCACAAACAGAAAGGCCGTTTTATTTAAACTATTTGTTTTTCCCTGTGGCGTAATGACCTGATTATAACACACCAGGCCTGAAGGAAAACAGATTTTATTTTTTATTATTTTTTAAAGTTACAATTTCTGGGAACAGATTTAGCAGAGAAGGACCTAAATATAAATAAATTACAATTTCTGGAAACACAGGTTTTGCAGAAAAAGACCTAAAAGAAAAACAAATGACAATTTCTGGAAACAGGTTTTGCAGAAAAGGACTTTGGTGTCCCCCAAGGGGTTCTGGTTTGCTGTTAGGACTTCGTCATTTTGTGTCATCCCCATTCAGGAGGACCACACAGGTGATTCTGCCTTGACCCTCCCAAAATTTCAGTGAAATCTCTGCCACCCTTCTCTATTTTAACAACCTCATGTACTAAAAAAGTGGAACCCTTGTGCGAGTGGAACCCTTGTCGACATGTCACAGCCCGCTGAAGGGTGTCCTGGTCACGCCGGCACAGCACCCACGTGTTGGGCACCGGTCCCTTTCTACGGCAATGACCAGGTAAACTCTCATTTTCTACTTAGACCTCCTCTGCAACACCAAGCAGAAGGTGCACGGATATAAACACCACATCAAAGTATTTAGTTTTCATCAAACCATTGTTTGATTCCATGTGGGAATTTGCAGGTAAAACATGGGAGACCTCCACGGTTCAGATGTGGCCAGGCCAAGTGGCTGGAGCCATGTTCTGTTGGGTTCTGAGTTGCAGAAGAAAACCCAGCGCTGCGTTAGAGGTTTCATACTTGGAGAACATGGTTAAAAGACAGTTTCGTCCCAGCTATGCCACCAATAAAATTTAGCATACAATTGCTTTATATCCAGTAGGGTTTGTAGGACAGTTTGTCTCTAATCAACATGTAAAATTTAATATTTTAATTAAACTATTAATATTAATTAATTTCATAATAATAGTTTAATGAATTATTATATCTAATCTTCAGGGATTGGGCTGCTATCCCTATAGGCTGTATTTTTATAGCTCAATCATGTTTTCCAGGGCAGCATTTGGCCACCAAGCACTTTGTGAATGTGCTGGAGAAAAGTCTTCTTTAGGGATCAGGAATCCCTAAATGTAGGGATCAGGAATCCCTAAAAAGCTAAAATTTAAATAAATAAATAAATACATAAATATAATAACACTCCCTGAAAGTTCCAGCATGTTCCATAGTCCCAGTGGTGGTAGGAGCGGGTCGAGGTCAGACAGGGCGATGGAGCCCCTGCCCTGCTGGGACCCCAGCAGCCACCCTGCTCCTGCCAGCAGTGAGGAGGTGTGGGAGAGTTCTGCTGAGGGGAGCGTTCTGGGAAGAAAGCCCAAGGGATTGGTGGATTCATCCTAACACAAACTGAATTTGGATACTTATCTTAACATTCACGGATTTTGTGAAATGTAATGCTTGGGAATGCTTTTAATACTGAGATAAAACATGCCTAAAATACAGCACTGTGTTACAATCAGTACATTTCCAAATTCCCAGCTCTATATTTACATCACTCCTCCTTGTTCTAGTGATACAGAAAACACATGGCAGAGAAATTCAATATTTAAAGCAGGAAGGACGTTTGCCCCAGAGGGTGTTGAGCAGCCCCAGCCCTGCGCGTTTGCAATTCCTGGCAGCTTGCTGAGTGACGCCGCTCTGGCAGCTGTCAGTGGGCTGGGAATTGCATCACGGTGCTAATGACAGAATAATAATGAAGTGTTTAACCTCAGACGTCCTTGAGTGTAGAGTGAGGTGCCAAGGAACAAAACCAGCCTGCTGCTCTGCGCACATAATATTGTACAACACATACCCACAACACAATGAATGGCAAGAAAGAACATCACCCGGTTTCCTCATTTTTTGTTGTTTTTTTCCACTTCCATTTTCAAAAGGAGAGACCCTGCCAGCGGCAGGGCCAGGGAGCAGAGAGCCTGGCTCAGTGTCGGAGTGTCCAGAGCCTCAGAGCCCCGACCGGCTCCCACCAGGCATGTGTGGCTGCTGACCCTGGGCTAGGACATGGTCCTGGGACCCAGCCAGGGATACTGCCCATGGGGACAGGAAGGAGAGGGGAGACAGGGGCCCCACCAGCCCAAATGGGCAGTTCTGGTCACCACACACAACCCCCTGGCTGAGGGAAAAATAAATAAACTCAAAATCTGAGGTGTCATGATGTAGCTGTCTGAGGTGGAACAGATTCCATGATTCTCCCCACTCTCCTCTATTTTCTGAATGTTTTTTTCTTATAAAAATGAGACTTCTAATGTACAAAACATGAAAAGGCTGTAACAAATATTTCTAAGAAATAATTAGGACTTCATGACAGCTGAAAGACACACAGCTTATTCTGAACTCTTGTAATATGCTTTTAGTGGAGATGTACTGCTAGAAGAAATGTCTCAGTACATTAAGAAGTATCAAGGCAAAATTCAGCTGTGAGGTAACATAGCACCTTTGCCACATTAATTTAAGGAAGCAATTTAATTTTGTGTATCAAGGCAGACTTTGCCTTCTTCCAAGAAGCAAATAGTCTTATTCTTGTGCTCTTAAATACATACTCTGTGAATTCCTATCAGACATATATATTCCTTATTGAACCAACTGTGTTTGTCATTTGGAATGTATTGTCTATGTTGCTACTTAGTTGCTTATCAGTAAAGTGATAAATAGCTGGATACTTTTTGTTCTCTTTCATTATCACAACAACCAGTAATTTTATTTTAAATTAAGAAGAAGCCAGAAGAAGAATCACAAAAAAAGGGCTGTAGAAGATGCAGCTTGCCTCTTTTAAACTAGATACAAAATGTTTCAGAAATTCTTAGCCTTTTGAAGATAATGTAAACAAAACAGCAAAAGCATTAAAGTTTCATAATTGCATCATATGCTTAAGACTTTCCAAATTCAGTTATATGTTTGATCAACTACAGATATATATAAGAAAATATGACTCAGGATGTATTCAAAATGTAATGATAACATGGCCAAAAATTCATGGCTACTTTTTAAAGAAGGAATACTTTGTTGTTGATATACTTGATACCATCCACTGCTCTGAGCTGCAAATGGGTCTTTTGCAGCATGGCAGGCATTACAAATGTCTAATCCTCAAAACCCACGGGTATAAACAAAATGGGGAAAAAAATGATGCATCACTGTTAATTTGTATGCTATAGGTCATTTGTCAGTTCTTCAAAGTGTCCTCATCATGCTTTCATTCAGTGGTTTACTCTATCTGTGCCCTCGTCACTCCTGATATCAGTCTGCAGCCTCCAGACTTCACCAAAACTTACTCCTCTGGGGAGTTTTGCAGATAAATCCTTGCCTGGCAGATTAAGTGTCCTCCTTTTTCTGTTATCTGTATGCAAAATAGATGTATGATTTCAGTGGAAGTGCTTACATACTGCAAATCTGCCACACTGGTGTATCTCAGTGTACAGCCAGTCTTCAGGCTGTTTACAGTGGCATGTCTTGCCATTCATTAATGCCGGCCAAACATGAAAGTGAATATGGGCTTAAAATACGTCCTAGCTGGTATCCATCACAGGCTATTCTTTGGGCTGCTGTAAATAGTCATTGTATGTCATCTAATGTATGGTTCATAGTGCTATTCTGGGATATTCAAATAGAAATGGGCTTTGCGATCTCCTAGCTGAGGGTATCTGGAGTATCGTGTTGCCCCAAACTCTGATATGAATCATACCACATATAACAGTTCTCAGAAGATCCTGCCTCTCTGTGCTGTGAAAGGTTACTTGGGCGCCATTTTCGCCAGTTCAGTTACCTCAAGAATTTGCAGTGAAACAAATACTGAAAAGATAAATTTCCCTCTTATTCTGTTTTCCACAGTTTTCCATCAAACTTGAGAGATAATTGGACTTCATGTGTTTACAAATTAAGCCATCAACAGCTACCAAAGTATCAGAGCTGGGCAACTGCCCACCAAACAAAACCCAAAACAACCAACTGAGGAAAAAGGAGGGAAAACAGATACAAGAAACACAATATTGGAATGTGACGGGCACTACAGCAAAAAATGTTTAAGTCTAAAGAATATACTGATGTTTCCTGAAACAATTATTTGCTCCTGCATGTTGTGTATTATGCATACATCATATCTGGATAATTAAGGCTAGTTCATAGTTTTGCATATACTTCCTAACACTGGAAATTAGTGCCTTGGGGCAGCCTGTCTGCATGAATGGATTTTAAACATATAAGATACTTTTCAGTGTGTTGGTCCATGAAACATGGCAGCAAAATGCGAGAGACTTTATTCAGAGAAGTTGTAGTTACTGTGTCGGCCTCCCTGCCAAACTCTGGAGGCACTGATCTGAGCTGCAAGTCCGGCAGACAGAATTTTTAACATATTAAGTAAGGATGGTGTCATACGATTTCAAAATACAAAACAGTGGCTATGTTAAAGAAAAAAACCACAAATACTACATGCAAGTGTACATTCCTTCACAGAATGCAAGGCTTTAGGAGAGAAATTTTTAGATTGTGATGAAGTTTTTTGACACAATATAAAATTAGGAGGCATTATGAATGAAAAACTGCATGATCCTGATGACCGGAGTAGTAAGACTGAAATGAAATTCAATGGTATGAAGATTAAGGTCATACACACATGAACTAACAGCAACATAAATCTGTTGGAAACTGGAAGCACATCAGTAGGAAACAATGGCAGAGGAGAATGACTTGTATCTAACCTGGCCAATCAGAAGATGGCTGTGGGAGGGAAGTATCGTGTGAACATGAAGAAAAAGTATTTTAAGATGCATGAAGTGTCTCCAGCTGAGACAGGACAGTGTTAGTGCCATTTGTATGTAGAATAATACTACGCTTAATTCTTGTCACACACATTCATAAGCATTGAGGAGACTCCTAGAAGGGACACTGTGATGGCCAGGGGAACGGACAGTCGGTATTACAGAAGGAGAGTGCCCTCATATGAGTGAAATGAATACAAGATGGGATGCAATCACTGCATGTAAACATGGTGGGGATGGGAAGAAATACTTAAAGAACAGCTGACCTGAACAAATGGATAAACTGATCAATAAATTATTTCAGAAATCAGGGGGATCCTGGCACAATTGGAGCAATCAAGCTTTGGAAAGCCTGCTAAAGGGGCTGGGAGGAAGAAAACAGACAGCTTTAAAGACAAATCAGCGTTAAGTGTAGAGATCCCATGATAACTTGGAGCAGCAGTGGTAGCCAGTGGGTAGCTTTGAACCCTGCAATCACAAATAATACAAGTCCTAAAAGACTGAGGATTGAGGCTACAGTCACACCCTGTCATGCCCTTCCCACGTCACCTGTACTTGTACTGTTCACAGGTCCAGGAGTTCAGGCTTGTGAGCCCATCTCAGGAGGGCAAAGGGCTGTGGCTGGGCACCAGAGGGGAGCTCAGCCCCTTATTGTCGCCATCCAGGCTATCCACAAACCTCCAGTTTTGTGGATACCCAAAGTACTTTGGAACTACTCCAAAGTTCCAGTATTTTGTGTGACGTGCACACATGTTTGGTGCTAGTGACAGCCTTCCCCTCTCGTCCTGCTCAGGGTGGGACTGCCAGCCAGGCATCACGGCTGCACCGTCCTGCATCCAGCCACCAGCCTTGAGCCCCTCCGCCTGCCGCTGAGGCTCCTTTGTACGCTACGGTCTGCTAGCTGTCTGCCCAGGAAAGAAAAATATCTGAATTTATTCTAAATCAATGGAATACATTCCAGTGACATATTTAATGATGTCAGCTTCCACAAACCGCACACATAAATGACGTCCCTGCTACGTTGACATGCTTTACGCTCCACTGGGAGACATTTGGATCTGTTGACACACAGAGATACTTAGCATTTGCTGAAATGTGAGCTGAGGATCTAAAAATAGGGCAGAGTTTTCTAGGCTGGAGCAGAGAACAGTCATCCAGCAGGCACCCACTGAAGGTACAGTCAGAATAACACCACGGTCCAATAGCAACACTACACCCATGCTACCCCCTCTAGAAAAGGGGTGTTTGTCTCAACTTCACAGACGATAAATGAAGATCATTTAAATGCATTCTAATAACAAAGCCTATTTTTTACTTTTTATTTCACCAGGAACTGTGGTTGAGCATCCATATAGATTACAGATTTTTGGTATATGTTACCCCTTTCAATGTTTTTTTACAGCAACTGACCTCATGAAGACTAATGTGATTTGTGGCTCAAGAAGCTTCCTTCGTGTGACTGCAAAGTTCAAACAGGTTCAAACTGGCATTTCTATCTTTCTTCTTACAGCTTTCTGTACTATCCTCTAATTTGTCTGTTTATATGGTGGATACCAAAGGAGTCTGGTATTATGCAAGCCTGGAATTCTAATACATACAGCCAGGGTCTGCTCTTAGTTACTGATACAAATATTGAGTATCTGCATCAATTTTTCTAGATCAGAACTACGTCCATATTAAATGTGTATATATAGATTATAAATACTTTTTATTTTTGCCAGATTTTCCATTAACCTGTTAAGTAGTTGAAACAAATACTTTTTGTGACTGCTAGAAGAGGAGACCAGATTCACCATGCAAATTTCACATAATGTGTTCAGCGATTTATACTGCAAGGAAAATGTACAGAAGAGGGAACATGGGAAGTTACAACAGAGAGAAACCTAACTGAAAGATTTTGAGCTTATGTTGCTAGGAATGGATTTCCATATTTCTTCTTCTCACAAGCAAGTCATCTGAAATACCACAACAGATGGGATCTCACCTGGAGTGCCCTACCCTGATGTGCTAAAACACACTGTGATGAGGCCGGCTTGCTGAAATTCACCAGACAGCACAATGCGAGAAAACTGTCATATAAACACAGCGTACAGGCAACACTTTGGTGGGAAATAGGAGTTTTGTTCTTTATGCCACTTGTAAGGGACCAGCAGGCTGCCACATTCCTGCTTGGGGTTCACTGCAGCGAGCGCTTGTTTCACTTGGCTGTTCTGGGTTTACTTTTGTGATAAAGAGAAACATTGGGATTTTCTTCATCTTAGGTTGGCTGTTTTTTAAGGAAAGCTCCGTAGGTAGAGACAGTGTTTTCCATTAGGCCAACCAGTATCAGGAAAAGGTAGAAAAGCTTTGAGAAAACCCTCCTTTGCGTTCTTAAAATATTTGATTCAGTAACCCCAGGTGGATTCAAACCCAGCTGAAATGCACAGCAGCCCAGCACTGATCCAGATTTTCTGGTAAACAACTTTTTATCAGGTCCTGATGCAAAGCTCTGCCACCCCGGAGCTGTACTACAGGTGTGGCATTGTTTCTTGGGAAGAATTAGGTTATTATCTCAAAATTCAAACTCCAGATGCCCTAGCAAAAGAATCACATCAGAAAAAGCTTTAATTAGAGAAACAAAACCTTTTTTTTTGCAAGATTGCTTCATTTCTTTCAGACATTGTATTTCATAGGCACTGTCAAAGCTTTTACTTTTTGTTCTGGATCATGAAACACTGAAAACAGAACAAAAGACTTCCCAGCAACTTGGGTTGTGTCTACATTGCAACTGTATTTAGAAATACCTGAGCCAAACTTAAAAGAACTGGTTTGTGTACCCAAAAGTAGTAACATGGAGTTTCATGCAAGCTTGCTTCCTCTGCAGAGAAGCAAAGCAACCTGGCCAACTCTAGTGTGTTACCTTAATGTACTACCACGTGTAAACTTGCAGTTACTGAAGGTACAACTGAGCGGAGGCAGGAAATTCTAGACACAGAATGATTCACATCTATTGACTATATTCCATATCACTGAGATTTTTTTCCAGCCTGCAGTTTTGCCTGATTAAGGGACCTTCTGTGTTTCAGTCTCCCACTTTCAGCTTTCTCTGATGCTGAAAATGATAACAGATCTACATACAGGAGTTTGGTAGCCAGTGTTGGTTGTTTCTTTTGGTTGTTTTTTGTGTTTGGTTTTTTTTTTTTTTTTAATTACTACTGTTATTTCTGTGTCAAATTTGAATTGTGTTTTAATTTGTAATTTTGTTCAGTACAGAATACATCATGTGACTGATTTCTCTTTGGATACGTTCTGCAAGAGCACTACAGGAAAAAAAGTAAAACACACATTTAAAAAATGCCAAGTGACACTGTCTCTAGTGCTCCCAGTTAATCCTGATTACTGTCCAGCATCAGCACTGTCAGCTACTTAATTGCCAGTCATTTTGGAAGACTGATGATAGTTTTGGGTAACTGGCACTAGTAGCCAGCAGTCTTGACAATGGAGTTTTAACCATTTATTCACGGAGTCAGTTCTTCTTAAGCCATGGAAAGAAAGCTCTAACAACATTTTTCCCTTTTCACACACAGACCCTTAACAGGTAGCATGATACTTTTGTTTCTTAAGCAGTATGTTTGCACAGAGTTGTGAGAAAGGTCTCCAAGGAGCTGACACAGGGCTGCTCAGTGTTGGTGCCACTGAACTTTCAGTACTTTTCCCATTTTTTTCTCCTGTGTTGTCTGCATACCTTCTCCCTTCCCTGCCTAGAGAGGGGCACATTTTGGAAAGCAATTTCCCTGCCCAGCATATTTAGAAATAGATGAATGACACTGCAACTTTAAATAGCAACCTAATGTGCAAAGGCAGGATTTATGGGCACAGTCAGTTCATTGAGCAGCAGCAGCTCCCTGGAACCACCCCCACCCCACCCCAGACAGTGGAGCAATGACTCTGCGCATTTAGTCTGTAGAGACTCGAAGTCGCATCCTCTGGTGCGGTCATCAGCCCTATGATGACTTACCTCTGAATGAAATAATGGCAGTGAAACAGACATTTCAGGAGCCTGCGGGCTTTGAATGCACAAGAACACTTTGAAACTCCTCAGGCGGAAGGATTTTAAGTGGATTGTTCTAATAAAAGGTGCATCTTTACAGCCTCTGTGTAAGGAAGAGCCCATAGACTCCATGGCATAATTTGACATATGTCAGAAATCTTGCTATACTGGCCAATTTAGGAAAATATTTTTGCTGCATTAACATTAGGAGAGTTGCCCTGGTGCAAGAAACATCAGAAGTTATTAAGCAGAGCACAGATATCGCTCTCAGCATGTAATTTACTCCAAGATTTTGAGTGATACTGAGGTAAAAAAGGGATGAGCAGATAGGGATTTATTATAAAGCATGGATTATTATAAATAGATGTTCTTAGGTTTTTTGTATTTTTAAGCAAGTTTCTTTGTCAATCCTAAAATAGGAAATTCTTCTGTCTTTCTCCATTAAAAGTGAGATGCCAGACATCAAAATTCAAACATTGAGGCCAAATTCTGCTGCGTTTGTAATATACCAGGCATCACACACAAGAATTTAGCTAAGGTGCTAATATGATATGATTAATCACAGGTTATCGCAAAGCATCATCCGAAACAGGACAATGATTAGACACCGCAAGAAGTGCCAGATATAGAAGAAAACATGACGCATATAGAACAGCCACTAGCCTTAAACATTACAATTACAGAGTTTGGAGACAGGAACTACTAGAATAATCAACAATTAGTCACATGGGAATTAATCCTGATGAGTTGGAGTTGTTTATGTCCAAGAGAATCCCTCAGTATCTTACTTTCCCAGTGTGATATTTAATTGGTGCCATTGTACCCAGCAGATGTTGTTGCCGTCCCTGCTCTTATAAATATTATGTGATACAGAGCTGGAAGTTCTGGCTCTGGTATCTCCTGGCTATGGCTCGATTGTGCACCATCAGAGTTGAAACACCTCTATGCCACACACCTGCTAATTCAAGACCTGGGATGCTCATCACCTAAAAGCATCAGATTTTTATTGCTGTATTATGTGTGACATATAAATATATCTTATTTTTATACGTCTATGAATTGCTTAAAATATAAACTTGAATAGCCATCTGTTCTCACTACTGTTACATTCCTCTTTTTGCTCTCCACAAATTCTGTTGTACTGTGTTCCCACCTTGCATCTTGTCTTGAGGTGTGAGCTTTCTCAGCAAGGGCTGCCTTTTACCCTCTTTCTAAAGTTCCTCACACAGTAATGATCCGACTGGTACAGTTGGATTTTACTGAACTTAAGAAAATATAATATGTATTTTTATTTTATAGAATAAACGAACACCACCAACTCACAAGGAGCACATTTTAAAGAGCTACATAGGTGATACTAAACTACTACAAATCGGTAACAGTTCAATTATTTCATTAATGTAAATGTCCACTGGAATGCCCATTTATTGCCTATCAGTTGTCCCTATGGCAGGATAGCTCTGGATTAATACTGAAAATGGTTGGATATAAAGTACTTCCAGGATACTAATAGCAGGAGTAATGACAATTCAGCATTAAAAAAGGTTTTATTGATGGTATTTGGCACAAAATTTAAGATACCACTTTAAAACTGATCCCATGAGAGAACAGTAAGTTTTGATGAAGCCAATATATGAAGCCACATTCCTTGCTTCCCTGAATCCAGGATATTGGCTGCTCTACTTGTGCCAGCTGGCAGAGATTCCCAAGGGGCTGTGTGCCAGGTATGTGCCGTCAGAACACTCCAGCCGCTGCTGCTCTTCTTTTCTGTGCCTAGACCTCTCCTCCCGTGCCAGAGACTATGAGATGAGGTAGGAGCCAAAAATACTAGCTGCCGTTGGCATAGCTGGGGAACGGCAGTCTCTTGGGCTTAATGGAGGAGAAGAATTTGCTTTACAATTCCTAGATATATCTGAACTGTATTTCCTTACAATCAAGTATAGGACACATGGGGTCAACACGAACATGACTTACCAGTATCCTCAGGCCCCGAGACTGTTTAATGTATTATTGAGGCATGGTTAGGCACCCATACTAGTAGCAGAATTAATCTTCTTAATTATCTAGAGATTTATTTGTCTGTCAGTGTGGGGTATAAACATCTGACCTGCTAAAAACTGTTGGTAAACACTTGCAACCTTTTAGGAGTAATGATGAGTTAAATTATTCCTTTCTAAAATCTTTTTCTAACTTTTTTTTTTTTGAGCTTTCATGTTATGACCAGAGAGCTATTATGCTTTCTAACTTGTTGAACAGCTAAAAGCTCTTGGGAAGATGCAGCAGGCTACCTGCAGGTATGTCGAATTAATCATGTGGACTAGCACTATCCCAATGTCACCCTGCGGTCAGGCCTGATCTCTGGCTGAAGCAGCTCGGAGGTGCTGCCCTGTTGCGGGAGAGACCTGGATCGATAAAATCCCTCTTCCCCACCTCCCCTGCACGCTACCTTTTTGCTGGCTGCCTGGAACATGGACTTCCCCCAGCCACACGGGGTTCTCTCAGTTGCAGTCCGTTCCGCTGCTGGTTTCAGGTATTTAAAACATATCCCTTCTGGGAAAAATCCCAAGTTTTTGAATGAGAGGCAGGTTCTTGTGAGACTTCGGCTGAAGAGCGTGAGAAGCAGCGGCCAGGTGCTGACAGGGCGGGAGCCCGCGAAGAGGCTGCGGCGGGGGGCCGGGCCCAGCGGAGGCCTGTGAGGACCGAACGCCCTGAAAGGACACTGGGCGCCGCGCCACAGCGGCCGAGCGCTGCGGGGCTATGGGAGGGGACAGCGGGGACTGGCTGGACTAGGTGGAAAGCGCGAGGGCGAAGCGGCAGCGAGCGGACCGCGGGCCGCAGCGGACACCACAGCGCGGCCGGTACCATGACAACACGGAGGGAGGCGAGACGAGCTGGAAAGCGCGGCCCTACCAGGACATCCTCTCTGGCCGCTGGAGGATTTGCTCTCTGTGGCGGCCGCTCCTTCCCCCAATGGGAGGCAGCGGCGGACAGCATGGCCCGGCATGCACCACGGCCTCCGCCTCACTTCCCGGCCTGGCCGCTAAGATGGCGACTCCCATGCACCGCCTCATCGCTCGGAGACAGGCGTGAGTGTGGCGAGCGGCCGGTGTGGGGCCGGGCGTGGGAGGCGGCGTGGTGAGGGGTTTTTATAGGTGAAACCGGAGTGAGGGGAGGCCCGCCGGGCAGCGGCCCGAGGCAGCCGTCTACAGGGAGGGGGCTGCGGAGCGGCGGCTGCGGGGCCCAGGCAGGGCCGGGGTCTTCTGCGCGAGTGTGGGCTGTGGGTCCGGGTGCTGGCTGAGGGCACGGAGCTCCGCCCTTGCAGGTGCACCGCATCCGAGGCAGGGCGCTGCTCGTCTGTGAGGAAACAGCTCCAAAGTACGGCTGGGGTGACCCGCTTAGTGGCACCGTTGCAGTGAAATGATGAGAAGGGAAGCGGGATTGTGGAAGAGGAGAGCGCTCTCTCGGCGCTAACGCTGGTTAGCGGCCTGTGGGGGGAAGCCGCCTCACGGGTGACGGCATGCTGTAGTGTCGGTGGGGCGTGTAAGATCTTGTTGTGGTCGCTGATCTTCACTGTAGACTTTCAGCAGTCTGATAAAACAAAATAAATCCTAGATTAATGTTTTGATCTGCTTACAGAACCGTGAAAGGGGTGTGTGTGTGGAGCAAGCAAACGACCTTTACCCAGATAGGGCTATTGTGTTCAGTTAATTCCCCAAATACCAGAGGGACCTGATGGCAAAAAAAAAAAAAAAAAAAAGCCAATGTTTTTGGTTTTTGCTTGTTTATGTTAAGTACAGCAAATGTGTATGTTCTGCTCTCATGTATTACTTGCATTGGCTTTTCATTTATTTATTGGTTTGGGTTTGATTTTTTTTTTTTCTCTTCAGAATAATTTATTTAGTGTGTTTAAATTTTTGGAGTGTGTTTGGGGTTTTAACCGGGTCGGAAGAGTTGGATAGAATATGGATGAGTTCAGTATTCTCTTTCCTTTTTCATTGTTTATTATAATCTCTTTCCTGTGGAAAGTAACTTGGAATTTCAAAGTACTCATGGAATATGTGATCTTTTAAGTTGCTATTTTATATGTGTCAATTATTTCTTGCATTTCTTTGATGTCTGTGTGCTTGAATTGTATATGCTGAATGTGTATCTGCTGGCCTTTGCTTCTAGGCTGTGGTTATTGATCGCTGTTTAAAGCTGTACTTCAGTCTCATGCTTTTCATTAGCGTTAAAACTTAGTGCTGATATGGTACTTACAGATCTGTAGCTGTTGTGCTAGTCTGCTCTGTTTTTCAGGTAATTACTTATATTGCTTTTAGGGCTTGATCATTATCTTTTTAGCTCACATAGAATTGTATGCCCTGGTCATGTGAGTAGTACTAAAGCCCTGGAAATACAGTTATATTACTGTTGCTTTAAATGTTCATTCTCTTCTTGTGGAGACAGGTCTGGGCTAGTTTGTCGTGAAAACCACATTTGCCTTTTTGGGTTTGCATGTTGATGAAGAGGGGGAACATCGTCATTCTGTTTATATGTAACTCTTAGATCCAGAAGTCCAAGACAAGACAAAGCAAACCACTCAAAGATGTTGGGGTTTTTTTGTTCACTGCTAGATATACTGCTTCCTGTTCAAGTCAATTGTGCAGTGTAGGCTATAAGCTTAATTAGTTTTCTAGTGCTGATTTAGATTAGTGTTTATAAGGCTGGACTATGAAGCCAAATCCTCTTTGCGTTGAAAAAGTGGTGGATGTTCAAAACAGGATTCCCTTCGAGATACAGTAGCACTGTCACAAAAAGCGATGGATGGAGTTGAAAAGCAATGCTTCTTTTGAGAGAAAAATGCTCACTACTGGTTTGTCACTTTGTGCTCTCTAATTACTAAATGAGCAGTCTAGGAACCTGCTCTTAGTTAAGCCAAGGCTGTGAATTTAGGTGGGGGCCTATTCTTTAAAGTATTTTGGAAAAAAAATGATAGAAGGTGGAAGTAAGTTACAGAAGCTGCGGTGAGCTGTATGGGAGGTACAAAGTCCTGATTTCAGTCCTGCATCTAAAACTAATTTGTGATTCTGACCTCGAGCGAGTCATTTGACTGGTATATGAATTTCCTTATTTGTAAAGGGGGCAGGTGTCTGTGAGAAGGTAGCAAAGCAGCTACATTCTGTACGTATCTAATGTTCCTGTTCATGTCCTGACTTAAGGTAATAGCTAAAGCACACATGAATGTCTAATCATAACTGTATGCATTTAGGAATCTGCATGATTAAAAAATATGTCTTTTTCAGTAGGTAGAACAGACTTGGAATCAGTCACTTAAGCAATTCTGCATTTTTATAGGGAAGCAAACAAGCAGCATGTAAGATGTCAGAAATGTCTAGAGTTTGGACATTGGACGTATGAATGTAAAGGGAAGAGAAAATACCTGCACAGACCTTCGAGGACAGCTCAATTAGCGAAAATTCTTAAAGAAAAAGAAAAGCAACTATTACTGCAACAAAGGTAAGAATTGCCAGAATTATAACATCTAGTTTATTAATGAAAAAGTAATTTTGTATGTGGGTGGGTAAGGTGGTGTCCTAGACCTAGATCTTTTCTTTCAGACTGTGTGGTGCTTGCTTAATATTAGAGCTGGTTTGTATGTTAGGTGGAATATATACACTCAGGTCCCAAAAAACTAAAATGTTGTTCATTAACACCTACTCATCTGAAATACACTAAAAACTTTTTTGGCCTGCCTGAAAAAGTCGTGCACTAAGCCAAAATTAAAATAGTTGGGGCCTTTTTTAGTGGAATACTGTTTCCTGAATTCCTTGGTTGATTTCTTATGTTATGTGCTAGCACAAGCAAGTTGGTGTGAAAACTGTAAATGTATTTATATCAAAGATATTTCTATGGAGGTTCTCTCACTTGTGTTTAGGTTTGCTGTTAAACTGTGCAGTTAAAACTTGGTCTTCTGGGTATGACCTGACAGTGGATCTGTGCCAGCACAGCTTCTGTATGTTGCTCAGTACGAGCTGTAATGGCTAAACAGATGAATGAGAGTTGGATTATCAGGTGTTTTTAACTCTCAAGCATGAAGTAAAAACATCTCGCTGAATTGCATAATTATTTCCCGTTTTGACATCTGAGAAAGTGAAAGATACCTGCAGCTAAGCAAAAGCCTGCATATGTAATGTGATTTCCTTTGCACTTTGCCCTGTGACTAGACTTAAATGCTTCCCCCAAGTTTAATAGTTGATAATTTAACAAGCAACTCCAGGTGACAAAGAGAAAAATAGAGTAGCACATTAGTTTTCTGTGAAATTCCTATATATGAGGGTTTCCATTCTGCCATTGCAACTCAAATTTGGTTGTGGTAGCTGGAGGGTTGTTGCCTCAGCCCCACTGAGGCATTTTTAGTACCATTTGTAGCCATTGTAGCTAAAACTGTTGAGGATTTGGAAACATACTGTCTGTCACGGCTGCTTGCAGCTCAGTATGTTGGCTGTAAGTCTTTGCTGCCAGGATGTGAGTTATGGAAGGGTGTTCACGCTTTTTGCTCTGTTATCTTAATGCAGAAAGAAAATGGGTGCTAACCTCTAGCAGTGAGGTCTGGTTTGACTTCGTCAGCTGTTTCAACTGAGGCGGCACTATGAATTGGAGTGCTGAAATACTGACTTAAGTGGAAACCCGTTAGCTTGTGTTG
Source organism: Falco naumanni (assembly GCF_017639655.2). Taxonomy (NCBI): domain Eukaryota; kingdom Metazoa; phylum Chordata; class Aves; order Falconiformes; family Falconidae; genus Falco; species Falco naumanni. The sequence goes on from NC_054061.1 coordinate 1,724,126, forward strand.
AGTGACATAAAATGTTTGAAATTAATTTTGATCCAATGAGTAGTTCTGAAGCAATTGTAGTCACCTGGTATTATAGGTAAGAAATCAGGAGTGCTTAGGTGCTAAAACTTGCTCTGTTTGGAGACAGAGTTTGGAAGAGTTCTTCAGAGACTCAAGATCTTTAAGACTCAGATTATTTCCTTGTTCCTTTTCTGCCCTATTTCCGTTGAATTCTGCAGGTTAACATTGGAAGATAGTGAATTGAGGGCAAAGTTGCTTGTTCCCTGGCTATTGTGCTTGAGTCCATGTGGGGGATAATTTTATATAAGAGTTACAGGACTGTCCAGTGTCTGTCATCAGTGGAGGTTTTTTTGAGCTGTAAGTCTTACCAGTCGACAGCGTGAGGGGTATGTGATGTGAAAAATCATCTCATAAAAGGAAGACGAGGTAATCCTTAGGTGGAAACAGTTTTTAATCCTGGTTAAATTGGGCTGGATTCATAGTGGTTGCATAATCATAAGCTTTCTGAATCCCCTTGACTGTGCCATGGGGTTTCCCGTTCCTCAGATGCCAATGTTACACTATTGAGGATGAATCTTATTCTTCATGGAAAGAATTTCCTAGGTTGCACCTTTTACTTTTTGTATAGCTTGCTTTGGAAGGTTATTTCATGTATTCAGAGAAGTTGGGTCTCCTACAGGTCTGCTCCAGAGTATTCGTATCATCATCTTTAAAGATCTAATAATGAATCATTAACCAGAAGGTAAATGTAGTCTTATAAGGTTAATGTTTACTTTTTGACAATTGCATACAAGATTTTTCAGAAGTTAACTAATTTCAGCAGTTGTTCCAGGATCCTTCTATTTGCCCTGTGTTGACCCGACGATTCTGATGGACATTATGGAGGTTTCACTTACTGGCATCAGTAAAGCTGCTTGCTTGTCCTAGAGTAGGAGTTGGGAGGGAAGGACGTGTAAGGAAATGTTTATTCCTTGGTGATGTTACTGTGTTGAACGAAAACCAGGATGCCTAGAATCTTTTTTTTTTTTTTTTTTTTATAGTTCTGAAGACAGTGTGATGCCACAGGGAGAACGACCAAGTGTCGTGAAGCATATTTGATCCGCAGGGGACTGACTACTATCGGTTGTGTAGTTTCTTAGAGTAGTGAACTCCTATACTTATCCATACATTAAACGCTAGAGGGAAGCATAGACCTGTGCCACGGCAGCCCTGGTTACTCATATGCCAAACTAGGTCCCGCCTTCTAAAAGTTGCTTTGGGATCGAATTCTGTTTACTGGCAGTGAGTTCTCTTAGTTGTGAAACACCTACTTACCGATGCTAAAGGTATAAAACCCTAATAAAATAAATGTTAACATTCAGCAGTCCAGGAGGGATTATGATTTCGTTTCAAATTTGAAGATGAATGAATCTTCCTCTTGCCCACAGATTGCAGAGAATGTGGAAAAATCTTCTATATAATGATAATATTTGTATACCATATGTATGAAAAAATTCTCATTTTTCTGGCATACAAATTCCATTGAGTACTTTTGTGGAAATGCATTATAATTTGCACTTAACACTTTCTTCTTTATGCCCTTTTCTGGAGTCTATATCAACACGTTCTGCTTTCTAATTTATAAATGAAATATATTTGCAGCTTTTACTTTTATTTTGGGGGCTTAAGATGGCTTCTAATAATAGGTTTCAGTTGAAGAAAAAGTATCCTGGTTCATGAAAGAATGTACAACTTCCTCATATATCATTGACACATCAAGTATGTTGTAAGTATATGATGAGAGACTACTATAATCATACATATACATTCCAGGTTGAATTATGTGCCATATATCTGCAATGGATTGAGAAGGGCATGTGACTGGTACATTTGACTGAAAGAATTTTATTTAAAAAAAAAATATCCAGAAATGAATACTGTTTTTTTTTTTAAAAAAAAAAATCCTTAGAGTTTTGCTAAAAGAAACTTTCTTCTGTGTCATTTACTACTAAAACTTTGTGATTATATGAAGGCATGGGAATCTGAAAGGTAAATAGCTGGAAAGCATCAATATAAGTAGATCTGTGTCTTTTTGTGCTTGAAATGCATATTAAAACTACAGATTAATTCAGTGTTTTACCCTTTGTTTCAGTCAGTTTGGTTATTGCTAAATATGGTTATGCAGAACTTTTTTGCATCCTTTTCTCCTATGCATTTCCCATCCCAAAATGTTGTTGTCTGTGTAATATGAAGTAAAGAATAAAGAAGAGAAAATCATAATTAACACAGAAAATTAGAGGTGAATTGCTGCTCTTTTGTTATTTTTCCTTTCCTGATTTGTAAGTAGTGTTTTTCTGGTTGGAATAGTGACTGAAAATAGATGCCAAATGAACTTTGGGCAGTGTGGCTCTCTGTCAGTGGGATACCAGTGTTCTAATATTAAACACAGTTCTACTGTGCTGCTATTTATTTAGTTTTCCTGTTGTATTAATCAAAGCCGTTGTTCCCCCCCCCCCCCCCCCCCCCTTAATTAGCACTGGAGAAAGTACTGCAGAGAGGAAGGCCAAGAAAAAAAGGTATGTGGGGAATGATGACAAATTGTGCAGCTGTTTGTGTGTGATCTTGCACTGGGTATTGCAGCAGGCAGTTTGGAAGGAGTGTGTAGGGAAGGTCAGCACTGCAAATAAAGTTTTGATTTTACTGACTTTAGCCTGTTACAGGCATTTGTATGAGAAACATCTGGAGAATTTCTGCTCTTCCCTGTCGAAAAAGTCTAAATTCTTTGTCCTTTGCTTTTGTCCCTACTGATTGTCCTATCTTTGTGATCTTGTTTTAATAACAAAAATCTTCCCATTTCTGCCTCAGTTTGTAGTGTGTAGTTTAAACAATTGTGTAAGAATGGCATACTGTTTTCTAGTCTGTGATTGCTCCACCTACCCGTCTTGCTCTTCCTTTTGTTGTTTTCATTCCCTTCTCATAGCAGCTGTCTGTCTCTCAAGCTTCGTCTAGAGAATTAAATAAAGCATCTAAAAAACCCCCCCAAAGTCACCCAACCCCAAAACCAAACAAAAAGCTCTCGATCCCAGACCAAACCAAAATCCAGGAAGTAAACCTCCCCCTGCCAAGGTTCTTTGAGCCAAGAACTCTTTTTGACATTATTTCTACATCACTTCACATTAATGTTTGCTTGGGCATTTGCAAAAATGGTTCAGGAACAGCTAGAATTCAGGCTGTAATACTCCTGCTAATGTTGTGAGTTTTACTTATGAAGGATGTCTGTATAGTAATAGCCTCATTTATCTATTCACATTTAGCTGTTTTCTGTCTCTAAATCCGATATTCTAAAAACAGGTTTTGGAAGCTTTTATGACTAGGCCTTTTGCTTTGTGTGGAAGTAATTAAATAAACCACAGCAGTTTTTTAAAACACAACTTTATTTTAGTCTGTCGTGTAGAATGTGGCTTTATTGGAATGCTTCTTGCCAAGTCTCTCAGTTCTGCTATCAGAATGTGTTTTATCAAAGGCTCCTTTCTCAGTAGTGTCCATTTATTGTTGGGAGTTACTTAAGGTTAGTGAGATCATAAATTAACTGATTTTTAAACAGTGTAGTTCAGACCTCTTCCTGCCTCAGCTTTTTCATAGGGTGCAGTCTTCTACTTACGATGTTCAGAGAGTATAATGATTTTCAGAGTATTCGTGCTCTAAACAAATGCAAAAATGAAAAGAGCAAAAGGATTTATGGAGATTGTGGTGGTTTGGTCACTTTTTCCCTTCAAATTTTAAAAGTCTTCTAGGTTTGAATTTTTATCCTGGTTTTATGCAAGCACCAAAACTGTCAATATACATTCCCTATTTTATGCTATTTATATTTTTTTGTTAAGATACAGGAAGAATTAAATGCAGAAAACTTAGCAAAAGGTTACCGTTGAATATGAGTTTCAGATGTTTTTTAAAAAACGCAAAAGTTAGGGTTCTGGCAGAAGTGAGCACTAACCTTTTACATAGTGTATGTTTGTTTTGATATAAACAGTAATAAGCAAGCTACAGGCTTAACCAGAAAAACAGGAACAGGCAAAAGAGCTGTTGTACAATCTTGTGACCTCAGGTGACCCAGAGCTGTCTTCTGGGTGCATGTTGACTTCAACGTTCCCATACAGCATGCTTTGGTTATTGAAAGCCTGTTTCATTCTTGGATCACATATAAATCTACCTGTCTGAAGGACAGAACCCTGTCTTAATTCACCTGTTTCTTCAGGCACTCAGCTGTGACTGTGCCCAAGACTGTAGATTCGATTTAAGTAGCATGTTTAAAATCCCCGGGGGCTGTGAGATGATTCTGGTAGAATTAGAAAGGACAAAAAGTCTCAGGGGAGGGTGATAGCATGTATTACAAAATGTAGCAGTTCCACAGTTGGTGCATAGAATCATAAAAGGTATTAACAGTTGAAAAGTTGTTTTGAGGAGAATAAATCTTTGTCTGCTGGAGAAATTTTGTACCTTTACAGTGGTGTAGTAGACCCAAAAATCTTAGATCTACTGATCTATAGGATCTGGATTGTCAAGTTACCTAACTAGGACAAGGTGGAGTAGGTGATTTTTACTTGCTACCAACAGACCATGTATGAAAACAAGTATCTGCTTGTTTCTTCTGTCATAGATCGAGCTATTGCTTTCCTCTTAGAGAAGCGGTATTAAGTGTTACATTGTGATGTTTCTGTTGAGTGGTTTCAGATCGTAACTTAAGTATTGGAGGTCCATAGACTGCTTCTAGGGATTCTGTGAAACCTCGTTAGGAAAATAAAGTTCAGTCAAAGCTACCATTCAGGGGATCCTCTGACTGTTCCCTGCCCCTATGAATGGCTCTGCACATCTAATGAAACTTTAGATTGAAACTGCTACTCTCACCCCCCACATCTTAACAGTAGTTTTTCCACAAACAGTAAATCTGTATTTAACCAGCCTTTATGGATTTCTCTTTAATAAACAGCCATAGTGTCTGCACACATGGAGATAACATATTACAGATGTATTATGAAAACTTCAGTGGTCCATGGATTAACACATGCATCCACAACTGTCAGCTGACGTGACCGTGGCTGATACGGTGAAAAAACATTACTCTCTAACAGTCTTAACACAGGCATTTCCTGAGTTGTTCTATTGAACCAAACCATCTGATAAAAACTACTACATTAATTTTTCTAATGGAAAGAAGATTCTGCATTACTATATCTAGCACTTTTGCATGCTGTTTGGTTGACTTGGTGGGAAGAGAGGTGAATTAGTACCTTTACACTTCATTTGGAGGAAGATCTATGGGAGAACTTAACTGTACTTTGTTGGAATTCATATTGCCTTACTTAGAGATGTTGATCTTGAGAACAGTCTCTCTAAGGGCTAAACATGGCAGGGAGGTGGGGATGAGAGGATAACAGAAATCCACTTTGCATTCATAGTTCTGTCTTTATCTTGGACTGCTTCCACCCTTTCTCTTCCACCTTGAAAACATAAGCATCTTGTAGTGGCAGGTAATTTGGGTTCTTTTGCCAGGAGTAATCGAAGAACAGTTTCCGATGAGTACAATTCTGACATTTGTGAAATCACTGATGAAACTTCCACCAACTGTTACATTGCCAAAATTTCAGTTCTTATTACAGTAGTGTGCCAGGGAACTGATTTTTGTTAATTTTCCCCAAGGTTTTAGCTGTACAGGACAATCCTACTTCTCCTGCAGCCTTGTTCTTCTGTTTAGCCAGGCCAGTAAAGACACTCGTCATTACTCTGAACAAGATCCTTGCCAGCTTTCAACCGTAACCTTTTCTGTAGTCTTCTTTTGGCTTACTTCATGTACATGGTGTCACTCTGCCATTGCTCAAATAGCCAAAATGCATTTGTTCAGAATTGGAGGGGTGGAGTGGGTGGGCGGGCACAGGACTTTGTCTTAAATTGTCAGGCCTAGAAATTTTCAGGCCAAATAATTGACCTTTGGATCGTAACACAGCAGAATGCTGTGTAATGAATGCTTTCTTTAGCAGACCTGTTCTCATCTGTGTATATCTTTTCTTTCAGATCTAAAAGCGTGACCAGTTCCAGCAGCAGTAGCAGTGCCAGTTCGGCTAGTGATTCCTCATCTGACAGCGAAGATTCTTCTACCTCTTCTTCTTCTGACGATAGTGACAGTGATGAGAGCTCTTCTACTTCCTCCTCTTCTCCATCCTCGAGTAGTACTTCTTCCTCTTCAGAGTTTGAATCGGATTCTAGTTCCTCCAGCAGTAGCAGCAGTAGCACAGACAGTAGTTCTGATGATGAGCCACCAAAGAAAAAGAAGAAGAAATAGTGCGGTACAGTGTAGAACTGTTTGTTCAGTGATGATAACACTCTTCAAAGATGTTTTGAGCACATGATTGCCAAACAGTTTAAATGGTCAACATTTCTACTGCTAAAACTTTCTAAATGTTTTGCATAGTTGTTCATAGGACATGAAAGGCATTAAATGGCACATGAGACTTACTGAAAGAGTATTTTTGTGGTTTATCCTTTTATGGAAAATTTTACTTTTTTAGTTCAAAAATCTATCATCAGATTTGTTTATATGAGCTAAGGTCCAGTAACCTGGATGTTTACATGCTGGTAAGCAAAAGCTTTTTATTGCAGATCATGCTGTGCATCATATGCTACTATGTTTATGACAGCTTCATTTACATTTAGAAAATCCTCTAAGCTATTAGAAGCAAAAGTTTTACACTGCTGGCTGTAGAGCACTGTCATTGTTGAAATTGAATGCACAATGTTGCACACAGAGGGCCTTCTATCTCACTGTTAACAAATGTATTATATGCTGCTGAGCTTTTTCTCTGATGGCTTTTCCTGATGCTTCCAGGTTGAGTCTTAACTACAACATAGAACTTTAAATAGTGTTCATTTGTTAATGATCAATATATTACTTGTACTGTACAGAGGCTTTAGTCTTTTCAACTCGCTTGTTTCCTTAGCTCATGTATTTATAGTATTTTCTGAGACACAGAGTGTCTCTTGCAGCAGTGTCTGTGTAAGGAAGAGGAGCAGTGCACAGTGAAAGAATTATGACTGATGCTGCTTAGGAGTTTCATCTTTGTGCCTTTTTTTGTAAATTAAATGTATCCTAGTGAGAGAAGGGCTCGAGTGGGTGTTTTTCAGCACTCCATTAGCTTTCCATACAGAACATGGTCAGTGAAACCAGAGATATAGTAGTAACAAACAAAGATGGGCACTATTTTCGAGGAGATGGGAGAAAAGGTTATTTCACTGGACACTCAGTAAGAAAAGGAGTTGCTTTTAAATAGAGGCCCCAAAGGAAAGTGTTTCCCTTTTGATATTTTTGCAAAAAATTGTTGTGTAATGCAAGATATACCAATCCATGTTGTTGGCCACATGGTGGCTGGCATTATGGTCTGCAGTATCATCACTCCATTATTTTTATGTAATAGTGTGTATGTGTCTGTGAAAATCTGGCATGGGAGAAGCAAGTTAGTGGGGGGGGGGGGGGAAAAGGGGGCAAATTCCAAACATACTGCAGTTCAAGTATTGCTGGTTGCAAATTTGAAGTTATTTGTTCTTTTGGTGGATTGAAACAGTTGGCATTAGTATTCTGATTTGTGATGGCAGTCTCCTAAACTTCTTATTGTTGGAGTGCCCTTTTTTGGGGAGGGGACATCACATGTGGAAGAATTCCTAAATATCTTGGTTTAGGTAAAATATAGTAACTAAACTATTTTTTATATTTTTATGGAAAAAGTAGTGTGTAGAATTACTTTTGAATAAACTGTGCTTATTTAAATGTTTGAAAATGTATGTTGTGTGTTTTAGTCTGTAATCATTACTGTGTTTTACAGAACACACTGCAGACTGCAAATAAAATTACCAGCAAATGGTTTTAAGTCTTTTTGAGTAAATGTACCATTTAATGGGAAAAGTTAATAAATTATTAAACGGTAACTGCCAAGTTCATGCTTACTGCAAACCCAAATGTAAGTGATATCATAGTAGCTAATCATAGAACGGTTTGGGTTGGAAGGGACCTTAAAGATCATCTAGTTCCACCCCCCTGCCACAGGCAGGGACACCTGCCACTAGCCCAGGCTGCCCCCAGCCCTGTCCAGCCTGGCCTTGGGCACTGCCAGAGCTAAGCGTGTGTAAGCCCTTTGGAATAGAGGGTGTTATAGTGAAGGGTTTAAGGCTGTCTGGGCAGTTCCAGCAAGCCATGCGTGATGCCTGACGCAGGTGTGGTGGTAAGCTTGCTGTCAGCAACCTCTTTGTTGAATGGGGATGGTTGAAGAGGGATGTGGAGCTCATCTGGGTGGTGGTCCCGTGCTACAAAAAATACAGGTGTTAGTTCAGTCAATGCTGAGCAGGGCAGCACCAGTGTGGGTATGAGGGCTATTCAGAAGCGAGGGGATGGGGATCATGTCTCTGCCGTGTGCCTCTGCCATCCTGCTCAGACCATGTTGTACATTCCTTTCTTTAATGTTACTGGTGTTTGAGTGTAGGTGTTCCATCAGAAGTGCTCCACACAAGTGTATTACTTCTACCCATTAAGTTGCCAAGAAAAGAGCGGTTTGTTAGACAATTACTAAGTACTAAAGCCAGTCATTAAAACCAGAGGGTTGGTCCCTTCATAATCTGTTTACCTTTGGTGTCTACAGTCGGACAAATTGGGTCCATTCACAGAGACAAAAGGACATGCTTGTGTATGTTCGGTTGTGTCAGCAGGAGCTGGGATAAGATAGCGTAATTACAGGTGATATTAAGGAGACCTTAATTCAACTTCTGGGCTGCTGTTGGCTCATGAGCAGAGATTCAAAGAGGTGGCTTACTGCGTGTCTGGTACTGCCAACTGCTGAAGTCCCTCTACCCTTCTTTGTTTAAAATGTGTTTAATTTCAAATACAGTATTTTGTTGGTTTTTTTAATTTCCCTGTTTACTTTGTCTCTACGTATTCTTATTTTACAGAGTAAAACCCACCAGCCTGTTGAGCCTTACCAGTTCATCTTTCACTAGATCACATCCTCGTATCTGAGTGGATGCTTTTGATTCAAATTTTTTTTCAATGGGAAAGGTAGTTCTTTAATTACTGTCTTCCAAAGCTCTAGGTTAAGTTGAAAAGATCATTAATTTTTAACCAGAAATTGTTATATTTGCTAAGCAGTTACACGAGGCTTGTGTAGCTCTGAACAGCCTCAATTTAATCCTTCCAATTACAAGTACAGCTGCCGTTGCTAATTGAAGGGAAGCAATTGATGCGGGCTGGTAGAAAAACAGCCTCAGGTAAAGGCGTCACATTTCAAGGAGAAACGCTGCGAACCGAACCGGTGGGAGAGCAGAGGAAGGGAGAGACAACCTGATCTTCTAGTCTGGGTCTTTATTAAATCAAACATCTGTCAGTCAGAAACAGGTTTTTGGGTGCCCTCAATGAAATTGCATTACACAGTCTGTTGTGGATTGATAGATTTATTTTTTTTTAGGGAGGAGTGCTTAATAAATAGGACTTTTGCTAGCAAATGGATTTGATTTATAAAGAAATGATTCGACATACCGTAGCCCCATGGGTTTAATTTGCTTTATGAAATTATATTTATTTAAGCTCTGCTTTTAACCAGACACTGAGACACCAGTTGTGGCTGAGGCAGATCTTCGCAACCTGATTTTGTTACTCGAGATCTGTAAGGGGAGGGAGGGGTGTAATAAAAAAACATAATACCAGGATATGTTTGATTTTGGAAATTTGATGTATCAGAAGTGTCACTGGCAGAACGTAATTCTAAAAACATCGTTGAAACTGATAGGAACAGTGTATTTTTGTTATTTTCTGTTATTTACAGTACCATGTTGCTTTCCTAGAGAAGCTGCCTGTGCCTTTCCTTCCCTTTATAGAGAAGGGAAGTTACATGTGCGTTTAATTTTCAGGTAGGTCGGGGCTCCACCCCAATTTGATTGCCTTTGTTGTGTCATTGGTGGGATTTCAGCATCACCACAAACATTAGATTTCACTACCAGTTAGAGTAGCTATGAACTGCTTCAGATTGGCTCTAGATTTAAAACTTTTATTATGACTTTTTACATAATTTTTCTTTGAAGGGTCTCTGCAATCATAGTATCAGAGACTTTTTAAAAGAGGATTTAGGTTCTGGAGTCCGTTACACTTACGGGGGGAAAAAAAAAGTGGGTGTGTTTTCACTGTTCTGCTGCACTTGACTCAGATATTTCAAGCCATTCAAAAAGTATTACTTGGTAACAGCCGAGCTCCCGGTAGAACCGTGCTCCAGTGCCTTTCAGAATCAGTTTATGTGGAAGAAGTAGTTTTTGTTGAAATTAAAAAAGGTTTACATAGTCATAAGTTTTTTCAAAACTAGCTTCTGTTGGAGATGCTTGTTCAAGCCGCTGCCGGGGGCGTCGTATCCTGGCGGGTGCGGGGGGGAGCCCGGGGGGGCCGTGCCCGTTGCCGGGGGTCGGGCCCACCCCGAACGCCGCCGGGGAGCGGAGCAGCGGGCAGAAGAGCTCAGGCCTGGCCCTGCGTGCCCGGGCAGGCGGCGGGGCCGGGGCCGCGCCGGGCACGGCTCTGCCGGGCGGGAGTTCACCTTCCGGTAGGAGGCGGCCCGTGAGAAGGGCGCGGGCCCAGCGGCTGGCGGGCGCAGGGAGCGCCGCAGTGCGGGAGCGCGGTATTTACATGTGGATATTTAATCGCCTGCGAAAGTGACGGGGTTCCAACCGACGTTACCGGGCGCGAGCGAGGCCGGCAGAGGGCGCCGCGGGCGGGAGCGCGCTTCAGGGACGGCCACGTGACGAGCTGCCCCGCCCCGCGGGGTCGCGTGCTCGCGGGAGTCCCCCCCCACCCGGTGGGTGGGTCACGTGAGCGGCGGCTGGGGCTGCGGCGGCGCGGGGGCTGCCGGGTAGCGCCAGTGCCCGGCTGCGGGAGGAGCCGCGGCCCGGCAGGACGGGCGGAGGGAGGAGGGAGGCCGGAGCCGGGCGAGGGGCCGAGGGCTGCCCAAGCCGACGTCGCCGGCCCTCGCCGACCTCGCCTCGCAGCCAGCGCGGCCCCGGCCCGCGATGGAGCGGCGGGACCCCTGGGGAGCCGCCGTCGCCACCTCCCGCCTGTGAGCCCGCGCCCCCCCCGCCCCCCTCTCCCCGGGCCTCGTCCCGGCCGGGCCTGCCCCTGCACTCCCCGGGCGCTCGGCGGCGGCGCCCCGCTCCCTCAGGCCTCTTCGTTTCCCCGCCCTCCCCCCCCCCCCTTCCCCGCCCGGCGGGCCGGTGGCGGCAGCCAGGAAATGGTCCGGGCCTAGCGGAGCGGCGAACGGAGGTGAGACGCGGCCGGGGGTGGGGACGCGCCGGGGCCCGCCGCGGGGATAGGCCCTCCCGCCGAGACTGGCACCCCCGCCGGCGGGGGAAGGGCGGGATCCCGGTGCGGCCAACGTCCCCTCCCCCCCCCCCCCCCCCCCCCCCGGCTCACTTCTCGGGAGCTTTCCTGGCCCGCCCCGCCGTCCCTGCCCGGCCGCAGCCCGCCTCCCCCCGCCAGCGCTACCTGCGCGGCCCCGGCCCGCCGGGCGCCTGGGACGGGCCGGTTCGTGGCGCATCTCCTGTTTCCAGCGGCGGAGCTGCGGCGTTTCCCCGCAGACGGACGGGGCGAGGGACGCGCCGAGAGGAGCTGCGGGACCGGCGGTGGGTGGCTGTGTCGGGCCCCGGTCCCCCCGGCCCGGCCCTCCCGTCTGAGAGACGGAACCCTGGGAGCGGGCACCCGGGGTGCATCTGGGGGCCGGTGGGGCCGGTGCCTTCCCCTCTCTTAGCCGATGGGTTTAATCCTTTCGCAGTAATTGACGTCAGGGCTTTGTTCCTTCCCCTTTGCTGTCGGTGCTTTAGGCCCGGAGCTGCTCCGGGGATGGGGAGGGCAGGGCTGGGTGCTGCTGGTGCTGCGGCGGCCACGGGAGGTGGCTCCGGTGGGTGCTGCCGAAGGTCAGGGGAGGGGAGACTCCGGGGTCACAGTCACATCCTCCTCGCAGGTGACTGGATAGTTGTTGTGTAAAGCATCGTCCCTGATGAGGGTTGTGTTATAATTTGTAATCATAAGAGCATTTGCTTGACGTTTCTTTGACCTGGGCTGATCAGTGGGTTAGTCGTTCTTTTCCTTTTTCCAATGAACAAAACGAAGCAAGGAAGTGTTGAGATGTGTAATGCCCGTATCGGTGCTTTCAGTCCCTGTGTCTTCCATTCACTTCTTGAAATGAGAAAGTGATTAACGTCATTTTGGGGGAAAATGGAGTGCTTATACCCGTACCTCAAATTCGGCCTGAAAAGGTGATGTACTGATGAAAAGAGAGCGCCACCTCGCAGGTGGGGACCCCTCTGTTTCACAAAGTCTGTCTCCTCAACTTACTGCGGTCTTGTTTGATTATTTGCTTACGAAGACTGATGGTTTTAAATGTTTGCGTTTCCTTCCACTGATGTCGGTCAGACCTCCTGCTTGCGTCTGTGTGAGCTGAACAGGCACTTACTCAGCATCAGTAGTCTTTGAAATCAACTTGTTCTGCTCAAGTCTGTGCTTTTATTTTTCACCTTATTGCCAGCTCTCTTCTGGCAGCTGAATTCTCATGGGTATGTTTCTGGTTCCTTACATTTCTTTACAACTTCTGAGTACTTCTCTTTAAGTCACTGGAACACAGTGTTTCCCAGCCCAGGGGCGTTATTGTGAAATTGGGTCTAGTCAAGGCTTTGGAGGGGAGCGATTGTACACTTGATTTCTCATTTTGTTATCTCCTCTAATGAGAGGAACATTATTAAACTCACAGTGGTCCGGTTGTGTCGTCTGCCCCAGCAAGGTGTGGTGTAGGTACTGTGTATGGGTGTTATACTGTAGTTATACAGTGGCTTGTAATGGTAATAGTTTTTTCTTGTTGGTCAATAACAAGAAAAAAATTCTACCCTTTGGCATTGTTAATATCTTGGCTTAATTAATATATCAGCACTAATTTTTATGATTTCCTAACTGCTATACCGTATATTTGCAGCTTTGTGCAAGATCAAGCTCTCCTCTGTTGAACAGTTTTAGCAATGATGAAAGAAAATAGTAAATTTAAACTCTAGTCTCAAAAACAGTTTCAGGTCCCTAATATTTCTGTTAAGCATCTCTGCAGTTCTCATTTTATGACTTTTATTCTATGTCTCAAAACACTGAGTGAGCAAGACTGAGCCTCTGGGGTAGGTTTTTGTGCAAGAAGGCACACTGCAACCAAAAAAAAATAGTTCATATTTGTGCGGTTTGCATTCTTACCAGTTCTAATTCTCTGAGCTTGATAAAACATGATAAAACTTCACTGAAATGTTAGTTGGATTCCTAGGTTGTCTTTTTCAGTAAGCTGGAATGTGCAAGTGCTTTTGCATGGTTATGACCCAACTGTTTTATAAAAAGATGCTGGATATTTTTATCTGCAAAAGCCATACACTTTGTGTTGTTCAGGTTTTGTAGAGAAACAGTCGCAGCAGAAAGCTGCCCTGACTTTACAGTTGGTAGATAAGTGGGCACGTATGTGCTAGTTCCTGCTTCCTTTGCTAGCTCACAGCTGGCAAGGATGTTCTGCTGCACTTAGTTTTCCACCGTGGTTGCTCCTGGATGTCGGATATGACTAAAGACATACATGACTTGTGCGTTACTGACAGAGAGCAGTTCACAGCATCTTTTAAAGTAGACAGGGGACTCTGTTGACCAAGTAATGGTGAAACTGCTGTCCCTCCACACCTATTTTCAGTGTTTGTAATGAGAGTTGCCATAACAGCTCATATCTGCTTCTGATGCCTGCCTTCCTGCTCATCCTCTTGTTTTGTGAGCTTTTTAATCATTACTGCTCTTACTCTTTGCTCCAGATCGACAGGAGTCTGCAGGGTTGAGGGTAGAAATATTAACGCATGATACCCATGTCTGAGGCTGAATGTTGAGACGAGAAATCAGCACCTGTCCTATAGGCAGATTTTGCCTTTGTTGGGCATATAAAAAACATACAAGCATCTTTCAAGAGGCTGCCTCGAGCAGCAGCAACGTGCATGTAGAGCTGGGAGGAAAGTTAGTCGCGCAGTGTCGCGTTTGGGGTATACCTGTCTGAGGATGTAGGAATAGTCTTGAGATTATAGTGACTCTGAGGTCTTTTTTCTGCTGCAGTAATTGTTCTTGGCCACGTAATTTCAAATTGTTACTCACATGTGGTTTGTTCTACAGGTGTATTTCCTTTCTCTCATGTTCCTACAGTCTCACAGTTACCTTCAACAGAGGCTAAGAAATAACTAAACTTGAGTCCACCTGTCTTCCTTGTCATTTGATTTTAATGTCTGTCTGAGAGTTTGTATCAAAAAAGAAGCAATGTTGAGGTCATCTTCACTATGCATTGAGGAAAGAATGCTCTAAATTGTGGGGAGATGGAGAGGCTGAAGGATGAAGGAGGACTGCCTGGAAATGAGTTGGGGAAACTATAACAGATTACATTTAGATAGAGCAGGGTTAGATGTATGTAAAAATATACTGCTAACTGTGTTAAGATAAGAAATCAAGTTCATAGAATTGCAGAACTAGGGATGAAGGAACTTACCTGGCAGTTATACTTATCTTGCGGAATTGTTCCTTCTCTGCTGTTACTAATGACTAACAAGATGCTCTCCAGCTTGTGAAATGATAGTGGTTCTGTCGCTGCTTAGGAAGTGTAACTGCACAGGCTTGTGCTCCTTCCTGTCATAAAGCTTTTCTCGTAAGTTTAGTCAGTCTGATTTTTTTATAGTAGTTCTGTTCTCTCTCTTACTGTATATTTTTGTCCGATGGGAATCCAGATTTATTCTTTTCCTGGATACTTGAACTACATGTACGTACTCCTGTTGAATTAAGGTTTCCCATTTTGAATAATTGTATCTGCTCTCTGAAATGAAAATCTGGTGTTGTGTATGACTTTTGTAGAGGTGCCTAGCACAGCACATAGCTGCAGCGTAGCACAGCTTGCTTCCTTGTCTGGTTCTGTGCCAGCTTCGTACGTGCCGTCCAAAATTCCATTTTCCTTGTAGCTGTGATATTGTTTGTCTCATGCACTCGTGTCTAATTTGGTGTCTGCCATCTCCCCAGGCTCTCAAATTCTTACTACTTTCCAAATTCCTTTCTCCAACTTCGTGTTTCAAAACTCTCTTTTCCCTAGTGTAACGATCTGTATTTTCTCCCCGAGTGCGTTAGCTTGTAGTTCCTCAAGTTGTCATGTCTCTTGTTGTTACTTGATTCATTAATTCTTGCTGATGACTGTAAAACCTGGTTTATTAACTGGCAGTAGCACCAGGTACCAACAGGGAAAAAAAGGAAAAAAATATCTCCTGCTCAGTACTGTACAAACATTGAATAAGAGAAGTTCTTGCCCTGAAGTCTTGAACTAATTTCCTTCTGTTAACAGCTCGTTAAGAAAAGTTTTCCTGCACTCCTTTCTATTGAGCTGTGGTACTCAGTCCCAGCAATACCTCACTAGACAGCTCACAGCGCCCTTTTATTGATTTTTTTTTTTTACAGTTCATCTTAGCTTTTGTGTCATAACATTTACTGATAATTTACTTAAATGTGTTGCTTGCCATGTTTTATAGTTAAACAAATATGGAGTGTACTTTTACTAATACTGTAACCCTGTAATGATTGTATTTTTCAGGAGAGACACTTTTTATCATTCCAGATCTCTCCCTGTGGATAGGTGTACTCCTCTGCAGCCTTACAGCAGTTTCTTGCTGTTTATCCCCAGTACTACACTGGGGACATAAAGAATAGATCTAGTAGACAACAGGCCAGAATAATGGTGCGGTTCTCTTCAGTGTTAGCGCTGTGTTTGTCTTCTGGTAGAGGATTGATGTTTTTCCCTTTATCTGCAGTTTCCAAGAGCAGCTCTAAGATGCTTGTCTTTTGGACTGGACTCCAAACTTCCCTCAGCTTGTAAGTTTAGTGGCTTATTTGTGGAGGGACAGAAGCAAACCCTGGAAATGTGTGTGCTGCTCCTGAAGCTCTCAGGGGTGACTGGCATTGGGAATAGCATCAGAGAATGTGTCAAACCAAAGTGGATCCCTAAACATGGTGCTTTTGATATTCTGTGATTTTTACTGTATATGGTGTTAAAATGAGAAGGCACCCAGGTTTAGGTAGGCTCTAACTTTGTAATCTCCTGGAAATGGAGGCGAGTCGTTGGTCATCTCACTGTAGTTGGTTCATACATCATTTTATTTACGTGCATTTTCCAATTCTAAGAAAAAAAGCGTGTTTAATTTTTAGAACCAAACATTGGGAAAATAGCGTTTAGAACCATTAACCAGTTGAAAAGTACTCTTCAGACAGGAGGGATTGTTTGAAGTTGTCCTTAGTTCAGGTTCTGAGATTTAAATTCTTCCATATTAGATACTTCACTCAACAGTTTTGGTTCTTGCTGAAGTGTCACACCATTGAGCAGTCTCTCTGCCCTGCTTTTTCACTGAAGCGTAGCAGCTGCATGTGAACCTTTACTTTGAGGGTTGAATTGTGATCTGTCATCAGGCAGTGACGTGAAACATGGAAGTGTGTTTCAAATATAGAAACCAAATAAGAGGAGAACTGAGCAGATGTTTTGTGCCTCTTCTGGCTGCATTTAGTGTGTAGATCCTGAGGTAGTAGGCACCTACCCATAGATAGACACGTAGTTACAGATAAATGTGTAAGGACCCTGGAGCCTTATAAGGCAATGTTAGTGTAACTGGTCCTCCAGCATCACAAAACCTGGGAACAAGTTGTGATAGCTGTGTTCACCCTCGAAGGCAGTTATATTCAGTGCTTTCCCCCCCTCCTCGTGCTTCAGGGCTGTGTAGAACAGTCAGAAATGTAGAATGCACTTTCCTTAGTGTGATCCTGTTGCAAGTGTCTGTTTTTAAATGAATGTTCAGTATGTGTATTGGATGTTTGCAGTATATATAAGTTACGCTTCAAAATACTAAATGTGTACTTCCATGGACGTCACCATCTATGCTAACATTACTACAAAAGCTCAATAGATGATCATATTTGTACGGCTTTGTACTACTGGGAAGCTGCCCGGTGGGAAAGGGCCTGGGGGGCTGGCTGAGGGCTGGCTGGGCATGAGCCCCCGGGGTGCCCGGGTGGCCAGGGAGGTGGTGGTGTCACCATCCCTGGAGGGATTTAAAAGCTGTGTAGATGTGGCACTGAGGGCCATGGTTTAGTGGTGGGCTTGGTGGTGCTGTGTTAATGATTGGACTTCTGTAGGGAACAGCTGGCTGTGCCTGCTGGATGGACCTGCTGCTTTTGCATCATCTCTGCCTTCTTCATCATCTCCTCATAAGCTTCCTCAGCTCTCTTAAGGGGCTTGCTGGCCGGCTGGCTGGGGCCGCTGTCCCCTTTCTCCGTCAGGACCTGGCACAAACGTTCTTGTGTTTGATCAGAGTTCAGCGAACACAGACACACTGCAAAGGACCCCAAAATATTTACATGCTATATAGAAGATAAAAATAATGTATGAAGAGATGCTGGCTATTTTTTGGCATTTGTCAAAGTCACCAGCAACTCTGTTCAAGAGGAATAAATGCACTGGATGATCTTAAAGGTCTTTTCCAACCTAAACGATTCTATGATTCTGTTTTTCCTATAAGGAAGCGTAAAAGCAAACCAAAAAAGCCACATCAAAATAGGAATTTAGTTTTTGTGTGATGTTGTGTATTTTGTGGGCAGAGGAATAACCAGAGTTTCTGGGGGAAAAAAATGAGAAATCTGCCAGTTTAATTTTCCAGTGTTCTATTACTATTAGCATAAGCATTTCCTTATTTAAAGGTAATTAAAAAAAATTTTGATCAAAGTCCAAATCTGAAAAATTGAGCCATTAAGATTAAAATTTCGGGAACATTAAATATGGAGAAATGGGTTAAAGGATTTAGTGGAGGAACATGTTGTAAATTGAATTTAGCAAGTTGTACTGTGTTTCGGCATAAATAAGAACAGCAGCCTAATGGAAGTTGCTCTGGTTGAAAAATGCTTCATTTTACAAAGGTGTCTTAATAGTATTTTGTTCTTGTAACTTCAAGGGCCTTGAAGCATAACGATTGGCTAAGATGAGATGAAATGGACTGGTATTTTTCCTATCTCATGTCTTTTTTTGATGTGCTGGGTGGTCCTGTATGGAAAAGAGCTTACTGGTAGTTTTGTTTGTGTGATTTGAGTAGGTTTTTGTATATTTGGGTGGGTGGGGAGCTGCTGGTGGTGGGGTTTTCTGTTTGTTTGAGATCTACTATTAAATCTTCCAGTTCATGTGTGGTTTGTATGTCAGTGACTCGTGGTGGATTGCAGCTGCTGCAGTCCATGCTGGCTGTGGGTGGAAGGCAGTATGGTCACTGTACCTCCTTGTTATACTATTTTAAATTGCCTGGTGAAGTTTTGGAACCACTGTATTTTATTTTGTCCTTACAATACCTATAGGGTATACTAATATCATATTAAAATGTTGATCTGACACGGTGAAAGCTATGGTGTAGATAGCCTTTAAAAGACAAAGGGTGAAAATGTTTTTCTTGGAGCAATGATTACTGCTGCTGAAATATCTGCACCAATTATATTTAATGAGGAAAAAATACAAGTAAGAAGTTTGTGTTGTGACACATTCTTAGCCAATAATTACCAGAAATATGTTTTACTAGGAGTTTCGACAAGTAGTTTTCAGCTTAAATTTGTTAATCACTAATAACTGTCTAAAAAATAACTTTTTTTCTTGGTTTTTTTCTCCAATTTTTTTTAAGGAAAAACTTGCATCCTTTTATGGCCACATGAAGCAAGATCCATGCTGAATTGACATGTAAAGATGTTTTCACGGTGTCCTCTTCACGTGCCTAATCAGCCCAAATAGCTTGTGTCGATGTTTTTGTTGTTTGGGGTTTTTTTGATAAAGCCGATTCCCGTTTGCTCTGGCGATGCAGAGGAGCAGCGCGGTGTGCGTGGCAGGGGGCACGGGCAGGGAGAGGGGAGCACCAGTCACCGCAGGTACTTGCATCTGCTGTGTGGCACTCCTGCTCTCCCCTAGTGGCACCTGCCAGCAGGTATTTATTCAGAGGAATGTTAAAATACATTCAGTCATGATTTACCGACAGACTCGAAAACTAAAGATAAAAAATGGGTGTGGTTTAACCTTCCTTTCTCTTTAAGAGAACAAAATTTGGATCTCTTTGGCTGGTATAATGGGTTGATTTCTTGCTAGCAGGAGTGTATTTTGCATTTATACAATTTATTTTAATCCATTAAACATTAATATTTTTTTAAAGTATTATGTGTAAGTGAATAGTGAATCATACCTTTAAAAAAATTAATCTTAGCGTGTACTTAGTAGAATTCAATTAATTCAACCAACAACGAGTTGCTGCCATCCGTGCCAAATGTCTAAAAAAGACGACAAAACTGGTTGAAGCTACTTAGTCCACCGTATCCTTGGAAGCTTTAGCAATGAGAAGTGTATCTTAACTGTGCAATTTCTGTAGCACTTGAAAACAGTTCTATCTGTTAAGAGACGTTACCAGGTTTAAGCTTCGTAACAAACTGACGTGCTGAGGGGCTTGGTATGAACGGCCTATTGCATTTAGTGTTTTGAAATTCAACTGAATTTTGGCAAGGGTTTTGCAAGGTTGCCTGTGTTTTTCTTTAACTGCATTTGACAAAAAAACTTCATTCTCTAGTGGCAAGATTCATTGAGTTTCACAGACTTTACATTATATATGTTATGATTCTACATTTTGCAGTTCCATGTCTGTCAAGTCTTTTAGCTTATAGTTAAAAATATGTTAGGAACAGGAGTTCAGAACCAGCTTGCACAATGCCTTTACTAGTTTATCAAATGCAGAAGTTAAGTTTTTGGTCTGGATAGACAGAAAATTCTTTATCTTCTGTGGAAGATACTTTGTAATCGTTACTATTGGGAGTTATGACATCTCTGGTGTAATGGCATGGTCCTGGGATGTCAGTGGGTACCACACGAGTGGTGCCGGTGCTCTGTGGGGATGACCACAATGGCACTGTTTGATTGCTGGCTGCCCTGCCAGCGACACGGGAGCAGCCCAAGGCATGTTCTGTCCGCAGTGTCTTTGGTGGCTCAGTCTCCTTTTGGTCCTTAAATATAATAGACCTTGAATAGCATTACTTTTGTTTTAAGGCCATATCCAGAAAAGTGAGAAAAGCTGTAATAACTTTGGAAAAAAAAAACCCCAATCCCCAAACAACTTCGTGGCATTAGTAGTGAAAAAAGTTAACATCACTTTATTAAAAGGGTTTGTATAGCTAAATTAATGTTTATCATCCGTTTTCCTGAAGTAATTGATACTATATTAAATGTCTTGATACTCGGTGGCTGCTGGAATGTTAATAATTTTCTCGGTCTGCTTGCAGGGATTATAAAATACAGGTGGCATTTAATAGGTAGGATGAAAGGTTAAAACTTTCCAACTTTTTAGACTAGTGTTTGTTTGGAAGCACTGCACATCAAAGCTGTGGCTTTCCTGCTGAATTTCAGCTTACCTCTGTAGATTGTTCTGGTCCCTTCCTCTTGCTTCCAAATTTTTTTTGCTTTGTCTGCAAATCTTAAATACTCCTTCTCCCTAATGGGTTTTTCCAGAGTTTAACTAATACACGCTCCCCTCATCTTCAGTATACTTAAATGGAAAAAGAAAGTTTTAAGTGATCAGAAAGTGTCCCTGGTTTCAGAGCTGTCATGTCATTCAAGTACTAATAGCAGATTTTAGATAGGTGGCAAATGGTTATTAATTTGGTAACTTTTTGCATGCAAGTTAGGGCTGAAAATTGGGAATCAGAGTTAAAATTCTTATTCTCTCTTTTCTGGTGGATTTTAAGAAGCCTGTGAACTCTCGTTTTCAAAATGTAAGGCACTCCTGGAAATACTGTAACTGGTAACAGGGACCCTTAGTGCTGTGAGAGCCCGAGCTGTCACGTTTGAGAAGATACATGCCGACATGCATGAACTCAGTTGGCTTTTTGATGCTTCCCCTCCACCCCCTTCGGCCGTTGCCCTAACAGTCCGGAAACATAGTTTGCTTTGTTGTGCTACAGAATGACAGAGTAGCACACCTTGAGTGTTTTCCCGTGGTTCTGAAGAGAGTTGAATCACGAAGTGGTGAAGTTCATTCTCTCTGGCTGCTCTGCTGACGTGCTCTCCAGCATCCTCCTGCTCCTATTTCATCAGTCATAACCTCGCTGCTTGTCAGCAGCTGCAGACAAAGTCCACCTATGACACTGATACAGAAAACAGAGGCAGTAATATAATGAGACTTTTGTGGATTTTTGGGGGGGTATTTTTATTTGTTCGAGGTTTTTAGTCCTTATTTTGTTTTAAACAGGTTGCTTATTCCTGCTCGCTAATGCCAATATGACTTTCAGGGGCCATGGAGCATTCAGGTTTACCTGTGTTTAAAAATAGCCCTACCCCCAAAATAAGTATTTTGAACCAGCACAGATTTCCCTAATTCAGCTTAACCAGCTCCAATAGACAGCTGTGTCAGCACAACCAGGAGAGGGGTTTGGGGCTGGCGCACAGCACGTGGGTGGGAGCTGCGTTGGAGATCTACCCCGGGCCAGGGGCTCGGAATCGCACCCAAGCTACACTCTGGAGTTGTAAAAATTGCCTTTTGCTCTAAGTACCAAGTAGAGCTGTGGACAGGGTGTATTAATAGCCCCCAAATATTTTATTATTGATGTTTGTGTTGTGAAGATGTATCAAATAAAAGCTGTGTTTAGAAAATAAGCTGCTTGAAGGAGCAAGGGGAAGAGGCAGAGATGCTGTCGGTGTTTATGCAGCGTTGCCATGTGGAAGAGACCTCGCTGCTGTGAGCAGTTACAGAAGACCGACGTGGTTTATACAGTGGCAGAGTGTTACTATCTCAGACCCTGATGTTTGTTGTAGTATGTTATGCAGTAGGATGTGTGAACTTTGACAAAAGCAAGTCCGAGATAAATGTCTTGTGAGAGAGTGCAGACAGATGATCTTTCAGTAAGGCTGGAGGAAATGGCAGTTAAACCTCAGTAATGTATTTGATAAACTTTTTCTCTCCCTGCTTTCTCTGTAGTTCTGAGATGGGAGAAGGATGTGAACCTTGAAATGAATGAAGTTTTTCCCTTTTGCCTTTTCCACTCTTTCATTTTAGAGGGCACCTCATTAAAACATTGTCTGCAGTTTCAGATCTTATACAGAGCATATTTATCAGAATTTCTGTGAAGTGAATCCTTTCTTAATCCTAATGCCATAGAGTTCATAACACTCAAGTGTAATGATGTCTTTTATGAAAGTAAATTAGTGTGAGGAAGTCAGAACTATAATAGTCAGATTAATGTTGGATGTCTGAGTAACTATTGCTTAATAAAATTTAAACGCCAATTGTCTTGGCTTCAAAGTTTAAACAGAAGAACATGTAGGCACAGGAATTCGGTTATTAAGTTTCTGCTCAATTAAACTGGAGAATATTGTTGGAGAACAGTATTAGAATATGCTTTGGTTAGCCTGTGTGGACACGAAAAGATAGCATGTAAAAATTTTGTGTTCGTGATGGTCTATCTTTGCACTGTGCAAATTACAGAATCTAGCCGTGCTGGAGAGTTGAAGGGGTGAGGAGAGGATGTCATTGAGTGTGAGGTTGGATTGGGCTGAAGTTTGCTGAGTTGAGAATTGCATGAGAAACAAAATTGTGTTCCCTGTGATGGCAGAGCTCTGGGTCGAGTCTGTGCTGCTTGGTTTTGTTATCTCCTGACCTGTTGGATGTCAGGGCTTGAGCTTCAGATGTTAGTAAGAATATCATTGCCTTGGTTAAGAAGGCCTCGTATCCCTGAAAGTAGTTTTGGTTTTAAGCCAGGTGAAGCAAATAGAAATGCAAAGACTTGGGAAGGCAAAGTTGAAATTCTGCTTGGCTGAACAGCAGGAGCGAGCTTTACTGCTGCTGGCTCAGGCCTGGATATTGGTAACGGGAGTGTGTTGGGGCTCCTTTGCCTTACCTGGCTCGGAGTCCTGACTTGGTGCAGAAAATGACAATTTCTGTGGATTATGACCTTGCCATGTCGCAGCATTCAGCCTTGGGGATATCTTTTCCTTGAGAGGCAGTAACACAGCTGTCAGGCCATTCCTTGGTGGGATCTCTGCTGTCTGCCTGTGCCGGTGCTTTGTTCATGGGGCAGTTGATGGAGGAATTGAGATGTATCTGAGGAGAGAGCAGGGAGTGGTGCTGTCACTTCCTAGATTTCCCTATTTCTCTACCATTTCTCAAGAGACAGGACAAAAAGGAGAGACTGAAGTTGATGTCTTGTAAGCAGCTCCATTCTCTACAATGAGGAAGAGCTGGGAACTTTGTTTCTGTGTAAGGTTAATCATTGGGAGGGGGGAATCAGATGTTTTCATTACCGTGTAATGCTTTTGCACAACAATACAACATTTTAGAGAATGGATAATTTTGGATCTTTTCAGATCCCTTGAATAAATTACATCAAACCAGTTTTGCAAATTCTTCCCAGGTGTAAACAATTTTAAGCTATTTTAGTAGTATGTTTTAGAAATGGACTTAAAATTTTGTTTTGAATGAGCTATGTTTCAACTGCTGAAGTTAGAATTTCCTCCTTAACTTGGCTTCTAAAATGCAGTTGCTGCGTGTTAACTTCTACCTTAGTCAAAATGTAGTCCTTGCTTTCTTGTGCTGAATCTTGAATTCTCATCTGAACTTGTTTAATGAAACATTATCCTACAGAGCCTCTTTAGTCTCTTTAGTTCTAAAGGATCCCAAAGTCCTTTTTCGGTAGTTAGTGTTACTAAGTTACGAATGATCGCTATAATTCTTTAATCCATCCTTTCGGTGTGGTGGCTTCTCAAGTAGAAGATGCTGGCTGATGCTTGGGTAACCTGATACAGTTTTGAGGGGTGAAGGGGGAATCTGGCAGATAAAACTAAAGAGCAGGATGTAATTACTTGCATTGTCATTTGACTGAGACACTGGAATTAACGTCGTGCTCTTTTAGAAAGTACTGTGAAATTTGTCTTGACTAACGGTGGTGAAGGATTTGTGCTCATTTGTCTGAGAAGCAGTGGCAAGCCCAGGCATATAGTGCTTTCTTGGGAATTTCTGCGGTGTTTCAGAGCTGAGTAGGAAGGAAAAGTGCCTACAGCAAACTGCTAGCTCTGCCCTCCCTGGTAGTTCTTGTCAAACATTAACCTGACCTAGGCCAACTTATCTTTTTTCTTTCCCCTTTTTTTAAAGCTTTCCCACCCTCACAATACATAGCAGCTCTTACAGTATTTTATGATGTCCCTGTTGAATGTGCAGAAGGGATCCCTGATGTGATGAGTGGGATATAAACATTTATGTTTATATTACAGAAACAAGAAACGTTTATGTTTGTATTAATGGTGAATCACTGGTTTTGTATTTGTATACCAATAAAATTGTATTACCAATAGCTCCGACCTTTTAATGAAACCTTGGAAGGCAGGATAGCACTCTCCTAGAGATGGAGCTGTGTCAGAGTTCATTCTCATCAAAATATCTAAATGAGGTTATGGCTCAAGTTTCTTACATTCACATATGCAGTCTTACTGTGTGAGCATGCCTAACAGCAAGTAGATTGATACTGAGTTATAATTTAATAACATACCTGCTGCTGGTATAACCAACCTTTTCTTTGGTGGAGCAGATACCATTTGTAGTTGGAGCTGCCCCAAACTAAATACCCCTCCCTTGGCACAGCAAACCACTGCGGTGTTAACCAGAGCCGATGGAAAACTGCAGCCTTTGTGTCAAAAGGTGCGAGGGAGAGAAATAGAAGAGGACTTCACCCTTTTGAAAAGTTGTTTTTTCCTCTTTATTGACATATACACATCTTATTTGAATTCTTTGTAAACTGTTGGTCTTAGTTTTCCTTATTTCAGTGTTACAAAACTATGAAGATGACTTTGATCGTGGTGCTTCTATATTCACAACATACTTTAGACTACTTGGAGAAGCATACTGTTTGTAATTCTTTGTGCAAAGCTGTATCATTATCGTTTTGGGGGGTTTCTGCCTTTTTTTTTTTCTCTTTACCGTAATGTAGAAAGCTAGAAGTTGAAACTACGCATTCATTTTTTTGTGATAGGTATTAAATAGTTCTTGGTGACACCAGAGCATGTTCCTATTTTGTGTGCTGGTGGGTTTTTGTTGTTGTGGGGCAGTTATTTTTTAATTTCTCTGTTTAACAGCTGTTATGTGAGTGTATTTGTATTAAAAGCTGTCAGAGTAGCATTTTTGGATTGTATATGTGATTTTAGCAACAGGATTAATAGTGATGCTGTATTTGACCCATGAGTTGGAAGAAGCTTGCCATGCCAGCTCCTTAGATACTCCTTGCTGTCCATGGTACAAGTAAGAAAAACAGTTGAAATAAATAAAATGTATCTTTGGGAGGGAGTTGGATAGCATTAAGGCAATTTCTGGTGTTTTTAAATGCCTTCTGAAAACATATAATTCCATACTACAAGGAGGATTTCTCAGGCTTTTTCCCTCCTTTTTTAAAAAAATAATAATTTAAGAAAAAAAATTGAGTTGTCTGTGCTTCGCGCAGCTGGGTGTGCCCTGCATGAAGTGCTAGATACTGTGTTTTCTCTCTGAAGACTGTTTATCGTTCATGGCCAAATGTTGTCAAACAAAATTTGTGTTTCATCACAGCCAATTAACTGGCACTGGATAAGTGAACTGTTTGATTTCTCTTGCTTATGAGAAACCAATTCAGATAGAAAAAAGCCCTTGAGTTAAATGAGGATGTCTTGAAGGAAGTCAAGGTGTTGTAAACATGCTTTGAAGATCCACTAATGCCTGCTAGAAAAGTGGTGGGTTTGGATCGCTTTTTGATGGGTTGCCTGTGGAGGGTCCCTCAGGCGGACCTTCACCTTTGATGGTTTTGCCTTACGGTGTCTGGGAAGATGGAGAGATGCTGCTGCTGGTGAGGGTGCCGGTGAACTTGTGCAAGGACAGGCTCTGGGATGCCTGATGTGGTTCAAGAGGGATGAGAGGTACCAGGCTGTTAGTCCCACGCCCAGACCCAGGGACCGGCGGAGGTCGTCTTTCCTTTAACAGCATTGCCAGGAAAACTTTGGCAATGAGGGTGTGTTGATTTTTTTAAAATTTTATTTATTTTTACCTGAAAGCATGGTCCAAGAGTCCCATACGTGGGATCTGCCCCAGAGCTGAGGGCGTGGGTGGTGGGAAGCGGGAGAAGGCTGCAGCGGGTGGGCAGGGCAGCAGCAACGCTGCAGTTTCATAACGCGAGTTATAAAGTCCAAGATGATGATGGCTTGAGTGAACTCTAGCCAAAGCCATGCCCTTTTCGGATTAAGGATGAACAGAAATACCAAATAGGATTTAGTAAGATGTTGGAACCAGAAATTAAAATTGTGTTTCTGATATGGACGATTAGAATGACGCAGGACTAGTTCATGTGCTCAGTACGTCTAGGTCAGCAGTTAACAGCGGTGAAAGAATACACACAAGTGAATTTTGTCAGAGGTTTCTGTCAACTTCCTGCTGAATTTCCTGCATTCTTTCATCTCTTCGTATTGAGCTGGAGAAGAGGCATGAGATTTGAACAAAGCCAGTTGCATAGTTGAAATCCCATGCCAAATGGACGATGCAGAGGACAGCGTGGCTAACTGCACAAGTAGTGACTCAAACCTGACAGAATT
Source organism: Falco naumanni (assembly GCF_017639655.2). Lineage (NCBI taxonomy): Eukaryota > Metazoa > Chordata > Aves > Falconiformes > Falconidae > Falco > Falco naumanni. The sequence continues at coordinate 1,750,849 of NC_054061.1, forward strand.
AGTCTTTCTAAAAATGGAAGTACTGTGCTGTGCTTTAGGCCTGTTTTTGAATTTCTTTTAATTTTTGGACTTTTCTTTCCCCAAATGTGGAAATCAAGGTGACTTTGGTCCTTGCTGTGAGGATGTTAATTCTGTCTCCTTTAGCCTGGCTCTGCACCTCCTAGGTGTTCACACTTCTGCTCAGGCCTCCTGGGGAGAGGAAAAGGGAAATTATAGCAGGATCCTCTTGACAGCAGCAGGTAGAAGAAGTTCTCCATCTTCCCCTTCCAGGGCTGGTGTGCAGGGAGGGAGCAGGGATGCTGCCCTCTTGCCCAGAGGGTAGGGGTGGCAGGAGCTGGGCTGCACCGAGCTGCTCCCAGCTCTTTTATCTTGTGGGAAAACATTTAAATCCAGGAAGCAGGTGTGGATGTGGGAGAGGTAGAAGCAGTTCTGTCTCTGTGCAGCTCTGGATGCCTGCAGCAGTGGTGGGGCAGAGCACCTTCCCACCAGTCAGCGTCGAACTGGGCAGGAACGGAGCTGCTCAGGCCAGCGTAGGACTGGGCTGGTGTCCCCTCTGACTTGGGCAAAAACCTGGACACCAGCATACAGTCTGTAACTTTGATCAGAGTGGTAAATTTTAGGTGGTGGATTTGAAAGGTTTGTTTTATCTACAAGTGGTCTGAAGACTTTGTTTTGCAATTTCCTTTATGCTGAAGTTAATTGCTAGCAGTGTTAATTTAGTAGGTGTGCCTTAGTCTTCTACTTTCAAACTATCTCTACTGCTTGCTTTTCCTCAACGCAGACAAATTTATCTTCCGTTATGCTTTATGGCTGTGGAAGATAGGGGAAGTTGTCTGAAGTACAGCGTTAAGGAAGCCTCGCTAACTTAATTTATTTACACATTTAATGCTAGTGTGATTTTAATAGCTTTAGTACACACTGTAGGCACTTGAAATATCTCTGAGTAGAGATACGGATTAGATACAAACAAGTTTAACTTGAAGAACATTCAAACTATTGACTCTAAGAAAAAATCTAAAATAATTGAAAAAGGCCTTAAACCTAGTCCCCATACAGTCAAAAAGACTATCCATGAAGATGTTTATCATTTAGTGTATCACAAAAGACTGGGGGGGGGGGGGGGAGTAGTAAAATCTGTGATTAGCTGGTATGTATTTCTGGTGACTAATTTTGCGTTAATGTGGCAGGTATAGCCAGATCAGCTCTGGTTTTGCTCCAACTCTGATCTCAAGTGGATCTTTCTTAACTATAGTGTTCCTTTTATGGGACAGTGTTGGTACAAACAGGGTTTTTTCCTCAGTCCCAAGAGTTACAGTCATTGTTGATACAATTTTGAAAGATGCTGCTTGTCTCTGTAAAAAAAATACTAAAGGTCTTTGTTAATATTTAACCCTCTACTTGTAAAATGTAAATGTAAATTTCTTAGTTAAGATTATAATCTTCTAAATGTATAGCTGTCTAATCCAGTCTTAGTGTACTGATGTGTTGGTACTCCTATTCCTTGCCTCACATTTTGCCTTTAATAGTAAAATGGCATAGATTCAAACTGTTCCAGTGGGCTTTAACTGATCAGTATTTACAATTAAATCTGTATTTGTTTCTGTTCAAATCTTACACATATAAGAAATGGGGCTGCAGTCTGAAGAATAAGCTTTTTAAGCCTTGAACTTGTAAACCAAGTTTGCTATTAATGTCAAAATGATCCAGGTAGTTTGCTTGCCACAATCCTGTGTACAGGTCCCTCTCCCAACAGGCAGCCTTGATGTTCCCTCACAGTTACGTCAGTCCAGCTGATTACAGGATAACTGGGGAAAAAAGGGGTTGTATCACATACAGTTTTGAAGTTATCATAATCCAGTTGCATTATGCTAAATGCTTTTACCTTGTTACAACAAGAGGAAGTAAAACAAGCCTGTCACCTTAAAAAGCATCAAATATTAAACTTATGCTGTGGGTTTATTCTGGTTTTGGCATTCTCTTAGATATCACTATATTCAGAGTAGTAGACGAAATTAAGCCAAACAGAGGCTGAAATGTTACTAAGGTGAAAAGACTAATTTTTTAAAAACTGGGTGATAGGTTGAAGGCTTCTTGTTTAGAATGGAATAGCTGGTTTTGCACAGCTTTCAAAGTAATGCTGTAGCAAATATATATGTTTCAGTTTTTTATAATCAGGCAGCTGTCTAAAAACATGAGATAATGATTTTCTAAGCAGACAACGTATTCATTTTAGAGTGCAAATTATGTGGAAGAACATCTGTTTCTTTCATGGAAGCACCTACCATACTTCTTGCAGATCACTAAGGCACATTTGTAACTCTCTTAATATAAAGTACAGCACATGTTAAAAGAGTTAGTACCACCTTATCTATCATCTTATATCGTTTACTCCTTTGAGTCCCAATGCTTTATCAACCTCAAAGGGAACCTTTCCCAACCTTTTTTTTTTTTTTCTCAACAATTGGATGCATTTCTGTTAACCCAAGCAGCAAAACCAAACTGCAAAGTAAAATTTTTAAGGAGGGAGATCGGTAGCTTATAAATCTGCATTTTTGCATTAGGACACCACTGTATGGATTAAGGCAAAAGCTGCAATATTGCCAGAGCTCCACTGAAATTACTGCTTTGAATAGAAGTGTCTTTTGGGAGTCAGGAAGGGAGACTGGAAACAACATCAAAGCTTGAGGTTAGAATATGTTGGGGAATGGGTGCCAATAAAGGTATGTCAGCAGCAAAACCAAAACCAAATCTACAGTAGAAGTTGGGTGCTGAATGGGTGGGGGCATAAGAGAGTAAAACTGCAGAACATTTGGGGGATGTGGAGGAGAAAAAGTCTTTTAGAAATGAATGGGAGATGTGCAGCGTGGGTTGAAATAGCTGCATGATTCAAGCAAGGGAAATGGACTGAAATAGTTACTTGCCTGAGGACTTTGTGGATTATTTTTTTCATTTTTGGTTATTACTGCCTAAACTTTTCCTGTTAGAAGCTAGCTGTAGATTGTGGGTTTATAGCTCTTTGAAGTATGAGGTGTCTTGAATGGGACAAACATTTTTCAGTTTTGAGGAGTTAGAGTCCGCATCAGCAGGAGGTTCTTAACTGAAGTCATTCTTTTGGCAGAACACGTACAGGGGCTCGCCGTGTATGCTTGCATCCCTCCTCATTTCCTTCTGTGATCAGAAATTATTCTTTTGTTCATAGCAACATGAACCGTGAAGACCGGAATGTGCTGCGTATGAAAGAAAGGGAAAGGCGAAATCAAGAAATTCAACAGGGCGAAGAAGCCTTTCCACCTAACTCGCCTCTCTTTGCTGAACCATACAAAGTTGTGAGTTTATGGAGTTCTTACAAATGCAGTTTTTATAGCAGAAGTTGTATGCAAATGCATACTTTGTTTTTATCTGCCTTCTTTTTAGATCTGCGGCTCTTATTCAACCAGGTATTTAAGCAGGACTTGAAAATAAGGGTGGACAGTTGCTAACCAGCTCTGCTGGCAGATGTATAATAATGTGTACGAAGGAGGGGGGGGGCTGCTTTGCAGGGAGTGAGAAAAGGGATGATAAAACCATCAAATTGTTTTGCTTTCTTCAGCTTTTGCTACAGTGACTTGAAACAAACTGTCCATTTGTGTCCAAATCACCCCAGATTGCTTTTTTTGGGGTACTTCAGCCTGTTCCTAGACTTACATTGATTGAAGGTTAGAAAGCCAGACCTGGGTAAGTTCAGCAAGAGAATATTTAAATAGGAGGTTAATTTTAAATACTGAAATGCCTGATATGATAGAATTACCAGCTTTAACCAGTAGGCCAGTTGTTTGTTTCTGATTTTTTTAGTTTGTTTGGAAGGGGTTGACTCTGTTACCTTGTACAGCTTTAAGCCTGTGCTAGGTTTCCTTCCCAGTTTGCTTTGCTAAGCAGAAGTGGAAAAAAATAACCTAGTTCTGGTACAGCTAAACCAGTACCATTTAAGATTTTGATTATCTAGCTCAAAACTCAACTTTGAAAGCAAACTCGTTCCCTTATCGCAACTTCAGCTGGTTTGCAAGAAGTGAAGTACCGTGACTAAAAACTGTCTTCCTTCAGGAGGAAAGCTGGCAATTTTTTTTTTAAATTTCTGTCCTCCTGTCACTTTACTGTATTTGATAACCAAACCCTGTATGTATGAGGTTAACTAAAGCTGGTTGGGATGCAGGGGTAGTGATACAGTATACCTGATTTTGAAAATAAACAGGTTATATAAGAAAGAACCCTTATAACTGTTGGTAACAAGAGTTATGCCAGTATAAATACCAATTAAAAATTACATGCAGTGGTGAGTTTAAGCTGATTTTATTTTACTAGTAATTAAAACTTCTTAGACTAATGCATTCTGTATTAGAGAAACAGTCTTTAAGGTGACAGTAGGCATCTACAATTTTTAAACTTGCATCCAGCTCACCAGTGCATTATCTGAAGCACTGATTAGTGCTGTTTCTACTGTTCCTGCTGCTGAAGTATGTTTTCCTTATGTTTTAGGAGGTTAAATTACTGCTTTAAGAACTGCAATTGGGAATTGGAAACAATGGCAAAAAAGACATGGATGCTAGCCATGACCTTAGCCCTGAAGTTTAGATAGTGGTCAGATCAATTAACTGAAAGTAAAGTTGTGATTTTTTTTTAAAGCATTGTTTTTTAAAATTATTTTCACAGACCAGCAAAGAAGACAAATTGTCTAGTCGTATTCAGAGCATGCTTGGTAATTATGATGAAATGAAGGATCTTATAGGAGATAGATCGCTACAAAAGCTTGTTGGAATTCCCAAACCAACTGTACCATCAACACCAGATGAAAAATCAAACCAAAGTTTCTTTGGTGATCAGAGACATAATACTAGCTCACATCAGAGCAGCAAATGGACTCCTGTAGGACCAGCACCTAGCACTTCCTCACAATCTCAGAAACGGTCCTCGGGCTTACAGAGTGGACATAGTAGTCAGCGTGGCAGTGGCAATAACACTAGCAGTGGTGGCCAGAGGCACGACCGCGACTCGTACAGTAGCAGCAGCAGCCGCAAAAAAAGCCAGCATGGGTCTGAACACTCCAAACCCCGTTCTTCCAGCCCTGGAAAACCATCTACTGTTTCTTCTTTGAGCTCCAGCCATTCAAGATCTCATGGAAATGATCACCACAGCAAAGAACATCAACGTTCAAAATCTCCCCGGGATCCTGATGCCAACTGGGACTCTCCCTCCCGTGTACCCTCATTTTCAAGTGGACAACACTCTAATCAGTCTTTTCCACCTTCACTAATGTCCAAGTCCAGCTCAATGTTACAGAAACCCACTGCGTACGTAAGGCCAATGGATGGACAGGAATCCATGGAACCAAAGTTATCCTCTGAACACTACAGTAGTCAGACTCACAGCAGCAGCGTGAATGAGCTGAAGCCTAGCAGCAAAGCACATCTAACCAAGCTGAAAATACCTTCTCAACCACTAGATGTAAGTTGCTCTCTGTCTCCTGGTTGCTTAAACCTAAGTTCCTTTGGGCTGGGATTTTCCAGCTGCTTTAAAATCCCAATCTACATAACCAAAATTTAGTTTTTGGTAAACACTGGATTATTTTTTTTTTTAATTACACAAAGCATCTTAAACTTACGCAGTGAAAACCTGTATTTTAAATGGGCAATGTGCAAAAGTGTTTTTTTCCTTCTGCTTCTTCCATATGAATACAGTGATTTTTATTAAGTAACGGCTGTGAGACTTTCAGAAAGGCTAACTTAACCAAGAGAGGCTAATTTTTGTAGAGTAGGATATTCACAAATACTTTGACAAGCTAGATACGTATATTGTTATTACTGGGAGCCATGCTGTCTTAGGCTAGTGATAGTATCTGCATGTATCGGATTTTCTTTTGAAGTGTGTAGCAATTACTAGATGTGATTATTTCATCTTCACTTAGGGAAAATAAGGTAACCCTAAAGCACACCAAATTGAACAGGGTTCAGAACTTTTTATCAGTTATGCTGGATACAAAACACTATTGGGTTAACAACTTTTAGTAGTTTGGTAATTTTTGAATCATTAAGGCACAGACTCTTGACTACAGCTCACTTGCAAGGAGAGCATCTCCTGTTTATACTGCTTGAATTGTGGTAGCTAGAGAAAAGCCTTTGTTCCTGGGATTTCAACAAATAGCAAAATAAGATCCAGGACACAGGTAAGAATTAGAAAATTATTTTCTTACTTGCAAAGACTTGACATGCTAATGCTGATGCAGTGAATTGTATAGTAGCTTTGCTTCCTTTTTGCTTGTAGCCATCAGGGATGCAGAAGATTCATAGTTTCATAATTATTGCTGTTTCTAGAGTCACGCTGTAATGTATGTTTTATTTCATAATGCAGTTTGTCATTACTGGGCTTTCACGGTCATGCATTGGAATTCAGATATTATCCAGTGGCATCTTCCAGGAAATGATTGAAAGCTACGATTCTCTTCCCCCCGCCCCCCCCCAAGTTTATAATATCAAACTGCCTGTGATCACTTTAACTGTCAAGTGAAAAGTAAGACGTTATTGTCAACTTTTTATAAATCTCATGTATTGCTTTTCAGAACTGGATGTGACTCATACCATAAACTATGGATCTATCTGATATTAAAATTAACGTTGCTGAAAAGAAGTAGCAAGGTCTGTTTGTATCTATATAGAGTCCATATGAATCATGATAAGAATTGAAGGCTTTTTAACTGTTTCTAGCCCCTGGAATCTTTTAAGGAAAATTTGCTTTAGGAGAAGTTAATCTTGAGTTTTGATTTGTAGGCATCAGCATCTGGTGATGTGAGCTGCGTGGATGAAATTCTAAAAGTAAGTTCTCTGTGGTTTTGTTCATAGCTTACTTACTGAAAATGCAAACATTGCTAAAGAGGTGGAAAGTACTCTGCAGTTGGTTAGTGCCTCTTAAATTGACTTGGCTGCAAGTTGTTACAGGAGGGCTCTTCAATTACTCCTCTAGTGCAGGCAGACCAGGGAAAACTGGAAGCAGAGCGGTGTGAGCTGGGTACTGAGCGTTGCTGGGTATGCACATCATCTTCTGGATATCCTCACTGCATTCGTGTTCTTCTAGGCCTCCTCCCTGTTAACCTAACCAGAATTGCCCATTTCTTCCACCAAAATACAGTCCTGACATTCTGATAATCTTTTTAGATTGTAGTAGGTTTTTTCCTACCCCACAGCAAAACTTTCCCTTCTCTTCTACCCAGGTTATTTTCTCAAGTCTTTTTACCCCTCATGTGATCCCCCTGGTTGTATGTCTACTATCACAAAAGAATTGATCATGTTTCCCTTGAGCATTTCTGTGGCTTACCGTTTGCTCTCACCTTTGGTACTGCACGGTCCTTGGAGATGCTCTGAGAGAATACAAGACACTTTCTTCCCAGCTTCAGGCATTTGATGTTTCCCCGTTTTCCTCAAACTTTATAGGCTTTCCTTTCATAGGATTCTTCTTGCTATCCTTGTATGCTACATGTGCTATTCACAATCTTAAGTGATCAGACTCTTAAGTTCTACTGGAGTTTATGTTCAGGTCTGCTTGTTATTACAGCTTAACTGTCTTATCTCACGGCTAACAATTTGAAATCTAGGTTTATATGCAAAATCTTTGTTCCACATTTGGGAAATTAATATTTGAATATAAAGCTTAGTGAAGTGTGGACAATGAACTGAAACCTGAGAGACAGGGTAGCCATTTGAATCAAGATTGTAACATGACATCTTTGCTTTTTAATTTTGTTAATAGCTTTCCTTTTTTTTTTCCTGGTTGTAGGAGATGACCCATTCTTGGCCTCCTCCACTGACTGCTATTCATACACCATGCAAAACTGAACCGTCAAAATTTCCTTTTCCAACAAAGGTCAGTGCTGTAGTCAAATACTGAATGCTGTTGAAAGAGTAACTCCTGTTAAAGATCAGGATTTTGGAACTCTTCTAAATTCAGTTCTGTATAGTTCTGGGTTTGTTTTAGTGCTTTGCATCTCTCTTATCTTGCTTCACCACATTTGTCAGCAGTAACCTTATGGAAAATGTCAGCATTTTTTCTCTGGTTTACACACATAGAGCAGTTTGCAAAGATGTCTATAATGTAACTTTCCTTTTACTACTTAAATCTTGTTTCATAAATTCAAACCTTCTTCAGGATACTTCTGAGGTTTGAAAATGCCATTGAGCCTTTTTCACTGTTGGGGAAACACTTTGCACCATTTTGTGTAGAACCAAACAAGTGCATTTACTGTTTAGCAAATAGTCTGTCTAGCAAAGTAATGGAGGCTGACTGGTAAATGCTAAGCAATTTAAATGTACTTTGCTGCATCAAATGAATTTTCCTCATTATTTTGAAGTCTATTAATAGTTCTATTAGATTCTACATTTTCAATTTAGAAAAAAAAACAAACCAATTTTAAAATCGGATGTTTTGCTAAAGAAATTTTCAGATCACTTGTTCAAAAAGGTCCTCTTCCTAACCTCCCATGTACTTAATAACTACTGAAGTGTTTAAGCTATTAATTCTAAAGAGAAATCGGTCACTCTTTGCTGCTGTTGACAGCACAGGGCACGTTTCCAGGAGACCTGCTTGAGCTGACACCTCTGAGGAAGGAGTTCTTTTGCTCTCAGCTGCCTGCTTGCTCCCCTGAGGCTGGATCTGGCAGCCCCAGCAGCAGGATTTCAAGGCAGACTGGCACTGGTGATTGTTTGCCTTGAAATACACTCTGCAGTGAGCAGTATCTCGGAAGCTGATGGGGTAGGCAGGGTAGAGATAGGCAGGGTAGATAGCTGTGGGTAGCAACTTCAGCGAGTACAGTTCAGCTTGCGATAGCTGACTCACTCAAGGATCCATGTTTTGCTTCCTGTATCTACTGATTACCAATAAAAGATGTAACTTGACAATAAAATTTTTCTCCAGTCAACATCTCTCTGAAATGGATTGGGGTACTCCACCCCTAATTTGGCATAACTTCAGAGTGAAGAAATTACGCTGTTTATCTTTTGAAAGTTAACTTCATGATAGTTAAGACTATGCATTTTCTGACCAGACTGCTCTTCTGGAGCACCGCCGGCTGCTGTCAGTTTCCTGTTTGATCCAAATCGCTCCTCAAAGCAGGACAGTTCAGTGAAGTATTTCAAGACTTCCTCACTGAGGTCTCCAGTGTAATCCGTTTTACGTGAATGCTTTGACATCACCTTCTTTTGGTCAAAGGTTCTGGCTTGCATGTTGTAAGTGCGCATCCACAGAACTCCCTCGGGCTGGTGCGAAGTTAAATGGTTCAGGCTCTCACACTGGCAGCGAACCCCAGGGCTATGGGCAGCCCTGGTGTCATTGCCCTCGGCGCTCCGTGCTCCTGCTCACTGTCTTGCTTGCTTCTCTCCAGTGAGCTGAAAATGCAGAACATACTATGTGGTTCTCAGCTGCGCTTTTGAGGACGTGTCTAGAAATAAATCTTGTCATTTGTTTTCTTAACATTAGATCAATATTAATCTTGCGTATGTTACTTTTAATCAGGTTTATTTGCTGTGTTGTATAAAACTGTGAACTTGGAAACGATTCTTACCTGTTACTGTAAAAAAAAAAAAAAAAAAAAAAAAAAAAAATTGAAAACCCCCACACCTCTCCTCACCGGCAGAGGTACTTATTCCACTGCTTTGAATACTTATTCCTGAACCTTTGGGGAGATGTTTTCCCTTTGCACATTTTTGAGCACATTTGATTATGGGGTTGCTAGAACTGCTTGTTCCTGTGTTTCTCTGGTATTTGACTCCGTTTGGGAAGAAAGGAGGTGTGCAGAAGTATGTGTCTTTGACACAGAGAGAAACTATGTAAGATTGCACAGTCTTGTTGACATTTGAACAAAAAAGGTAGGTTGTGTTTCTTTGAACCTATCAAGCTGGATTGTATTTCTTCACCCAGTTTGCAAAAAATTCCATTTATGGCTGCTCTGAGTCTTTTGACTTTCTGCCAGCTTTTTCTATTTTGTGGCTGCACATCTTAGCCATGGAACTTTGTCAAATTCTCTCTCTGCATCCAAAGCCTATAATTTCCTCTGCCTTCTCCCCTCTGTCATTCTTGGCAGCAGCTCTTTGCAGAATTCCAGTGAGTTAGTGAGCCATAGGCTTGTGCAGTCTGGACCCAGAGCAGAATTCAAAAAACAAAACAAAACAGTGGTTTACTTTAATCATGCAGTACTGTTCACAGAAAGCTTGTTCTCTTTAATACTGTGCTCAGTTTATTTACAAGTAATATGCTGAAGTGTTCCACAGCATTCCTCTTTTGTGCAGAAGTTTAGTATGTTTTGCCTGTGCACGTAAAATTAAGCTCCCTTTGGTGGACCAGTTGAATTTATGTTTAAGACACTTGGGATTAGGATCATTTTCCCCATGTGTAGGTAGTGAGTAGCTTGAAGGAACCTGAACTCCTGACTGGGGCCTCTCTGATTACTATAAACCTATCTAATAGTTTTCAGGAAGTCTTTGAATCAGAAGATAAAACTTCTGATTATGAAAATAGGTCAGGGAAAGTTTTATGGATGCTATTAAAAAAATGTTGATTTCTGAGTCTTGATAAAAAAATGTTATCCAATGACCTAACACTCTGTAATTTTACCCCCTGTAACTTTTTTTAAGCCGTGGACTTACCATCAAAAAATACTGGTGTGTTTGTAAAGTATATTAAAAATCCCAGCTGTCTGTTAGAGTGGAAGTTTTTCATTTCAAAGTAGCATGAGAGGTTTGGCAGTTTTCGTACCTGCATACCTGTGCAGTGACCTAGAGGCATCTCCGAAGAGGTGGATTCTGTCTCCAGGTTTGCTCAGCATCTGCCCTGTGCTGAAGTTCCCGAGAAGATCCCTTGATCTGCTGTAATACAGAAACTTGCTTCTGAGAAATGAAAGTGACATCTGACCTGAGATTTCAGACATTAAATGGAAATGGGTCCCATTCACCACAACCGGGGCTGCAGCCAAGCTGGTAACCTGCAGATGTGAGTTGGTACCTGACTGCCGTTCTGCGCAGCTGGCGAGCGATTTTCTCTCCAGCTTTTGTGTTTGAGTACAAGCTGCGATTTTGTTTCCTGCTTCAGTGTCTTCAGTATCTAACCCCAGCAGTCTATTACACTTCGGTTAAAAGGGTTTCCTTCCTTTAAGTTGTTTTTAATTTCTTCTTTCTGAAGTAGGCCTTTAGAAGATATTGCTATAAATAACTTCGGAGTTGAAAGTACAGCTTTTTTTTTTTTTTAATCGCCAAGTTTCTTAAAGAAATAAGTATTCAAAGACAACACAGATGGCAAGAGAGATGGAAAAAGTTGCACATTTAAACATAACGCCTCGTTAAAGTGCACTTAACTGAAAGACTGCACTATGCCCTAGTAATGGGAAGTTGCCTGAAGTGAGCAGTTAGGCCGGGTTTCTGCAGAATTTGTGATACATGTGCTGGTAAGAATGGGTGCCAGTTCCTCATCCTGTGCTCACCCCAGTGCAGTTATTCTGTGGGTGCGGTGTTTGGTTATTGTGTGGTCTTCACTTCTTTTTTTGACTTAACAGTTTGTCAACTTGTCAAAGGTGACAGTGGAAAAAGGCAATCAGGGAATTGTACTCATTGTACCTGTGTAAAAGATAAAAATCAGTTAATTAATTTTGAAGGAAGTGTAGCTGTTTCTTTCCGTTGAAGTCATAAGGCTTCTCTCCAACTTCATCTTTGCTTTGCACTTTAAACATAGGTTAATTTTATTTTTATTGTACCTTCCTTTCTTTCAGTTAATAAAGATTAGAGGCATTTGAAACACCTTACAAGCAAGTTCCTTACCAAGTTCACAGTCAACAAAATACTTGTTCAGTGCATTATTGCAACTGCTTTTACTTTTAAGGGAAATTAGAAATTTCCAAGTGTACTTTGCTGTGTAAAGCTTTTCTGTGTTAAAAAAAATATATAAATTTATAAATTGCGTATATAACTGCGAAAAAAAAAATGTCACTAACTTGGCTGCTTGAGAACTTGTTCGCAGGTATAACAAAAAAACCTGGAAATAATTAGAGTTGTCATTCTGGTTTGCCATTGCCAGAGCATTGAAGTAAAATGTGCATATGTAACTTTATGAATAGAGTCAAATATTTTCACTTTTTATTTATGGGGCCATCATTTGTCCTCATTTTAAAATGAGGTCAGGAAGGTCCTATTTTAAAATGGCACTCTAGCCTAGAAGTAGGTTTCCAGTAATTTGGTAGCCTCTTCGTATTTGTTTGCTAAAACAATATTTTAGGGTTTAAAAAAAAAAATTACTATGTCCTGGGAGTCAGAATTGGGTTTTCTGGAATGGGAATACTGAAGATGATACAAGTCCTAAATTTTGCAAGGCTTTATCTTTCATGGCTAGATGTATAGGTAACAGACTCATTATATGTCAAAGGAAGTTACATATCATTGTTTAGTTGGTTTTGTACTAATGAATTGTCTGATTACATGAAGATCTGGCCTTTGCAGAGGAGGAACGATGCCTTTACCAGGGACTTGTGTGCAGCCATTGCCAAAAGGGGGTTTGGGCAGGCTGTGCAGAGCTGTTCAGCTTTTAAGTTTTGTTGTCTTTTAGGTCCCTTTGTTGACAAGGTGGGCTTTTGTGGTTTTTTTTGGTTTTGTTTTGTTTGTTTTTTTTTTTTTTTTTTTTTTGTGGTGGTGGTATTGGTGGTGTTGCTGGTTTGGTAGGTTTTTTTGTGGGGGGTGGGGGTGTGGGGGAGATTGTTACTGTACTCATTACTTGTCTACCACAGTGGGGAGTGTGTGGAAAAGAAAAATGCAGAGAAAAGAGTTTGAATGCAAATACATAAAAATAGCAGCAAAGTTTTTGTGTAAGAAAGATAAGGAAAAACGTACTGAACGGTTCCTCTCCATGCTAAACTTACATGAAGCTAGGGTATATGGAAGTTACATAGGGATTTTGGAGTTTCAGCTCTTGTGTGGTACAACTGCACGCGGCCTTTCTTAAAACGAAGCAAGTGGGAGAGCTGAGCGATGGAAGAGGAGCGTGAAGGTCCCCTTCCCTGGTATGGCTGGTGAGAGGAGCTGGGCCCAGATAAAGAATCACTCTTTCTCTTTTGTTGTTAGGTTTTTTCTTTTTTTAGAGGTTAGGTGCCATCCTTTCAGTAGAAAGAATATCTTGCTCACAGCATGTTTTTTGATATGTTAAAATTCCCAGTGAAAAAAACCCGCTTGTGATCTTTTATTCCCATAGGAGTCTCAGCAGTCCAGTTTTGGCACTGGAGAACAGAGTAAGTATATTAAACTTCCTGTAAAATGTTTAATGTTTTTGTTTCATGCTTTTTAGTGAATGAGATTTTCCAGACTGGTCATAGGATGGAGTCTAAGTTAAGATTAGCTGTACTTTCTCAAGTTTTAACCTGTTTAAACCTGATTTTCTTTTGCATTTCTTGTTGAAATCTAGAAAGTTATGACTGAGTTGCGAAAAGTTACCATCTTCTAGAAAATACCCTGCATTTTTAATCTGTCATGTTTTCTAACTCTTGAAAAAAAAAAAAATGCCATTATGATAGATCTAACTGAATATAGATGAGTACAAAAACAAAACACCCTTTAAAAAAAACAGCCCCTGCTTAGAAACACATTAGAAACCAAAATAATGCTTATGCTTATATTTCAATAGAAAAGGCACGTTGCAGTTTCACTGTTCATTTTCATGTTGTCATTTGAAAATCGAGAGAGAGAACTGGTCGAGAACTCATACAGTAATATGCTTACTAATATGCTTGAATTTCTTTTCCCACAATGCATTTTCAGATTTTGGACAGAAGCTGCTTTTATTTCTCTTTAACTATATTGTTTTGAATATTACTGAAATTAATAATTTAACACAGGTTACATACCAGGTAACATTGAATTGATTTGTGCTGTTACCTTCCAAAAGTCTTTCTGCTCCCTCTTGAAGTGATGAAACAGATGAAATAGTAAAAGAAGAGCGGTTTAGTCTTAGATATTCACAAGCAGCTTAATCTAAACACCTGATACAGTAGGGAATTAAGGAAGCAAATTAGAACTTAATTCCATAATGCTAAACCATAGGTTTACATTGTAGGAGCAACTGTCTTTAGGTGTGTAAGTAAAGAGGCTCGGTTAATCAAAACGCAGAACCGGTTTTCAACTCCTGTTTGAATTTTCCAGGAAACTTTTAACAGCATCAGTTCTTGTTTCTGTTGAACTAAGCTTAGCTATTTGCCAGAATTAAAGGAAAGGGAGGGAAAAAGAACCCAACTGAAAAGCTGTTTATATCAGTATGTATTCCTATTGCAAGAATTGGCTTTTGAGTTTGATTTCTGGATGTAAAGATTGTTTATGTGCTAAAAAGCTATGTAGGGATGCTGAAATAAGTCAGACCTTGACTATTAGCTTGACAGGGTGATCTATACCCTGTATCCTGCACGTAGAAGGCAGTAGATTAATCTTGATAGAAGCAAGCCAGTTTTTCACACCATTAATAACAGATTAAGTGTGTATTGGTTTAGATTTTCTATAATCAAATTTCTTGATTAAGTAATTCACTGTATTTAGTATTTTATCTCTACACCTACTACTACTTCAGTCTGAGGGGGGATTGTACCTCATGTCAGCTAGTTATTACTCTCTCGTCTACTCAGCCATTCTTGGTTTATCCTAAGACCTTGTATTTGTGGCAACTTTGGAGTAACTTACTTTACTGGCTGAGTTTTCAACTGTGCATTTCTTTTTTCTTCTAGAACGATATAATCCTTCATCAAAAACATCCAATGGTCATCAATCCAAATCGTAAGTGGCTGTTGAGAAAACATTTTATGAACAATAGTCAAACTTCTAAGAGCTTTGGAAAGTAGCTGTTTCTTTTACTAGAATGTGCCAGTTCTTGCATGGACACTTAAGCAATACTTTTCCTTGACGGGCAGAAAACAGTGATCATTTTTAAGCAGCCATTTTCTGGGACATTAGACTCAGTATTGCACACTGGAGTGAGTAACAAATACCCTGTGCTGCCTTTCTGTTCCCCTGTTTCTTGTCAGTTGTCAGGATAGGTGTGCAAGAGTTTGGGCCTTGGAATCAGCTTGTGAACCAGAAAGGTATCAGCATCCAAGAATGGGCAGGATGGGATGGGATTTAGCAAACGTGTGCATTGCAGAGCTGTGAGCTGGAAGCAGTTGCGTGCGTAGGCAGGAGAGGGAACGGTTTCATGTTGGGGGAGACTGTAAACTCTGCTTGGGGTCTAGTTGGGTTTGTTCTGCTCAGCCTCTTAACTGACAAACTTTTAGTTATGCACACAGACCTCTAATGTTTTACATTGTTGATCATGCAGCTGGAAGGAAAAATAAAAACCCACTGGAATATTCTTGGTGCCTGTAGTCCACCTATCTCATACCTGAAAATCAACTATATGCTGTTAACAGATGGTTTCCAAACAAATATTTCTATGAAAATAAAGGTTTACCAGCCGATCGTATGTTTAATGAAAGTGGTTGTAGCTTCTGAAAGCTTGTTATTCTGAGTTAACATTTGTTGTGATGCAATCACAAAATGAAGTCTTGTTCTTCTGCTTGTCTGTGCATGTTGCAGGATTGGCAAGATTAAAAAGCACATGACCTATGGGAAGGGAGTAGAACAAAAAGAAACCCTCCTCAATTATTATAGTCTTACAGTCAGTTTCCTAAAAATGTGTTGTTAAGAAGATGCTGATATGCAGCCAGTTCAACGAGGGGTAGAAAGAGAAGTTCACCACTTGGCTTTGCTTTTGTCATAGCAGTGTAGGCTGCTGAGAAGGAACTCTGCTATTTCCGAAGCTGGGGAGTGGGACAGCATCTAAGAACAAGAGGTAGCGTAGGACATGTGTTGAACTGGGATGCACAGGAAGAAAGCCGAGGTGATGTTCACTGCAACAATAGAGTTTTAAATAATTAGGAGGGAAAAAAAGAAGTGATTGTGATCTTAAAAAAAAAAACAAAACCACACTTAAAAAAGGAGATAAATGCATCTTTTGTAAAAGGATAGAAATGAAAAATATTTCAGGAACTAGATCATAAAGGCTGATGTTTCTTTTCAGATAGTCAGTAGAACAGCTATACTGTGAAACTCAGAAGTATTAGAATTTAATCCTTTCTCATTTTCTTTCTCCAGATGTGAATCGAACCAGACAGAGTAAGATGTTTTATTTTGTATTCAAAGGTGGTTTTCAATAAGCACAAAGGGCCTGTACCCTGCTATATGTTTTCAGTGTGTTCACATGTCATTATTGTGAAATAATGTGTGTACGTATGACTCCCATAAATAATTATGGCTTTGAATAATAATAAATAATTATGACTTAGAACAGTTGTGCTGTTGCCACGAGACAGGAAGCAGCCACTAGTGTTGGCTTCCTTGATTCTATTTCAAACAATGTTCTTGGCCGTTGTGTATTAAGGCCTCATTGAACACACATGAGTTAGCTCCTCCTGCATTAGTAAATTGTGTCAAATTTCCTTTCTAAATTTAACAGAATGGACTAGGGAGTCAGAAGACTAGAATCCTTATTCTTCTCTAAAGAATGACTTCAACTCGCCATTCTTAAACATCAAATGTTAGAATGGTATCTCGTGGGTTTCACCCATGCAGCCTAATTTGTAGTATAAACAATAGCATGTTGAAATATAGAACGCTTTGAAAGTAATTAAAGTACGTGGAAAAACTTGTCTTACTTTCTCCCTTTTACTTAGTATGTTGAAAGATGACTTAAAACTTAGCAGTAGTGAAGACAGCGATGGAGAGCAGGTATGTTCATTAAATGAGAGTTTCAGAAAAACATAGTGAATGTATTCATGGTTCAGTACTTGAGCAGTGTTCAATATTCCAACAGCAAACCGAGCAGCTTAAGAGGAGATTTATGATTAAGAAACAAAAATCAAACAGAATATTTTTAGACAAAACTCAGGTATTCCTAAATGGAAACTTTGGGAAAATTACCTGTTTTGTGAAAATGGTACACTTTTCTCTAGAAAAGCTCATTTTACTGATTCAGATGGGCTTTCTCTGAACGTATATTGGCAATAGTGGATTTTAAAATATACGTAATGGCCTGCCATGTAAAGATGAAACCCTTAATGTTCTGCCACTCCAGCTAAAGAGTACATGTGTGAACATCTCTGTGCATGCATTAGTAGCTTTGGACTGTGTTTGGGATGATAAAGGATACTGTATCTGTAACTGGCAGTATAGCAGCACTTTGATTTTTATCAAAAAGTCTTTTTATTCTTCTTTGTCAATACTAACTTCATGCAGCTTCTGCCAGAAAAGGCTTTTAGTGTGCTAAATTAAAAACACCTGTAGGGTCTGTGCTACCTAGCAGTAATCCACCCTCCTCTCTTGTTTTGTTTCTTTTCTTCCTGTTCCCAGTTCTTGTACTTGATTTTCTTCATGTGGAAAACTTTGAAGATAGTACTCAAAGTTAACTCCTAGTACTCTGAGCATCTCTGGAATATTGTAAAACGTTGAATCATCCGAGTCAAAAAGATGGAGATGGTATTAGTGAGTGGTGGAAACAGGGACTCCTAGAACTGTAGTCAGAATATATGGGACTCTGTGATAACAGATTGGTGGTGAAAATCTGGAGAAAGTAACTGTGTTTCTTTCTGTGTAAGGAAAACGCAGCACTTTAATTTGTCTACAAGTACTGAATTAAGGTGCTATTCAGGCTAAATAATTTTAAAAATTGAAAGGCTCTAAATTGATGCTTTGCAACTTAATTGTATATACAGTCATAAAATAAGTTCTAGAAGCTTCATGCTCTTTTTTCTAATTGCAGGACTGCGATAAGACAGTGCCAAGGAGCACACCTGGAAGGTAGGCATTCCTGGTAGATTGCAGCATAGAAAGTAGAGTGGTGGTATTCAGCCCAGTCAGAGCTCTTGACTTGATCTCATTTCTAAAATTCATGGGGTTTTTTTGTCTTGTGTTAAAGCAAAAGGTGGTTAGAATTTAATCAGTGATTAAATAGCTTATATCATACAAATTTTACTGACCACTTTGGCAAGCGGGAAAAATAAAGGCTGTTGTTTGTTTCCAGGGTGACTGTGTTCAGTTTTGTTTAATTTTCTTGTAACTGTTATTTAAAATAATACTTTTTTTTTCTTTCTAATGAAAGGACTTCTAGGATATATTTTTGCCTTGGATAGCATTTGTTTATTTTTCCTCATTTTTGTTTTCAGTAATTCTGAACCTTCACAGCATAACAGTGAAGGAGCAGATAATTCAAGGGATGACTCGAGCAGCCATAGTGGATCTGAAAGCAGTTCAGGATCTGACTCTGAAAGTGAAAGCAGTTCCAGTGATAGTGAAGCTAATGAACCATCACAGAGTGCTTCCCCTGAGGTAGGATTTGACATGTGTTTGGGCTGTTTTCATTAGCTTGGCATTAATCCTGAGTTTCGAAAGCAGAAAAGATTAATAAATGTAGAAGTGCTTTAAAAAAAAAAAGTAATAGACTGACAAATGTGTGGTCAGTTTCCAAGATGGACTGTTCTTTTGCTGAAGTACCTGCAATTTGATATTGTAACAGTTCTCTATATAAGCATGCATTTGATGTTTGAATTTGAGATGATTTTTACTGTCCGTTACCTGTTGGAGAGCAGAAGTTGTATATGGCAACAGTAGCTTCAAAAAACTGCAGGCTTATAGTGTGGAAGGCTATGGCAGCACATGCTGCCTGTTGATGGCACCTGCTCCAGATGAAGAAATGAGGGCTGTTACTTGTACCTATATTCATCAACCTATATTTCATTTGTTGTTTATCTCAGACTTGTTATTTATCTCAGTTTTTTTGGCCCATAGCACAGTACAGCTGTCCCCTGAGAAGGTGGAAGAAATGTAAAATATTTTATCTAACACTCGTTTTTAAATTTTTTTCTAGCCAGAGCCACCACCAACAAACAAGTGGCAACTGGATAACTGGTTGAACAAAGTTAATTCACATAAAGTGTCACCAGCTTCTTCCGTGGACAGCAATATCCCATCTTCCCAAGGCTACAAAAAAGAGGGACGGGATCAGGGGCCAGGGAGCGGGTACACTGATCAAAGCGGATCCAAGGATTCGATTTCTTCTACACCTGGGCGAGATTCCAAACCCACCCAAAAGGGCTCAGAGAGCAGTCGTGGCAGGCAGAAGTCACCTGCCCAGAGTGACAGCTCGTCACAGAGGAGGACTGTAGGTAAAAAGCAGCCCAAGAAAGCAGAAAAGACATCTATTGAAGAACCTAGAGGAGGTCTTAAAATAGAAAGTGAAACCCCAGTAGACATGGCAACAAATATACCTTCAAACAGGCATAAGGCAGCCACAAAAGGCTCCAGAAAACCCAATATAAAGAAAGAACCCAAATCTTCCCCTCGGCCTACAACAGAGAAAAAGAAATACAAGGCTTCGAGCAAATCTGCCCAGAAATCCAGGGAATTCATAGAAACAGATACCTCATCCTCTGATTCTGATGAAAATGAGAGCCTGCCTCCTTCATCACAAACACCCAAATACTCTGAGAGCAATAGGACTCCTGTTAAATCTTCCATGGAGGAGGATGATGGCTTTTTTCGGCAAAGAATGTTCTCTCCTATGGAAGAGAAAGAGCTTCTTTCACCACTCAGTGATCCTGATGAAAGGTACCCACTTATTGTGAAGATTGACCTGAGCCTCTTATCAAGAATACCAGGGAAGCCTTACAAGGATGCTGACGCACCCAAAGTGGAAAAGAAAAACGTGCCAGAGAAGCACGTGAGAGAATCCCAGAAGCAGTCGTCTGACAAAAGTTCTACAAAAGGCAAAAGGAAACATAAGCAGGTGATGATTTTGTAGAGATTTACCTGTTATTGGGGCCCCTTAGTGGATTGGTGCTGGTGTCAAGCATATAGCCCAGCAATCCAGATCATACCCAGTGTAGTGACTGAGCAATTCAGGAGGTGACTTTGGCTAGTTATTTTGTGTAGAACACATTGATCATCCCTATACTGTTACAGTAGAGACTACTGGGATTTTCTTAGAAGGTTGAACCTGTAGGAGTATTAGCACTGTAGCTGGAGTTCAGGGAGGTGGCACAACTGCTGTACCTCTGGGCGCTGCATGCCTCGTGCCTCCACTTGATCTGGCAACACCTCCTGTTGCACCGCAGGCCAGCTCAGGCAGCTGATCCAATGGAAAATTCACCTGGCCAAAAAAAAGCAGTATTCAGCTGGATTGCCTCCTTGAACCAGTGAATCATGTAACTTCGTATTGCCAGGACAAGGGATGGGACAGAAATGGCCCTGGGGCATTGCAGCAGCAGAAACCGTAATGTCAGGGGTGCTCCTTTACTGGGAGCAGAAGGCTCTCTCCGTAACAATGTTTAATCTTCTCTAAAAAAGCATTTTATCTTTTCAACTATAAACAAAGAGCGGGAATGCCTGAGTGCAGTAAAATGGGACAGGACTCAAATGTGGGAGCTGAATAGAAGTAATACTCCTGGAGTGTTACTCCAAGTATCATTGGAGACAATGGTAAGAAGTAGCTGGTGGTGTAATTTAAACTGCTTTTAGAAACCTCAAAACATACACAGTCTGTATAAAGAGCAAACTTGTGCCGGTCAGATGGACTCAGTGATCCAGTGAGTTTTTATAAATTTTGGTTTCCCTGATGTTAGGACTGTGAAGCCCTGGTTCAGGGATTCAAAAATTGCCATGCTACTCTGGATTTCATTCTCAAAATTTCATTTTGACAGAGATTTGGCAGCGGTTGTAAGACTTTGTTGACATGTGGAATCAAAGGATTATATGATATCATTTAGAGTCATTTGACCCTCTAGAGGAGATACATAATTTCAGTTAAACCAGTTTTCCTACTGAGCAACCTAAGTAAACTTGATCGCTTACTGAAATTGGTGTTGCCTAGGAGACTTGACATGTAACTGCAAACAGAAGAACAGTACAGGAGAAACCCAAGATTCCTATTTTGTCTGGATGAGGAAATGAAGTGAGAAAGTATGAGCTTTTTTTGTAAAATGGGAGTAACTCTGACCAGTACAATGATTAATTACGTTTTGCAAGAGTTACTATGTAATTCCTAATGTTCTCAGGACTGCACTCACCTGCTCCAGTGGCCCTGAACACACTGACTGCTGTTTCTTTGAGTAGTTGTGCCTCTCAGTACACATTGGGAGTTACAGCGTTAAGGGTCTGTGCTCTTACGTCTAAACCAGAAAGCTTTGGTAAGACCAATTAAATTTAGGCTTTATCCCAGAAAATAGTCTGCTTGTTAATTGGTTTGAATCCCGATTACTCTGATGCGTACTGGTGCATGCCAGAGAAGATGCATGCCTGGCTGAGGCAGCTAAAGAAAACCCCACCCCTTCCCCCCAGCCTTCCAGTTTTTAGGTTTGTGAGCGCTCTGTATGCAGCCATCACCACTTCATTTCTACACGTTATTTGCTCACGTTTCCTTGATCATAAGGCTCAGGGTTGCAGTGTTGGCGTAACAAAAATGAAACCTTCAGGTCTGAATCTGGGTTATGTTGCCGGATTATTTATTCTGTGAGGCCCTGTTTTCCGTTGTCTTCACTGTATTGATACTTCCAGTGCTTGCTGAAGGCTGCTTAGAGATTTAACTTCAAGACCCTTTGACTGTAGGATTACATTTATATAAAAAGCTAGCCTTCAACATCCCTGAGCTTACTTAATAGACTGCAAGACTTGTACCTTTTCCTGGCATTCATAAAGCACCTCTGTTAGGCTTGATGACATCAAATTGTTTCCTTGATCTCAGGTATTGCATGGTGATAAAAACATTTGTGCTAAAGCGAGCAACTGCTTAGCTGCTACTTCTTTCACGTAGGTTGATAATTTATAAGCCAGACTTTGTTTTTCATGATGTTCCAATATCAGGGCTTGGGCAAATATTTTGTATGGACTAGATGCTGTAGGGCATACTTTTGTGGTCTGTATGTATCTTATTCTAGACACTGCAAAATGCCTGCCAAATTAAGTTTGTTAATGTGAAACATTGCCACTCTTGGTGAAGCTGTAAATGTGGACGTTTGCCTGGATGTATTTCTTGTTTGCTTTGCTCAGAACGAGGATGAAAACAGAGCCAGTGAAAGCAAGAAAACGAAACTGGAAGAAAAAGCTCCATCAGGACACAAGACTTCTAGCAGTAGGGAGTGAGTATCTTGGCTATGTTTTCAACAGCAAAGGCTCAGGGTGATCAAGGAGAAGATGGGTGTCATCTTCCCCCGTCCTCCTTCCTCCTACCCCCTGCAAAGTGTTTCCTCATTATTAATCAATCCTAAAATTTCATTGTTTCTTACCCTTGAGACAGATTTACTTCAGAGTTTCCACTAGTTGCTGCTGGAAATTAATTACCATAACAAAAAACATTGGCCAAGGACATTTTTTTTTTTACTTAACAGTAGTGAGGTAACCCCTTGTGTGAAGGGTTGGTGTATTATGGAATATGCTTCCTGTTTTTTCTCTCGTATACAGCAGGGTTCTGTTTTGTTTTAGATATCAGCGCTGCATCTGGTTTTTTGGTCTTGCAAAATCTGTGCTTTTAAATTAACCCAACCTAGTAATTATCCATTTAGCAAGTTGGTAAACTGAATAAATTAACTGGTATTGCCTGGAAAGCTGAAGGCATTGAGATTTGGATCCATGGATTTAGCTTCACATTTGCTTGATACATTAGCTAAAGAAAAGTGTGAGTTACACAAAGGCAAAGTAACACAGAATTAGCGAATCAATAACACTGTTTAATACTCTTTTACTTTTATGTAATTTTCCATACTTTTTATAATAGCTGTTATGCTTTGGCTTTGATTTAGTTCTTGGTCAGTGTTAATCCATGGGAAAGAGTTAATTTTTTTTTCCACTGCCTTTTAAAACTGAGCTATTTCAGATTAAGCAACTGAAAGATGGTATAATTATGCCATGGAAAATAATTCTATATAGTGAGCAATTTCCAAATTACAAATATGTGAAAAGCTGCAGCACATCAGATGCTAGAAATCTTGTTTACCCATTCTGAGTTAAATAGTGTCTTACTATTTCTTGGAACACGGATATAGCATGAATGGATGCATTGCTAGCTAGATTATGCTTTTTTTAACCTATTACTTCTGATACTTGCTTAATTGCGAGTGCTGTCTGAAGGACACTTAATTAAATTAAACTATATCAATATCTTATAAAAATAATGTAGAAATAATTATTATGGGTAGCCAGGAATAGCCAACAGTAGCTCTCGGCAGCGAAGGTAAGAGTGTACTGAAAGGCTATGCTGAGAAAGCTTTCCAGTTCCCTGGGTTCCAGGGAACATTTATATGGACCATATTTTTTCTGAGCTGTTAGGCTGACTAGTCTGCAACAGACAGGCTGGCGCTAACATTGGCATTGATTTCGTGCATTGTAAGTGTTTAGGGTGTTTTTTTAAGAACTGTTGTAGGGATGTGGTTTTATGGTTAGAACTTGTCTAACTGTGTTTTCAGGTCAGAACAAATAAAATGGTGAAAACGAGTTCAATCTGGCTTCGTAGAACCCTGCTTACTGAGATGATTACTCTCTTTCTTTTCCTCCATAACTGGTTTGCTAGGTCTAACAATAAAGATCTTGATTGTATTAAAAAAAATAATAAAGTTTTGTGGCGTTGAGTTTTGGGGGTTTTGTTGGTTGGTTGGTTTTGGTTTTCAAGGAAAGAAACCTAAAACTTCAATTTGTCCATTTTGTCCAGGTCTTCAAAGCCAAGTACTGTTAAAGAGAAGGATTTACTGCCGTCTCCAGCTGCCCCAGCGCTGCAGAAAGATTCCAAGCAAGAACATGGGTCCCGGAAGAGGACTGTCAGTCAGTCATCATCCTTAAAGTCCAGCAGCAACCTTAGCAAGGAGAGCAGCAGTGGCAGTAAAAGCAGCTCATCTTCTAAACAAAAAAAGACGGAGGGGAAGGGTTCAAGCAGTGCTAAAGAAACCAAGGTGAAGTCCTTATTCTGTAAATGCCTTAAGCCTGTTTCTTTGCAGTTTGACATGCTCTGTGTAATCTAAACAATAATTTGCAGTTCAAGTTAAAGTTAATTAGTTTTAGGTATGCATTGTTTCATGTTGTAGGACTTAAGTACCTTGGAAGTCTATAAACTGGAAAACAACTTTGGAAGGATTGTGCAATACTAATGCCTATTCCTACCAAATTCTCATGTTAATTAGTGAAATGCATTTAGTTGTCTTCTGATTACTGATGCTGCTTATTTATTCTTTAATTTGTTAATAAGAATTATCACTAGAAAACTGTTCACACAGCAGTAAATGGAACAGTGAGGTTATTCTTGTCTCATCAGAGCAGATACAGATCTTGTCCTGATTTTTAAGGAGAGCAGGAGCTTGGTCCACGCTCATACGAAGCTGTAGCTCTTGTTCTGTGACATCGTAGGACCACAGAAAGATTACTTTAACTCCAGCTTCAGGAATGTACAGCACTCTCCCCATGGTTAGAGTGGAGAAACATGGTTATAAAGATGGTGCAGAAAATGGTTTTTAAGGGATTTGTGTTAGGAAGGTATTTAGGTGTGATGTAATTTAAATATTATAGGGAAATTATAGTCTTACTAAGTTTTAATGTGCTTTTTCATCGGTATATAAGTGTGTAATACTGGACAGAGATCAGCCTGTGCGGACATCTGAGAGTGTATTGTTGAATACCTGTGAGCAGTTTCTATTGTGCAGCCAGTTGTTGAGCACAGCGTGTTTAATTGGGAGGGATTTTGGCTTGTCTTTGTGATGCCAATGTCTGTGGCAGGTGTGGTGCGCCTGTCTGCAAACTCTCTGCAGCAAAGCCCCAGAGCCTCCGACAGGCTGTGGCAGCTCTGGTAGCTTAAGCGACTGCTAAACCTCGGTAGTTGTATTTGCAGTCACTGAAAAGCTTAGAAGCAAAGTCTAAAAATGTTCAGGAAAGATAATTGATTTGGGGAGGAGTAGAGCAGCAAATAGACATTAGCAATGGCAGAAAGTGACTTAGTCATCAGGGTGGAGTTCGTGAATATCTGAACCGGGAGACGTGCTGCATTACTTCAGATGCCAATACCATGAGATTGTAGAAGCGTGGCAGGGTTGCATATATTGGTGTCTGTGTATGACACTTCCAGGAACTGTAGATAGTTTACTTACAGGCTGAGGCTTTGTCCTTTCTTTACTTGTCAGCATAGAAACGTCCCTAAGCCAGTTGTTAATGGATGAGATTTTTATCATTTTATACTTAAGATATGCTTAGTCATGCTTGTCTTATAGTAGTATATACTCTTCCTGCATTGCACTGCACATTTTGTTATTGTTTCCACGTTACAATGGTAGGTAGTGCGTCGCTGTGTGAATTTGATGCCTTGCAACTCTAGGACCCTTCTGGTTAGCAGTAATCTGATAAATGCAGGTTATGAAATACGTCTATATAGATGGCCTTTGATCATGATAAACCGAGAGAGTGGGAACCACATAGGAAGCTGAGGCGTTTT
This sequence comes from Falco naumanni, assembly GCF_017639655.2. Taxonomy (NCBI): domain Eukaryota; kingdom Metazoa; phylum Chordata; class Aves; order Falconiformes; family Falconidae; genus Falco; species Falco naumanni. The sequence continues at coordinate 1,776,373 of NC_054061.1, forward strand.
ATACTGTTTAGCTAGGAAAAGTAGATTCACTTAGGGTTCCGGGTGTGTTTGTAGTGTCTGGTCTTTAGCCTGAAGTGTTATGTTGAGCCGTTTAGGGGAGCGAGGACAATGTGTTTGTGAAATCATTTAACTTTTCTCCCTGAAGATGATGTTTATCCTCCCAAAAATACTTTTTTATTATTATGATTCGAGGTAAAGACATTCGGCAGAGTGTATTGTTGAAAGAAACAAGAAATCATAAAAATATTAATCATCTCTTTGTTAGAGTGGAAAAACAGGACTTGGGGAGGGTGACATGGGAGATTTAGGGAGGGATTTTCTGGATCTGGGTGTGTCTTGAAAGCCTGGGCTACATTCTTCCCTCTAGTGGAGATCTCCTGGTGTGTTAGAGTGAGGAGCTCGGTTGTAGCCTCTGTGTGTACCTGGGTGCCAGCGTTAGGTGAAAGCCCCATGGGAGCTGTGTTACTGTCTACGGTGAACAGCAGATAAATCAGCTGCAAAACTGACCTTACCACATATAATGCATGAAGTCATGGGAGAAATTTATGCAACAAATGCTTTTCTTGGAGGCAGAGAAGATTTAACTGTTCTTTAAATTTATTATTTGGCAATGATTTTCCTTTCAGGAAAAGATTCTGAACAATTCGTCAAATTGCCCTCCTGTGTCTGCTCAGTCTATGGAAAGTTCAAAGTCAAGAAGAGCAAAACTTGTTTTTGATGATAGGTAAGAACAGCAAATGATGCCTTTCCCTTTGTGAGGCTCTGAATTTCGAGCATAGCCAGCTCCTATGCTCCCCTCGGAGGAGAGCGGTCATTGTATCACAAAAGATGTTAAGTACAGGCTCACGCTCTGGAGAGCCGCGCATTATTCCTGCATGATGTCGTGATAGCCAGCTCCCCTTGGAGAGGAGTTGTCGTTTTGCTTCACAAAAGACGTTACGAGCGGGTTCACACTCTGGAGAGCTGCGCGCTGTTCCTGCATGGAGGTGCCTGTCTGAGCACTTCCTGTGCCATTCACTTGGCAGAGGGTGCCGTCCTTGAGCAGGTGCTGGAGCCTGCCCTGTGCATTCCTGAGCATAAAAGGACCATGCAGCGGACTTAAATAGCTCAAAGTTGTTCTGTTTTTGAATGCTGATGGCTTCTTTTCACCTCACCAGGGCACTGCTGCTACCTGTCTGTTCCCCTCTCAACAGAGCCCACGTCCTCTAGAGTCAGGAGTTGTCATTGATAGTAGAGAGGAGCCTTTTTTTATTATTGTTAAATTTCAGATCCACAAGAGTGTGATAGGGCTTGAATCCTGTGGGGTTAAATATCTTGACAAGAAAATATAACAAATATTTGTGCAGTCTCGTGCAGATTTTAGGTTTCACTTGTACCAATTCATATCTCAGTACAATGCTTGCTCTTAAAGCATTTCTTTTTGTTGTTCTTTAAGTTTACTTTACCGATAAAATTATGTTTATACTGAATGTAAAAGTAACTTCCTGATTAAGATCTCTTTGGAAGTGGGCAAGCTAGCTGGTCGGTGTTTTACTCCTGGTAGTTACTCCTTAAAAAGTTTTAAGTGAATTTGATTATTGGAGTACACTATCAATCATTCAGGACAAAATACTTTAGGGGGATTTTGTAATTATTCCAAGACTGAACAGGGCCAAGAAATTGAGACAAGATCAAACTTCTTAAAAAAATAAAATCTGAATATGTATTGAAGTATAGGTAGACATAATGAAAGCACCCCCCAGGGAACAGTAATTGTGCTTTGGAACAGCGTCATGTTATAATCTTATGGTTATGACTGAGACATTTCAGGATTTCTTGGGTCTGGACTGATTGAATAATTTTGTAAGTGTATAATCTTTTTAGTATTAACTTTTGCTTTGTAATTACATCAATTTTTTGTAAGTGGACTCTTAAAAATTTCAAATATCTTTAATTCTTACACAAGTAAGACAGGTTGTATGGGAGATTTTATTTCAATGTTAATATATTGAAATGTATAATTACACTTTTATGATTACCTTTTGCTCATCTACTTGTGAAAGCCATTTAGCATTGATTGTCTTGGGTGACTAACCAAAAGCGATTACCACCTGACTGCATCTTGATTTATTTTGTATTATTACCATAATTTTTAAATATTTCACACCTTCAGTAGTGCCAGTCCTGGAGGCAGTGGATTCATTTGTTCTCAAATTTTGTAGGTTTTTTTCCTTCCCTTGCCCCTGTTGTTGGTCAAATGTTTGGTTTGCTTGACTGACTGTCAAATGCAATAAATTTAACCAAATCATGTGTACTTATCAACTTGCTTGAAATGCCATTTTGAATTACCTGAAACTAGAGAACTAACTTAAAACTATTTAACAAATTCTATCATACTGTAACTAATCATGCTAGTTAACTATTTTAACAACTTTAACAGCTTTATTATAGTGTAGCTTCTGTAATTTGAATTAGACAAAAAAAAAATATTTTAGCAATATTAAGAAACTTGAGTCATAAAGGGGAAAAACGCAGTGTGAGTGGAGCCCCCCTAAGTTTGTGTCCTCTGTTACAGGACTTACTCAGCTGATCATTATTTACAAGAAGCAAAGAAGTTAAAACATAATGCAGATGCATTGGTAAGTAAATCCCCAATACTTATCCAAGGTTTGCACACTATACTGTGGCTTGTTTACTACTTTTGCCATTTTGCTGCCCTTCTGTACTGGAGCTTTCTTGTGCTTCCTCTCTGGTTTTTGTTCTTAAAAGGTTTTTTTCCAATCTCAGTCTGACAGGTTTGAGAAGGCTGTGTACTACCTAGATGCTGTAGTGTCGTTCATTGAATGTGGGAATGCATTGGAGAAAAATGCTCAGGAATCCAAGTCCCCGTTCCCTATGTATTCAGAAACTGTGGAATTAATCAAGTAAGCATTGCAAAGCATGTGGAAAAGTCAGGTGGGTGGGAAAGAGGTCTGGAAATCAGAACTTCAAGTTTTACTACAGTTTTGCTGCCAACTTTTCAGATCTCTTATCGTTCCTCCAATAAAACTGGATCACTTACCAGTTTGTTCCAGTTGCTGAGTCTTAAAGTGTTTTCATGATGCTTGAGATGCTTTCTGCTACGGCTCTTGAAGCCTCTCTACAGCGCATAACATGAGAGACAAGGTTACTCCAATTACTACCCAGTCTGCATTTTGCTTATGGTCTGAGAGAGGTTTCTGAAGACAGTTGAAACTAGAAATTTATAAAAACTTCAGTGTTTTGTGATTGATAAATGATACAGTAATCTTTGTGTTGTTTACTTGTTGTCTGTGTAGATACACTATGAAACTGAAGAATTACTTGGCACCGGATGCTACGGCTGCAGATAAAAGGCTAGCAGTGCTTTGGTATGTGTATTCTGAACTTAGTACAATGCACTGGTTAATTTCAAATGTTTTATCTACATGAAATGCTGTTTTACACTGGGTTTTCAGGTGCTACCGACACAAATACATGAGTTTTCCGCTTGGCTGTATGTAAAGGTTAACTCTATGTATCTGATTGCTGTAAACTGGGGAAGAGGGGGTGTTGACAATGAGGACCCAAGCCTTTGAAATATTAAGGAGTAACAGCAGAAAGGATGGGGGGTCTGTCCTACATGTTCATCCAGCGAAAGTAAAAATTTGGACTGGCTGTAAAGAACTGTCACTAGCCTACTAGATTAATTAAATGGCTGCAGCAGGTTCTGCAACTCTACAGACCAGAACCAGTTGGTGTCAGGTGGGAAAGAAAGGGGAGGCCATGGCAGAATGCATTAGATTCAGTGAAAAATAAACTAAACTCTTGGAGGTAGCTTAGTGTCATCTCCTAAGCTCAGAACTGGAAACTGATTATATCAGCAAGATCACTGAAAATTACTCAGTTTCAACTTAAGGCACACAGAGCTAGTTTTATTTCCTTGAGAATTTAAAGGTGGTTATGGATTTTTCTGGTTGAGTTACAACTTGAGAGCTGGCTTGTTAGAGTTGGCAGAGAAAGCTTTAAACCCACAGCTGCTAGGTTTCTGAAATTCACTGAGTTGTGATAAACTTGACTTTAACTGTGAATGTTTTGTTGTTCTGTCTTTGGTCAGTCTTCGGTGCCAATCTCTACTATACCTAAGGCTTTTCAAACTGAAGAAGGAAAGTGCGTTGAAATATTCTAAAACCTTGACTGAACATCTGAAGGTAATTGCATGTGTAATTTCTTCAAATATTAAAACCTAATCAAATTAAAGCTCTACATCACTTAAAATTCCTGAATCCAGTTTTAAGACCACTACCCGTGAACTTGGAATAATACCCAGTTTAGAACTGGACCTTGAAAATAGTTAAAAGTTGGGTACTTTAAAGCTGGGAAGAGACAGCATGGCTGTCATAACCCTGTTGGTCCTAGCGTGATAAGCTCTCTCGATAACTTGATCTAGCTTTTGTTGTCTTTAATAAATACAGAAGGCTTCAAGGAAAATTTAAAAACTTTTTCTTGCTGCAGCTATAACAAGCTGAAACTTCACTTTCATGTTTAACCTTAAGGGAATTCAGATCTAGGGGGGTGTATTACATGGGCTGCAGCTGTTCAGCCTTCGCAAAAGTTGGCACCAGAGCCAACTTTTAATTCTTCTAATTCAGAACCACGTTGGTCTTTCTGGATTTCTGTTGTTTGCAGTGGAATGTTCTTTTTTATTATTTATTTATTATTTTTTAATTTTTCCTATCTGTGAATTTATCTAAATTCTTGTGCAACTGATTTTGAGTCCTGTCAGGGAAAGGAGATAGAGAGACACAGTCTTTGAGTGAATTTATTTGAATCAAGATGTTGCAGTTGGGAAAAACAGTTACAATATTTCTGTAATGTTACTCAGTCCTTAATCTAGACTGAGATTTTTCAAAGGAGCAATTGGGGATAGGTAGCTAATGTCACTGGTTTTCTCTGAAACTTCCAGCTATTGATACAGAGAGGAAACAGGTGTGTCACATGCCTGACCTCTCACATTTTTTTGAGACATCTTTAATTGTTCAATGCCAGTAATAACAGATTAGTAATGGGCTGATAAAACCAAAATGTTCTCATAAGAGGCAGTGGAATCCAGTGGTTAGAGCAGAGAACTACTCCAGTCCTGTATGTTTAGTGGCCTTCTTCGTGTTGGTAAAATAATCCCATCATTTTTGTCTTAGTCATCAGTAAAAAAGGATATTTTCCCAAATTGTAATTTACTGTCATATTATTCAAAATGTTGCTGTTCTTGCTTAAAAGAAAAGCTACAGAAATTAATTTGCTCAAAAATAACCAATTGAATAGCCAAATAAAATATAACCAGTTAAAGTAGAAACATAAATCAGGTGACAAATTTATTTTCCCCCCCAACAGAATTCCTATAATAATTCTCAAGCACCGTCACCTGGTATGGGAAGGTAAGTAGTAAAAGCTGTTACCTGTATTTCTCACCTGGTAGCTAGTTTTCTACATAAGCCGTGTGCCTGAGGTGCTCAAAGAGGAGCTCTTCAGCCTTTTAAAGTGTTGGGGTGACTGTTCAAAGGGTGTAGGTTTTGATTCTGTTGTTTGTGTAATTGCTCTGATGAAAGGTTTGGAAGACTGCTGCTTATGGTAGTGCTCTGCAGAGTCTGGCAGGCAGCTCCTTGTTGCAAAAAAAGGGCCAGTGTGTCACTAAACAAAGTCACTTATCTCAGTGAGTTTTGCTGGTTTATGTATTGCTTTTTCCCTCAAAACAATAGCTTTATTAATGCTGCGAGCCCAGATGGTTACAAGTACTTTCAGGATTGTCTCTGCTAGAGTACAGCAATTTATTTCTATTTTTTTAAACCTAACAGGAGACCTTTGGCAGATCACTCTGAGTTTTAGGAGGGTATTTCAGGTTTACATCATGTTACCTGAAAGTGTAATGTTATGGCAGTATAGTTACCATGTAGTTGTAATGTCTTTGTTATTTTTCTCTAAGGTTCAGTTTATTTAAACAATTAATGTAAGATTTTATTGAAATAAGAGATGCTGAGGTTTTGGCTGTGAAGCTAAAAGATAAAGAGTTGGAGGATCCTCAACAGTTGTTACAGTGTCATGCATTTCATTAGTTGTAGGGCAAATCTGACTTGTTGGTGTGTGAAGTAGGAGTGCTTTAGTGTCTCACGCCTTGAGGTGTGGGAAGAGAGGTCTGGAAGGGCATCTTAACAGCATGATGTGCCTAAAGTATGTCTCTCTCTGCATTTTACAATTTAATATTTTTCTTTGGGTAAGCAGCAAGCCTGTCAGTATGCCGTCTCCAGTCTCTCCAAAGCTGTCTCCAGGGAATTCAGGAAATTACTCTTCTGGGGCAGCCAACCCTTCAGGGAGCGGGTCTTCGGTGACGATCCCCCAGAGGATCCATCAGATGGCAGCCAGCTACGTCCAGGTTACATCCAACTTCCTCTATGCCACTGAAATTTGGGACCAAGCTGAACAGCTGTCTAGAGAACAGAAAGGTAAGGGCAGGCACGGGTGGATTGTAACATCAGATGTACCTGAGCATGCTGAAATACTCGCAGGCTTTGAATTTTGGAGTTGCATTTCATGGCACACAGGATGCTTAAACCAGGTCCTCTGCAAAAGTAAGGTGGAAGGTTGTTCTTTTGATTTATGGCGATACCCTGGGCTGGTTGTCTAAGTGGTATTGGAGATATGATGCCTCCCACCAGCTATATGTTTTTTTAAAAAAATTAAAATCTTTGTTGCATGTCCTGTGAAATGTTCATTGTAGGGAGAGGAACTTGGTACGGGGTTTTTTTTCTGTAATTCTTAAGTGAAGTGGCATACACATTTGAGGGGGAAGGCCCAAGGAAGTTTACAATAGTTTAACCATACTCTAGTTGTTCTGATCAACCAGTCTTCTCCAAAACAGTAAAGCAATTGATTATCAAGGACCTTTTTCCTTTCTTTTATTCCATCGTTCAGCCATCTTCACTACTTTGTCTGTCTTAATCTAAAAGATTCATGCTGAAAAGATGGTGGTTGTAGTATTTCCCCCATGAGAATATGTGCATAGTTTAACTTGTGTGTCTGTTGTTTTAGAGTTCTTTGCCGAACTGGATAAAGTTATGGGCCCTCTGGTTTTCAATTCAAGCATCATGACAGACCTAGTGCGTTACACCCGTCAGGGATTACATTGGTTGCGCCTGGATGCCAAGTGATATTTGGAACTGAAGGAATGGAAAATGGAACGCATTTTTCTCGCTGCCTCTGATTTATCTCCACAACACTGTGTCATGTCAATAAGGAAGACTGCCATAACACATTGCTTAGTTGACACTAAGAGCAAGGAATGCTTTCACATGTCTCCCATCCTCATTTGTGTTTTGTGTTTTAACCCCAAATCATCTGGTTAATGGACTTCTTCAGTATTCCCGTTCTAAGTTATTTAAATATTTTAAAATCTGCTACATAAAAAGGTATAGTTTTGCTGATCTGTCATGGATAGATCATTGGAATTCCAGTCACAATACATAAATCGTCAGTTTAAACCCTATTTATTTTAATTTTTTAATTTTAATTTTGAAAAGCCCAATTTTGGGCAGTTTGTAGCTATTTCTCCCCTAAATTTACCCTTTCGAGTACTTAGCAGAAATTAAACATAGACACTTTATTTAAGTACTTTGTGAGCTTTGTTACTCTGTAATGTCTTGTGGTGGTAGAGCCTGTAAAAGGAACTAGGGTTGATAGGTTCTAACGTGTAGGGACACCATACTTTTCATGCCTAATGCCTATGAGTCGACTAATAAATGACATCTACAGATTTATTATTGCAGAATTTGTACTAAATAGAGAAGTTCCAGATATTCTTCTACGTATTAAGATACTTCATTTAAATGAATTATAAATAAATTTATATGGAAAAGTATTTAGCTGGATCTGACTTGGATTGTTTCCAAGGCAGTTTCAAAACATCGATTAACACTATAACAATCACAAAACATTACAGTAATTTGCATTTAATGTGATATCGAAGTAATGGTGTAGGAATGAACTTCAGTCTGATAGGTGCGATGCATACAGGAAACGTTTCTGGAAAGGACAATCTTGTGCTTTTTTGCATCTCTTTGTTTAAAATAAGTTTTGTTTGTGTGCTTGTCATTTTTTGACACTTAGAAAATGGGTGAACTTTGCGGTTAAAAAACCGACAAGAGTTACAATTCCTACCAGAACTGTCATTTGCATCTTTTCCATTGACTGAGAAACCAGGAATCTAGTAGAAATAGAGGTCCATTTTTTTCCTTTTAGGGTCTGATAGCTAATGGACACTACAGGATAACAGTGCAACAGCCATTGTGGGGTGGGAGCACGCCTGCTATTACAGGGAAATTGACTGTTTTGATGCAGAATGGATTTAAAACTTGTATTTACCCCGTGTTAATGAAGGTCCCGTTAATGTTTGATGGAGCGTAATACTCACTTGCAAGGGAGCAACTTGGTGCAACGGAAATGGTTCATGGAGTTGCAGTTGATTGCTCTCAAAAAGTGTAAACCAAAGTACCTTTCCATGTAAGGTGCTTGTCTGAGTAAAAGGTTTAAAATGCTACTGCTTTCAGTATTGCTTAGTGCCCCTAACATGTCTGGTGTGCCTTATGCCTTACTTTTAGATGAAGATTTTATGAACTGTTTACAAGATGTTTTACAGCAGGACCAGGTATACTGTATGCAGTGGTCTTCTGCAGTACTTTGGTAAAATTCCACTTCCTTTTTAAACGTACTAGTGTCTGTCACACAAACTGACTTCTCATTGCAGTGGTCTCCTTTTGAAGAGTCAAACTCTGAATCCTTTGGAGTGAGATTGTGGAATGCTGCTTTGTTTTCTTTTCCATTTAACCCTTTATTCTGTACCAGATATGAACGTGCATGTTCAGGAAAATTATTGCACTAAATTTTTTGTGTAGTTGTAGTTAAGTGCCAAAATCACGGCAACCTCGAGAGAAGGAATAGAATTCTACGCTACTTAGTACTGCAGTATGTCCTATGGGCTTTAAGAGTTTAGAAGTTTTGCAAATTAGTAACCTACTAAAAGGTAGCTGCATATTCGTAGAGCTTCCTTTGCGTTCCAGCGTGTTTTGTACTTCCAGAAAAGCTTTGCTACATACAAATTGATACATGGTTAACAGACCTGTGACTTTTTCCATGATAGCTGAATTTACTCTTCAGGTCTGTCGGAGCATCCTTTTTATTGAATCACTGTGCAAGGTCACGTTTCTGTTAGTGTTTGCTGTTCGAGAAAGAACTCTGTACCCTCAAACTCCGCATCTTGGTTAATGGGACACTGTCAACTATTTTTCCTGTAATACTCTAAAGTGCCTAGCACACTTTTGACGCTATATAAAAAATACCTTCGTACAAGTTGCATTCATAGTTTATTTTTTGTGTAGTGCTGCACTAGCCAGCATGGCTGTGTTTTGGCTTGCTCCTTTGTGCACAGTTACCATTACTGTTAGCAGGAATGGTCTCATCTCTGGGAATTTTTTTTCCTTAACTAGAGTCCCACAAATACCTTTTGGTGTCACACTGAATTGGTCTCTTAAAAATGTATCGCTTATCCCTAGATTGGTGGATCTTAAAAAAATGGTCTTCAAATGACCAGAAGACTTTTTACATCGTGTCAAAATGTGGACCTGAACTGGTTGAAAGTGTCCCACCTGAACAGTGTATTTCGTAGTAGACTGTCCTCTAGAGTGCTGTCCCAGGTCTTCTGTCTGTACGGGAGATATGCAGGAGTCTTGTTCATTGAAAAGTAATGCCTTACGCATCTGTGGCTATTAGATACATTTAAACTTTGCAATTCCAAAAGCATATCTTGATTTGGGTTTTACCATTTTTTCCAAGAGAAAAGTTACGTACTTTGTCAGATTTTGTAGCTAAAAAATCCCAATGCAAGTACGTAACAGGCTTCCATCCCTCTGTCAAAGTGCAGGCAAACAGTCTGAACCTGTCCTTTCGTACCTCTACACAACAGCAGTGGAAATGCATGTCACCTCAGCACTAATGCACGTTGCACTAGTGACTCCGGTAGGGAATCCCTAACTCCTGGCTTCCTAAATGGTTCCCTAGGCAATTGTCGATCAAATACATATCAATACCGTAATTTTAATTCCCTCACTGAATGTGGTCCCAGTTGGTGAATCTTAAAAATGGCTTAATCAGACTAGGCTTGCTCAGATATCAATACTATTTGAATTTGCTGTCAAACTTGCAGGTTCCTAGGTGATAAGGTGCAACCATTTATAATTCTAAACAAATCTTCAGGACACCAGAGTAAAACAACCCGAGGCTTTTTCTTTTGATTTGAAACTATTAGCCATAAAGCAGAGCATATGGATGGCTCTTCCTGGCTTTTGATGGCAGTATGCAATTTGTATTGTATGTGTCTTTTAATATATATGTATATATATATGAGCTCAGTCTGTCCAAAGTATATGTTATACTTGTTTTTTAGATTATGGTGCAACTGACTATATTGATATATTATTTATTGAGTGCTGAGTCACCATCTTACTGGTGATAAATATTGCATATTATACAGGAGTGCAATGTATATTCCTTTAGATTGCTGAGGCTTGATTGCTGTGATAACAAAAGAAATGCCCTGAAATGTATTTATGAGTGGCCCCAACATACGGAGAGTCAGTACTTTACGGAGCTAATGTAGCGCTTGCCTGGGGCAAGTAAAATAAAGCCGTAGGCAGATAATTATGTAGTTTGCCAAAATGGCCAACTGCTGGAAAGAGAGACTACCTTTGCTGTATTTAATATTTCATTTCCCGAACAGATAGTTGCTGTCACTGCAGTGTTTATATAAAGGCAGATAAAAAAGGGCCTGAGCAAGTCAAGTTTGAATTACCCATTGGGGAGTAAACAGCTTCCAAATTCTTAGATTTCTGACAAATACTTTGGTCAGGGTTTCAATTACTCCATCTGATGAATTGGTGTTACGGAAACCCCTGTGTTTCCCAGCAACAAACTTGTAATGCTAGACATCTTCGAAGTATGAAGAGTACCCAAAGCTTTCGCTAGCCAACTCAGACAAATCCAGGCCTGTTCTGGGAGACAAATTTCCTAAGTAGGAAAGTTCTGTGAACTCAGATCAGTTGGGGAATCGTGGTGCATGTCCAGCTCCATGGCTTTCCGAGGAGCTGGTGTTGGGCGGGGGGCGGCCCTATAGCCATGCTGCCCCCTGCTCTGCTGCGTTCAGCTGGGCTTCGACCGAGCACCCCACACTGGGCGACTGGGAGTGCAGTGGTACTGCACGGCCTTTGTGTAGGCTGTCTTGATGTCCATGCTTCACTTGGTTTAGTTTCATCTGGCAACTCGATGGAAGCGTATCCATTCCTGGCGTAACTCCGCACGTGCTAGCGGAGCTGACAGGCGGGTTGGAATGCAGTGTTCCCTGTCCTCGGTTTTTATATGCAACCCTAGTCGCTGATGTAGTTGGGTGCACAAGTTCTGCAGCGTTTGTTTTTGGCTGCATTGGCATTATACATCAGAAAACTCAACTCTAAGGACCAGGCATGACTTTTGCAAGCACAGTTCCTGACATTTGTATCTGGTCCCCCTTTTAAATTGTTTTCAGAAATTTTGTATATGGAGGATAAAGTGCTTATATATTTATTAAAAATCCTTTATCTTATTTGAAATTATTATTTGGTGAAGAAGGGTTTTTCTTTTGGGGGAGGGCTTGCGGGTGGGGGAAGGTAACTTTTAACCTGTCACTTATAAATGAAGCCCTTATTAATCATACAGAAAGGTACTGTTAGTAACTAATGGGATGTCTCTGTTTTATGCTTTGTACATGACAAGTCCATGTGTTACATTTTGTTTTCTATCAAAATATTTAGGCATCTGTCTTCAACCAAAACCTAAAAAGAAAAAAAAACAAACTGTGATTTTATTTGTTGCAATACATTTAAAATTTCAAAGGGTACTTTGGGGCTCAAAATTAGGATTTCTAAGTCAGTATGTGCATTTCACGTAATAAAGCTGTTAATGGTGAGCAAAGTATTATATACTAACTAGATTTTTTCCACATCTGTATAGTATATTCTATGTATTTTGTGGTATTGAGATTATAGAAAGTTTAGTGTCTGAAACATGCGTTTAATGTGTATTTTTAAACAAATTTATGGCAATTAAAATATTTGGAGAAAAGGGTATCACATTTCAATTTGTAAAGATCTTTTTAACTACTGTGTCATTAAAATGCTTTGTACAATGCAAAACTGTAACTGGAGAAACTAAGTTTAATAAATATCAAATAGATTTTCTGTATTAAACTTCAAATGCTGTGCTCGTATCTGTTGCATGGGTGTTCTGCTCCCTGGTGGTGCATCTTTAAGCAGAGTTTTCTTTTTTCAGGCTAGTGCTCTGTGTATAACAAAAAGGAAAACAGCATTCGGTATTTGTGTCCCAGGCTTGCTGATACATGTCACATCAAAAGTGGCTTGATTTCCTTCTCAGAGTTAACATGCAACAGATCAAAATAGGATTTTGATCCGTTTATTTTAAAATAGGTGATACTTTAGTGGCAAAAGTCAGTCTAGAACATTTAAGTAGATTAGATCAGAAGTAATTAAAAGTAAATACTTTTCCTTCCAGTTATCACTGGATATATTTGGGATATTGAAAATGCTATCAGTATTATCTGTTTGTTTGCTCCCTCTTTCTAACAGGCCTTATCTGGGGTACTGATAAGAGTCCAGCTGTTGAGACTGGAATGAGACGGAAGCGTGATCTGCTTTGTACGCTCGCCAGGTTGAAGGATAAATGTCTAAAGTCCTCCCAAGCACCTCTACTTGAGATGCCAGCTGTGGACTCGCCACACACTTTGCTCTCAGGATAGAAGGAAAACCATGGTTTGCCGAATATAAATTTTTAATTCACACCTTAAAAAAAACAACAAAACAACTGAAGAGAACCATTACAACAAAACAAAATGAACTCGAGGTGCAGAGTCCTTTTATTGAGCTTGGCCAGAGAGGCATCCTGAAGTGTGTGCCGCAAAGGTACAGCCTTGGTAGGAAATGCTCTCAAGTTCTTTGAAGTCCTTTTATCAGTTCGTATGACAGAAATGTTAAATATACGTATTGCTGGATTCACTGTCCTAGATTTTGAACAGTTAATAAATATTTCACAAGTGAGCGGGGCACTGTTAGCAGTAACGGTGATGAATGTTCTTCATCGTGACAGGTCACTCTGAGGCTGTTGTAAGGAAACAGCGGTTCCTCCTGGAAAACAGAAGATCGTCGGGCACTGCCAGCTCGGGCTGTCAGCTGCGCAGGGCTCAGACATAAATCCTTAGCAGTGCTCCTCTCACCCAGCTGTTACAGCACTGCTGGTATTCAGCTTGTGTAGCTGTTACATTGTATTTATCTCTTTAACTCTCTTTGGTTTATCTTGATTAATTTTGTGTTCTTTGCTTTACGTGACAACTCCAAAATGCATCTCACCCAGGGCTATACATTCAGGCTGCAGTGTGGAAATGATACAGGACTGAAAGCCCTTTCTGTCTGTATCCTCCTGCAGCCGCTGTTACAGTTCACCTCTGTTAATCAGTAGAACCAAGTGATGCATTTCAAATGTCCTGTTACATTTATGTATAGTAGAAAATGGGTATCTTCTACCCTCTCTCTATTTGCTTTCTGGTACCTGTACAGCAGGTGCCACAGAAAATTGCCCTTCGGTCACTAAGTAGGAATTTTAATCAGTTGGACAATTTGCTTATGTCTCATGTTCATGAGAACTAACTGTCTTTTGATATTTTAGTTGTCTTTTAAAGGATGAGCTTAAGTAATCAGCTTAAAGGGAATCATTTAGGGTAACGTACAGCTTTTAATTAATACATGCTTGAAAGTGAACAATATTGGCTTTAAGAAGAATTAATTGTAAGGTCTCTAAGCAATTATCTAATCTGTCTAGAATCTTATGTTCTTTTTTGAAGAGACGGGTTATGTGGGGTCGCAGTGAAAGAGCTGAGGCTCGCAGTCAAGGGCACTTGGACTCTGCTCTGTTTGCATTGCTTACAAAAGAAGTCTATATCTATTGCCCCATCCCTATTCCTGGTATCTCTCTTTTAATGGACAGAATTAATTCTGTATCTCGTTTGGCTGAGAGTAGGTGGGAACTTCCCCCACATAATATATTGTATTAAGTGTCACTGAGCCCAGATGTTGATCAGGATTAGTTACCTGCACAGCATTGTAATGCATTCGCTGTTATCTCTGCACGAGGCTCCAACGGGTCTTAGGGAGACTCCTCTCCAGAAAGGTGTCATCCGCCTCTGCCGTGGCTGTCGGTGGTGCAGGGAAGCGCAGTGTGTCTGAAACAGAGTTGTAGAGGGACTGTCAGCAGCTGTAAGCAGTTGGTCATTCTGATGTGGAGGTCAATAGTCTTAATTTTAAGTGAAGAACTTGAAATCTTTCTTGCTTTCAGATAATAGCATGCTCTATCAAAGTCAAGTTGCTTGTGTCCTAACCCCAAAGAAGTAAGAAGTACAAAATAAAATGGTTTCAATCTTCTTGGGAGGGAAGGCAGAATTACTTGCTAAGTTACGCCTCGGAATCACCCAGTATTCCCTAGGCAGTCTTTTTTGTGATGGTGAATCCTCTAAAAGAGCACTACTGTCACCTCTAGCTCCTGCCAGTTATTCTTATTCATGCAAATCCTAACAGTTGCTATTAACTACCATTTTAATTAACACTTTAAATCGTTCTCTCTTTTTACCTGGCTGAGCAGCAGTGAGCAGAGCAAAAGGACCGCCGTCACTTTCCACCAGCACATCTTCCCAGTGTGAGCTGTCACTTCGGCTGCAGGACCAGCCTTGGGCAGAGGAGGTAGGGAGAGCCCCAAACAGAACTTCCCAAGCTTCAGCTAGATTTTTATAGACTGCACTCTCTTATCTGCATCAGCTGTCAGTCATTACAGGACCAAAGTTCATTTCAGAGCAAGGGGGGATTACAAAGTTAGCATCTGCTGGAGCGATCTGGTTCAAGGCCTGTCTGTCTAGCTAATGATTTACTCTTCTTCCACTTGTACTTTGTCTGGGCAGCTTACCCCTTGTGCCAACTGTTCCCTTTTTTAAAACCTAGCTAACATGTTACCAGAACTTCATGGTGTCTTTGCAAGAAAAAAGGTGGCCAGTCCAAAGTCTGGAAAAAATCAAAAAAGCCGTGACCTTATTTAGCTTCTGTGACAGTCAGCGTGTGCAGCATTGAGCCTGTCAGCTGCGGGTACATATTGCCTTACCAAGCTTATCTGAAGCAGAGAATGATGCTTTTGATTCTGCTTCTCATTCCTGGTACATGAAAGAATCACAGGGAAGTTACTTAACCTTCCTTCCCGCCGCACACACTGTACCCAAAAAGCGGTTGTAATGTTTTTCAGATGGATTTTGGAATGTAAAAAGAATGTTACAATTGATAAATAAGAGACCTCTTCTTCCAGGGATGCTAATGTGTAGATAAAGATAATAATCTCTGGATAGCTAATCCCAAAAGTAGATGAGACTGCTGCAAGGGTTTTCTGGAGCTGAGCTGCTCCATGTGACAAGACTATGGCTTTTTTAGATGAACTGTCTCTGCTGTAGTCTGCCTCCGTCCCTCGCAGCGTAACTCACACTTAGCCTTCTAAACGGTGCCAACAACTATTGATGTGGATGGGCAGTTTGTGTATAAGAGAAATCTTAATTTTTTTGTATCATGAAATGAGATGCAACAGCCTGGAGAAAAGAACGTTTAAGAAGAACTGTCTGTTACCTCATCTTTTCTATAATCTTCTCAGTTTACAAATGTTGGGACAAGTGGGAGAAGCGTACGTCTGGTATTACCAGTCTGTAAATGGACCTTACTGGTACCTGCTGCTGCTCCTCCTCTGTGAGATCTTGTGCATCTGGCTCCCACATCCATCCCATGTATGCCGAATCTGTCTGGTACAAGATTTTTGAGATTGAAGAGTACCATAAAGAGAATACCAGCTTGGTTGTGTCAAGTGTGTGCAGGGTTTGGAGCACGCTATGTTTTAAGTCACTTCAAGTAGGAAGGTACTGTATGAAATAGTGAGCTGTGTTTTAGCTAAATTGTACATACAAATCTGGACGTAATAGGCTACTGCTTCCTGTGATTGCTTCATATGGAGGCATAAGTGCCAGCGTGGAAGGCGAGTTACTTAGATTAAGATAATGCCATGTTGTTAGGTTCCTGTCCACAGATGACTACCCATTAGCCCAAACTTCACTGGGATTAAACAAATTCCCTTCCTAGCATATTGTCTGCAACCTTTATTGGAAAATTTGTTCCTTTCCTTGGGTTTTTACACTCCTTCCTCTGCCATGTTTGTCTTGCCTGGGAAGAGGCATCAAAACCCTTCATTTTCACCTTCCTGGCTCTTGGGAAGGGAAGGAAATGGGACAGTAAATCATGGCACATCAAAGAGCCAAACTTCGAAGTTTCTTTTACCTTTGGCTGTGAATTTCTCAGTTGTTTTTCCCATTTCTTTATGTGCATCTGAGTTCTAATTTCTGCTGTTTCCAGTAGGCACTGATATAGAACACAGAAAGGAAAGCAAGAGGCAGCAGCGATAGGCTTGACTTCATCTGTGGAGCACAGGATTTGAAATGACAGCTCTTTCACTTCTGACAGCACTGCCCTCTGCAAGTCGTCATTTCTTAGCTTTTTTGGCTAGGTAAGTCTAGTACCTTGTGCAGCACATCAAACTTGTTGTGTGTCCTGGGTTACTAATAGCACCAGTGTATCCTCCCTTTCAGACAGAAGTCTGTTTACTCTGTGCAAAACACAGGGGGAAAAAAAGAATAAAATGGAACCAATTGTTTCCATCTCTGCAAGTCTAGCGTGCCAGTAAAAACCCACAGCAAAGATGCAGGTTGTAACAAAACAAAAAGACACAAGATGCTGCTCTGCTGCCACTTTTAACATTTGCCAAATGGAGAACAGAAATGATTAGACTGAAAAATTTTCAGCCACCTTGTTCAGATTCTGAAATGCCCAGGGGCTGGCCTGGCAATGCCAGACATCCAGCGGCAGCCATCCCTGCTGGTAGCAGTTCCGCAGCTGGCTCCCTGCCAGGCGGGTGGCAGGGCCGGAGGACGGCTGGGCAGCGTTGCGCCAGGCCGGTGGCAGAGCAAAGGGCGAGGAGACCCTGCCTGCCCGCGCCTGGCTGCTGACGCTGCAGCGGGGCCGAGCCGCTGCTGCAGCACTGGCTGGGTGCGCTGCCTGGGGTGCAGGTCACCGGCTGTGAGGAAGCTGCTGCGCTGTTTACAGTTGTCTAGCAGCTGGTTCAGGCACGGTTCAGCTGTCTGTGAACAAGGGCAGAGACCTCGGGAGAGAGACCAAGAGGAGCTACTCGCCTTCGGCAGAGCTGGTGACTCAAAATGCGGTGGAAAAACAAGCGTTTAGTGAAGCTACCGACGTTGAAGTTCACATGCACTATTGTTTAGGCTGCCCATCAGCTGCTGTGGGTGCTTTTGGAGCCTACATAAGCAGGCTGCCAGTAAGGCTTTGAATAAAGTCTGACTCCAGATGTCTTTCCCAGCTCTTGCAGTTATAGTAGCCACTTGGTTGCTCTCTGCTTGCCTAAGCTGCCTAGAAAATACCAACAAACTGAAATGCAGAGTTAAATTTAAGCACAGAATATTTTTGGCACAACTTGCAGCGCTGGATGATTTGTATTACTCCTGCTTATGCCAGCCTCAGACCGTACTTGGAGTAAACACAAGAGCAGAAGGAACAGCCTTAAGACTGAGCTTAGTGTGCTTTTAAAAACATGTGCTAAGAGCCCTAAAAAAGCATTCAGCTCTAAAAATTGCATACCCCTCAACTTCCTGCAGCGAGAGACTGAGCATCCTTGTCCTCCAGACAGCCCAGCCTTGAGCACACTGAGAAACTTAACACAGGGAAACATCCCTCCTGCCCTGCGGATCAGACTCTCAGTACCAGCTACAGGAAGAGCACAATGGAGAGATCAATGTGTTGCTTTGCATGGGGCATAAGCTTGAGACAGTCAGCTGGATGAAAGGGACAAAAAAAAAGGATAAAGGAACCAGCCCAGTGTTCTGGAGTTTGAAGAATGAAGCTTGTTTGTATACTGAAGAGCCACAGCATGAGTTTCTTTGTCACATACTTAAGTAGCTTTATTACTAGCGTTTGTTTTTAAGTAACACTCAGGTATTCAACAGTCTTGTTTCTCCTGGTAGTTTCCAAGAAGCTTCTAATCCAGCCTATTAACGCTATCAGGTATCAGAGTTGCAGTTAATCATCCAAATAGCATTAGTTAATATAGAATCACAGAACAGCTCAGGCTGGAAGGACCCTGAAAGATTGTCCGGTCCAGCCTTTTGTGGGAAGGTACCCCAGATGAGGTTAGCTGGCACCCTGTCCTTGAAAACCTCCAGCTGGGGCCTCCCACCACATCCCTGGGGAGGTTATTCCAGTAACTGATTATTCCCACAGCAAGAAGAACTCCTTTCTTACACTGTAATGAAACCTCTCCCGGTGCAGCTTGTACCTGTTGCCCTTTGTCTTCTGCACAGGTCTCCTTGTGAAAAGTGAGCCTGTGTACAGAAGTCAAGGTCCCCATTCAGTCCTGAGCCATCAGCCAGCTCAGGCAGTTCTGGTCAATACCAAATCAGGTGGACTATTTGTTTTTCACAGATCTCGAGGCCAGAGTGGAAAGAAGTGGCCAGTGATGGAACGACAAATGCAGCAACGAGCTGTTATTTCATACCGTCTCCAGCTGAAGGCAGTCCTCACTACACCAGTCGTACTGACAAATGTTCAAAGGAATGGTAGTCACAAAGGCTGGAAATGCTCTAAGATAAAAATATCTGAACATACAGAACTTTAGCCTGATTATCTCCCTGTACAGAGTGATCCAGACAGGGGTTTGATCCCGCTCACCTGAACCATCTCAAGACACAGACTTCACACAAAGTCACGGAGCAAAGTTAAAGTTTATTCGACAAGACTTATCTCCCTTTTAATACCCTTCCAGTCATGTGAACAAGCTTAGCAACACCGAGCTGATAATACAGCGAGGTAAGTCTCATTAACTTCATTACTGGTCATTTTCATAGTCAGCGGGGTTCTTCCTCTTCAGTCGCTCAAACTCTTGTGTTCCCCAGGAATACAAGAGGTAGCCTCCCACAAAGGCTGCAAAGGAAAGGGGACACTCAGAAGTCGCCCTGCAATACCCACGCCCCAGAGCAGCTTCAGCCACCGCGCCTGTGACGAGGCAGCGTTACACAAGGCCCCCGGTGCAGAGGCGCCAGCCCCGCGCTCCCCCATCCCCAAGCTGCCGGTGCTGCGGGGAAATACCCGGGAGCTCGGCCCGGGCCGCGCCTGAGCCGCCCCCTGCTACTCACGGGGCGCCACCTTGAAGACCTGGGAGCTGAAGCGGCGCCAGATGTTGGGCAGCCCGTGCGAGAGGACGTTGGGGAAGGCTCGCTGCTCGAAAGGCGACAGGCTGTAGGTGATGACATGGCGAACCCGCGCCAGGTTACCGAAGTGAAGGCCCATGGCGCCCCGGTGTCACCTTCCTCAGCGGGGCTGCAGCCGCCGGCTCCCCCGGAAGCGGATCCTCCGCGGCCGCTTCCGCTTCCGGCGCGCGCGCCGCCTCACGCCCTGGCGGCGGGGCCAGGCCGCTGCCGCTGGCCCTCTGAAATCACAGTTTATATACGAGAGTTGCCACCGTTTAGTCCTGGCGATTAGATTATTAATGGAGGGCGAGTCGGCAGCGCCTCGCTGGGCGGGGGGCGCCTCACGGGAGCGTGTCCGCAGCCTCTCGGTGCCGAGCGCGAGCTGCTCAGCAGGCAAGGCCGCGTGTCGGCGGCGCTCCCGTTCCCTGCCTCTGCAGCAAGAGGGCTTGAATATTAACGTTATTATTAGAGTGTGTATTGCTGCAGGCTAAAGGTGCTGTAGCAGCACAAAGCTGCCTTGGAGAGCATGGTCTCAACCTTTAACCTGTTGCTGAGGTTACATATTTCTGAAGCTGCTTGTAGCTGACCCAAAACCATGGTTTCTTTAGCTTGACTTCAGCACTTTGTCTTAAATAGGGTTTTCCATTTGCGTCAAGGAAGGAATTACGAAAGAATTCACTTTTATTTCCCTTCTTGGCAGCTCGGTGAAGCTGAATTCCCACTGTTTGAAAGGGATTACTGTGAACAGCGCCACATTAGGCAATTTGAATTAAACCTATCAAACATGGCGTTGGCCACAGGCTGGGATGTTTTTTGTTTGACATTGAGATATTTGTATTTATTTCAAATGAACCTTCAATTAGAGCCAGAACAAGCACAGACTTTAGTTCAATGGTTCCAGGCTAATGCAAGCTTCACTTAGGAACTTAATTTTTAAAGCAGCTGTATGACTGTTAGCCGGATGGCACTGCACCTCCATGGAGCAATTCAGACTTTGAGAAGCATCATAGCAACACTGACCGGTTGGCAAATGAGCAGGTGAACCATAGTCACAGTACGGGAAAACCACACAGCGTCCCCTCGGGTGGATCCTTTCCCTGCCAGGCTGAACTCCCAGCCCCAGGCCAAGCCCTGGGGAGCCAGGATCTAAGGCAGGGTCTGGTTAGGTGGTTTAATTGTAGAAAGTTAAGGCATTTATGTATCAATGCATTAGCAAGTCATCATTTTAAGGGCTAATCTTAACAAGTTTTAAAAGATTGCGCTGCTCCACATCCTTTTATTGAAAAAAAACCCAAACAACCCCAAACAAACAGACAAACCACACCCTATGAAAGCTGGGCTTTTTTTTTGTGCACTAGCTTGGGTCCCCAGTGTGAAACCACCATTTTTGACACAACTCTTAAAATTAGAAGAGTTTAGGAGAAAATAAATTGATCATAGTAAAAATCTGGTTTGGAAACATCTAGCGTTAAGGCACCATTACCTACAATTTTATTGCCAGAGGAAGTGAGGTTATGTCCCCACACTTTCAGACTACTAAACCAATTTAATAGCATTTAAATAAACTATTTTAAAATGGGCTTCTAAAGCCCTTTCTTATTTTTTTTATGCTGACAACATTGAACATTTCATAATTCAGAAGCAAGTGGTGGTGTAGTACCACCTGTAGAATCCTGTGCCCATGAACAGCTTGTGCTTTGTTCTTGAACTAGATCAAGCCTTTCCATTTTTAACAGCTCACCCACAAGCTGTGCCGGTTCTTACTCAAATAGTTCAGTTACTTAAGTTTTCACAAGTTACGACACAGCCATCCTTCAATTCTTACCACTCTTCACTGAGAAAGCCCAAAGAGTGGGGCAGAAGAAAAGCAAGAAGCAACCTTGTAACTTTTTTACAGAGCTGTGAGGAAGAGTTGTCTTCTTGCTTGGGGGAACTGGAAACACGGTAGGGAAAAAGAATGAAAACCTGAGAAAGTAATTTTAACATTAACAACTTCTCTTCCTAGACACTTGCTGGAAACTTCATGCAAAAGGTGTCTTTATCTAGAGGAAGACTATCAGGCGTTGAATATAAGTGGTATGCATGATAGACATTTATTTATCTAAATTTATAACAAAGCAGCTTAAAATAGACATCTGGTAGTTGAAACCTCTTCCACATTTTAAATGCAAAATTATTCCAATAAAAAGATTTTAAATTTAATTTCACATTCTAGAAAGGCTGAGTGGCTACAAAAATAAGTGCTATGATGTAAACACCTTCTACTAACTCCATGCTAAATCATAACCGATTTTATAGAGCTATTAGAATTTCACAAACACTACTCTGTTGATTATAGCTACAGATACTTTGAGAATACAAAAATTACCAAAACCAGAGTAAAACCAGGCAGGATTCACCCACTACCGACAAGTGCACTTTGTAGCTATCATATCTTCGTACTCTTTGTAGACTATGGAGCCATCAGGCTCTATGGTCAGGACACTCAGTGGGCTGTATTCCGCAGGAACACAGGAGGGCCTTGGAACAGATGAGTCCAGTTTCTCATATATTATGTTCTGCACCATTGTGTGCACTGGAGAGCCGTAACGATGCCCGACGACCCTTGGGCAGTCACCTTTGCAATACTGAGGGCTGTACCGGTGTGGTGCTATAATCCATTTGTCCCATTTTAGTTGGCTAAAACTTAGACGGAAGTTGTGAAGCTCACACTCATTTTGAGGGAACAGAAACTGTTTGAAATATTCACTCAAATTGTAAGGTGGAGTTGCTGGCACTTCTTTCAGGCTCTCATCTCTTCGCTGTCGAGAGGCCCTTTTACCCTGTGAATTCTCTTTTCCTTTGTCACCTGTAACATCAACAAGCGGATTGTTCCTTTGCCTGGGCCGCACTGGGTTTTTCCTTCTGTGTCTAAGTGAGTTCCACCTGTGATAAGCTTGTTCACTGGTATCATTCAGATAAAGAAGAAGAGAAGGGGGAACCAGTGCCATATTAATGGGATTTTCCAGTTTAGTGTTCTGTTGTGGATCACCCATCAGACAAGTGAAGTTCACAGCCATATGAATATTCCTCCTGTTAGTGGCAATTAGAGGCTGGAGAAAAGAAGTCACATCAATCTCAACCCACTTGCGTTTTCTAACTTCAAAGTGCAGGCTAAAAGCTATAGAGTGTGAAATGCTGGGACATATTTGGCTGGAAAAATCATGCTCCTTAACAGATAAATGGCACATGCATGTAGTGGAAGAAGAAACAGGAACTGACGTGTCAAAGGTATAAAGCAAGACAGACTTGAGTAAGTGCTCCAAGGCAGTAACACGATCCAGGTTGAAGAGTAAATCCGCTGAGTGAACATCTCCTGAGAAGGGAAACAAAATCTTGTAGAGTTACTGCATCTTATTTTTTCACCTAGACATAAATAACAGCCATGTAGCAGGTAAGTAGAAATAATTCAGCAGCAGCAGAAACCAGCTTAGTTGCCCTCCCTTACTTTTATTGTATGGAACTTCTACTTTGGTCAGGGACAGAAGATGTAAAAGTCAAGTGGCAACAAAACCAAGAAACCCATGATGAGGAGTTATTAGGATTCGTTTCATTAAAAAAAAAAACAACCAACACTACAGGAGGAAGTTAGCAGTTGTCTTTTCAGCACTGGTATGGGGAAACGGAAACTAGATTATACAAGTCATGAAATGAAATAGCTAGTTTTAAAGTGAGTGCTTTCAGAGCTTTTTAGCATTAACTGGTTATTCTTCCTTATATTTTTCCTATTTAAATCTTTTGACCAGCAGCTGCCAGCAAGTCTGAATAATAGCAAGGCAGAAAGTTATTTATTAGCAACTACTAAAAAAATATTATCATTCTTTCATGCACATCACTTTGCTTCTCTCACAAAGCAGGACCAGAGTTTCCAAGTTATTCTGAAAGCACATTTGTCTCATTAATCTCTACTGTAAGATACGCTGCTCTTATCTTTTCCCCCACAATGTTAAAATTTTTCTGGCATTCTTTCAGTTTGCTCCAGTTTCCATCTTGCTTTGAGACTGATAAACCCACTTCCCGGCCTGTTTTCCAGATGTGGACATAGCATGTGTTTAATATATTGCTTTTTTACTACTCACCACTGTATTTTTTCTGTAAATAAGAAACTGTTCTTTTTTGACCACTAATGCATTAAGCGATCTCTTCGGACTTACATAGGCCAAAATAATAAGCAATCAAACGAGGGCTCTGTAGACCCTGCTAAACTTTTTATTTTCTACATTAATGAATTTTTCTAAAATCATGAATCTGAATATCCTCAATAATTGTAGGAAATTGATTCAGATTCAGGCTGCTGCTTTAATTACTACCACATTTAGAATATATAATCACAAGATTAACTGTTAATTCTGAGTATGTTTCTGAATCAGTAGATTATACTATGCCAGGAAAATATAGTCATAAACATAGCTTGGTTATTTTATTTTTCCATAGCGAATACCTCTTAACTGAACCTCAGTCTCAAAGTGCTGTTACTGTGCACAGGTACGATGTTTGTGTTTAGAGTTATTTGTCTTTCTAAGTGAACAAAAATCCAAGTCAGAAGAACTTGGATCACTTGTCAGCAGTCGCATAAACAGAATTAAAGGCTGAGGATTTCTAGCTGCTGTTGGTGTGGCAAGCCCACATTCAAGAAAGCCATGAAAGCATGGTAAGTTACCAAGTACCCAGCCACCCTGGATTTTCAGCCCTGAGCCTGACTTACAAGTAATTCT